>NC_044496.1:37541271-37888771 GCF_902362185.1 Chanos chanos
TACAATTTAAAGGATTTGAAAAAATCTACACCGTACGTACATACATAAAAAAAGAATCAGAGACACCCTTTCCATGTGCTGAATCCAACACTTCCGTCCATTAAACTGCATCAGTGCTGCTGTAGCAGAGTCGAGCCAAACAAAGGGCAGTGTGGTATGCTAGAAATCTAAGAGTTTGGCTCAGTTATTAAAGAGTCTTATTCACTGCCTTACAATCAGTGCTTGCAGTCCAGCTCCAGGCAAATTCACTACACCATCTCCTCGCTGGATGGGACATTTACACGGGGACTGCGCAGGGTCTTCTGGGTATCTCGTTTGCATTTTTCCAGCATCTGAAATGACATTCAAAGTCTGCAAATAAAACGACGGGAGACATCATTAAACACAGCCTCAGTTGGAGCTGTTTTGAAATTATGATGTGCCGATATTAAAAGTGTTATATATCCTTTTCCTACAACCCCAAAAGAACACACTGGACTTCAGGCCACGGTGATGAGAATCCTAACCATTATGCTGTTTTCACATACTGCATTAAGACTGATTAAAGATGATTAGCTTGCTTACTATGTCCAACTGTCAAGGGGGTTGCCTGGGTGTAATTTCCATTTCAAATGAAGCTGGAGACAAATGAGTGTAAAAATGAACAGCCGAGAGAGCGGCTCATCGGGCATGAAATGCCACTCCACCTGATCAATAAGAAACCTCTGTAGATTAGGGCTATCCATAGGACCCTTCCAGAATAGGTCTATTTACAGGTTAAACGTCTATCTATATAGTACTATAATGTAATGTAATCACAAATGAAAAACAGTGCATAGTTTACGTTTTAGACAGAATAAAACCATAGCTATTGCAAGAGGGAAGGAGGTTTTCCAAACTGCCTGGACAGTAAATATACCATATATAGTGTAATGCGAATAAGACTTTCCATCTTGTTTAGTCAGCTTATCTGTGGATTAAACATTTATTGCAAGATCTCCTTGAGACTAGCTCCTTTAAAAATCACCATCTCATTTCCTGTACACAGCTGATGGAGGGTTTGCTCTCGGTCTTAGCTGCTACGTATTGATCTCCTATTGATTAAATCTCACGGATGTAATGGCAAAATGGGGAGAGTACATTTAAAGGAGGAAGCCTGGGGAACTGTTTTAAAAGTCTGGTTTAATCCATTCAGGAAATTAAGCCATAAAAATGTTAAGATCAAAGGCAGTCCATCGGCTCTTCATCGGCGTTATTACATGACAGGCTTATGGTATCTGCTTCGCTCTTCTGTTGGTATCGGCTCATGTATTCCTGCAAGGAGCCAACGTGGAATTTGCCCCACAGAGGTGGCATCCTTCCAAAGAGTATTACACCCTTTTCCCACTTTCATCGACACGGGAAAGAAAACAAAGAAAGGCAAAGCAATTGAAAAATTAAAAAAAAAAAAGGCAGGACAAGTGCGTCTGCATTCCTTTATGTTACGGCGAAAATACATCAGCCAGGACATGAGACACTAAACAACTTTTTTTCAAAACTCTTGCTTCATAAACAGAAGCATCTCAAAATAAATTCAACAATCTTACTCATTTCCACTGTAAAATGTTTTATTTCGTCATGTAATTTTGGACAGTCTGACACTTGATTTTTACAACTGAAGAAATGTGCCATTTTATAGTATTGGGAATAAATAAAGAAAATGAAAAGTTAGCACTCAAAGTATAAACTTTTTTGGAGTGCTGCAACAAAGTACATGGTAATTCCTGGTATAAATATTCTGAAAATTCAAACAGGCCACACCATGGGAGCGAAGCACAATGCATTGGACGTATGGTTGTACTTTCTGTACGAGGCAAATGTCTATGTTTTCTTTCCATTGAACTCATAGGCCTTTTCCTCAAAGACAGACCCTTGCCGGTGCCCCTCGGATCAGTTCCAACTCCAAACACACCCACCCGCTATATGACTGCACGCAATATGTGCAGCAGTGGTTGGCTCCAGAGAGGTTTATATGAGGACACTGTCTACTCTCTCCTGCCTGTCTCCCTCTCATAACAGAGGCCTGAACGACTCCACGACAGCAGAACCAGGGGAAGGAGAACCAAAGGCACAGTAGAAGCATCGGCACTGTACTTGCCATAAACCGTTCGATTCATGACAGGGGTGAGTATCCCCCCCATAAAAGATGCAGGAGGCTGTGAGCACGGATGCTGTGATAGGAATAGCAATGATTGTGTTTGGTCTTTCAGTGAATACTCCTCTGATTCCTGGATGACATAAATCTCACTCCTCCTTTCCGTTGGCGCTGTAAAATTCACTGCAACGTGACTTCCTCCCACACTTTTAAAAAACAGCTCATGGCCTGGACTGCCTTTGCATTTCCCCCTCACAGAGCAGGAGTGACTATACACACACACACACACACACACACACGAACACTAACACACGGACAAGCACAGTTTGTGACAAAACGTCTCCAGACGTCATTTCAAACATGTGCTGCAGCCAAGTTTATAACTGCCCCTCAGATAAGATCCACTTAGGAGTGCCTGATAACTATGTAGATTATAAGTCTGGTTTTCCCTTTGCGACAGTGAAGGCCTGGAAGACTAATGAAAGGCAGTCATGTTGTGCAATGCTGTACTCAATTCAACAGAGTTTTATACATATAGGACTTTTTTTTTACAAGAAACAACAGCCGTACAGATTAAATGTACATATAGAGGGCAAGTAAGGCCAAGTGGAAATGCATGAAATGTTATATATTTTGGACATAAGATATAACTACATTAATCACATTTGTCATACATGAGAGGTCAAAACAAGTCAGGGTTTATAGATGCTCTGTTTTGCCAATATAAACACCATGTGCTGTTCACATGCATCATTTCTGAATGTTTTTCCATACCCCTTAACAGATGGCAGATCTGCGGACAACATGTACGTCACAAACTACAGCAAAAACGTGATGAGGGAAAACAGGGACTCTCCAAAACAGTTCATGCCAACATATCATTTACAGAAACTACTGTTATTACGTCACTGGTTTTTACAGTTTTTGGTTTCAAACATATGGAAAAATTGCTGGAGGGTAAGCATAGGATTAAACATATGTAGCAATGTGACGCTTCCATTCAGGTATGTGCGGCTATACGCTCTTTTCCCCTACAGTTTGGCTCGGGGAAGGATAAGCCTCAAGAGCAATGGGGAAGAACAACATCCAGCCCACCTGGAAGTCCAAATCCCACGTAAGTGATCACACCTGGCAACTGGGAGCATTCCTGCTCTCTGCTCAAGTGTTTCATTGTAATTCTGGCAACGTGTAATTTTCTTTGGGACTTATCAACCCACTCCAAAGCTTCTGAAATGTATTTGATCTGGGAAAAGCCAAAAAAAAAAGAAAGACTTTGAGTGGATATGTTCTGATAAAGCCCTGTTTATATAGGCACCTGCTGATAATGTTATGGCAACTATTTTGTACAGCACAAGAACAGATGTCACAATGCTGAAATAAGAGAACTCTCTACAGACAATGCTGAGGTAAACACCACCAAACTTTGAATGCTTAATAAAACCCTATATTTGCACACAATGTGAAGCATTTTTTAGTGACAGACAATGGGGGAGTTGGGTGAAAATGTTATATTTTAAGATGGGTTTATTAACTATGCTGGCAGAAATGTATAGAGTCCAATAGTTTCACTTATACTCAGAGTGTATATTCACTAATGTTGGTCAGAGTGTCAGTATATATTCACAAACAGAACTTTGTGTATAATAAAACACATGTACTCTGTATGTTCACAAAACTACACCCAGCTGTGTGACCTCTAAGGTATTTCAAAAAGTCGGAATCCTAAGTGTAGTCAAAACACACTGATGGCTTCCGAAAGCTAAAAAAAAAAAAACAGTCTAACCTTCTGTGCCATTAGGCTGCCAAAATCAGGTGCTCGGTGACTGTAACCTTGGCAACAAAGAGAAAAAAGAAATCTTCGTTGCCTGGCGCAGACCACACATCAGCCACCACTTCAAGGTCTGGTCCTATCCTTACAGTATCAGTCAGTTGCTTCTGGCAGTTTGACTTGTTCTGGGAAAGTGTTGCCAAATGACAAGACTCTCACAGAGAAATCAGTGTGTCTTCATTATCAGTGATAACTGGTTGAACGAAGAACAAATTCTGTGCACGCGATCCATGGAGCGTACATATGATGACAACTGTGTCTGTACATCTAAAAGAAATGGCATGTGTTTAATCTTTAACTTGTTTAATCTTTTAAACACTGCCATTCCAGACACATGGCCTTATCGACTTATCAGGAAACTTGTGAGGTTTTGTCTGATTGCATAATTTTTCAAGGGAGTGGATTGGCCTTCACAACAAAAGAAATACCTGACTTTGGATGCAGTCAGTCGGCACTCTGCGTTCTCTGTTTCATGCCTCACGGCTCCAGTGAGTTAGATAGGGGTAAAACTCCAAAAGGCATTTGAGGTCCTAAGACCTCAGATGTCATTAGACCCAAGGGATCAAAGCGTTCAAGGTAGTTTACATTTAACACAAATGACCAAAAGACCCGCTATTGGTTCAAAGACATTCTTTTTCATGTCAAAGAAATGTATGCATACACACACACACACATATAGGTACATACATAGATAGGTATAGATATAGATATAGATATAGATATAGATATGGATATAGATATCGCTTGTGATTGTTTGTTTTCTGTTCCATTGTTAGATTTCATGGTACACGTCCTAAGAATAGAAAAGATAGGTGTGACTCATTTTAAGGGGTGGGGACATTTTAGATAATTATATGGCTAAATACTTTTTCTTTTTATGCTGTTATTAGCGTTCTTTGGAAACATATGGAGCTTGATAATGATTTTAGAAAACACAGTGTCGACACAAAGCTGCGACTGCTAAGTCAGTGTTACCAATTCATATTCGTTCAAACGTTCCATGACGTTCCAAAGACCGCTCCTGATGGCCAGGAGAATTTTTTTTTTTAAATTACATAACAATTGAACAACAACAACAGCTAGCAAGTTATTTCTGTTGATCTCATATTCATGCTTACGAGAGTTGGTGGCTTTCGTCCTAGGAAAGCAGTCTTCTATTTTTCCCCCCGCGGGAACGCGCGTGGTGGCATCGAGCGCCACCGCTTGAACGAGCGGTCCAGTGCAACATAAAACAACTATAGCGTGGTCACGTGGAGCGGACAGATACTGTCCAACCCATTTTCGTACGCCTCAAACACTTACATAATATGTTTCTAATCACAGCTTTGGCAGCCAGCCAAAACGCCCCGAGAGAACCCCGTACAGGCTGACATTAGGTCACTTCTTACCGTAAGACAGAAAATAATAGTCCTTCGTCCTCAAAGACATATGAACGCGTCCTCTCTAAACCGGTGCGCACAAAAGTGTCAAAAACAACAGAACGTCAACTGATCTCTGTTGAAGCGATCAGAGGGTGGTGCGTGTGTGGTCAAAGCAACTTACGCAACTTGAGTAGAGTCCAATATCTACAGTTGAAGTGTCCAAATCAACCATGAGATGTTCCAGTCGTTGCTTAAGATTATGCAACAAAATCACACTGCCCTTAATGCTTCGGGTCACATGTTTTATCATGTTTCTCTAATTGCAACACGCGCAGAAGCGAGCGAAAACAAATACGTTCCTTTCGCATAAAAGCAACAGCGGGGAGTTGGAAAAATTGCTTCATGAGATGATAAATGCAGATTAATTGTTGTGTGCCTGTCAGTGTTAGCTGTCATGAAGTACTGCTGTGATGCAGAAAATGAAAAGCGACATAGTCCCGCCAATATTTAATCAAAAAAAGACATTCAGAGAAAATACATTCAAATAAACATGAAACTTGTCTTAAATGATTAAAAAAAAAACGTATGAAATCATTGGTTTTTCAGCTCATACACGGAATGACAAATGAAGAAACAATTGTTGACATGAAGACCAACACTAATTTGACTAAAAACAACTGCAATTCAATAATAGCTGCCACTCAACAAAAACAGTGGTAAAAAATGACAAATTAATCTTTGTTAAAAAATGAACTAATATTAATAATAATAAAGGATAGAGTAAGAAAAGAGAGAGCACCACAATGTACAACTGTAAATGGAAAACAATGCCTTGTTTTCTGGTCCTCTTCCCACTGAAAGCTGTCAGATTGAGGACTCACAAAACTTTAAAACTCTTTTTTTTTCTGGCTTGGGAATAAAGCAACAGTAGAGGAGAGAACCCTGTGTTTCAGAAAGAAAGTATATACTGTACCAGAAAACACAGCTTCAACTGGATTCAGTCAAAATGCGCACTTTACCGGCTCCCCTTGTTCCATCATTATTATTCTACTCTTCAGGATCTCCTAAAGCTTTTGCACCTCATTGGTTGCGGTTCTTAAGAGAACAGCAGTAGCTTCTGCAGGGTTCTCTTTATCTGCACTTTCTCCTCAGGTTTACTGTCAGGGATCATCCCAGCACTGTGCACTGCACTCAGTTTCACGCAGGGTTTCCTGTTCCTGACGGCCTGCAGCCCGGCCCGGGTGACATTCCTGCAGAAGTCCACTCGTACCTCGGTCAGGCTCCCGCCGTGAGCCACTACAGCCTGCAGGACTGAGTCCGTCATCCGGGAACAATTTTCCAGATGCAGTTTGCGTAGCCATTGACAGCTCTGCAGCACGCTGATGACATCCTGGTCCGAGACGTGTCCACAGCCTGATAAGCTCAAGGACAACAGGTTTGGACATCTGTGAAGAGAAAGATTGTTTCACAATAGAAAATAAAAAACTGAATGACAATGTTTAATGAAAAACAGCCTAATGCAATCAAATGCATTACTGTCATAAATATGCTATTGCGATGACAGAATATTCAGCATGTTACCATTACCGTTAAAGGTGATATTATCTTACCGTCATTAAACACCACAATGAGAAATTTGTTTAGTTTTTTTCCCCAGCTTTAATTTTCTCTGGTAATATCAGTTTTGGGTTACTCATTTATTTGACCTGAATAAGAGAAGCTGTAGCAGCTTCATCAAACCCAGACCACAAAATGTATGACTCACAAAACCACTAGAGATATACAGTGTATTTCTTTTCCTTTTATTCTCTCTTTTTCTTTTCTTTTTTTTTTCATTTTTTTGACCCATATGAAAAATGACTACTGAAGGATTAGTTTGTTTGGGACACCATCTCTATTACAATAACAGTCAGAGATGTGTTGACTGAATGATGAACGCGCTCTGTTCTGTAATGGAGGTATCGGGTGACAGGTGACACATTAAAGCTACCAGAGTGATCTAAGCCACATGTCAATAGCCAGTAAATGACAATTATTGAGATACAGAAATCTGATCTTCCTGACAATGCCAACAGTTTAAACAGGAACCTGGGCTATGCTTAAGCATCTGGCTCTCACTGGGCATGCGTGTGGAAGGTATAAGACAACAAGAACAAGGGAGTTGTTATCTTTTTTGGCATTAGCCATCTTTCTCTCTCTCTCTCTCTCTCTCTCTCTCTCTCTCTCATACACACACACACACACATTCACAATGCTGATGCCCTTGTGTGCTTTCTCTGTTCACCAGATTGTCTCGTTTGATGGTGAGTTTTGTATTTCTTTGTGGAGCCATAGCAGATAGCAACATTGTTTATTGGTGAACAGATATCGCCTAAGCCTAAGCCTTTTCTGCCTTAGATATCAGTAGAGCACTGCAGCATACTGGTGGACTGGCACAGGGTCATTGGACACACACACACACACACACACACAGCTGATGGCTGCAGCTTTGCGATGTCATTCACGTTTACTGATACAGATTACATAAAGACTTACGTAATCTTACCACTTAACCACATGTGAGGCAGGCACATTCCAGTCTCCTATGAGGCTCTGGGTACTGTCCTAATAACCCTGTGCACAGAGAGGTACAGTCTATACACGTGGCCTTCCTTTTACTGTCACGAGAGCCTGTTTGCTTCATCTCCGATATCGTACAGGAAATTGTAAAAGAGACAAAGATCTAAAGCCGTTAGGATTGACATATTGGACAACTTTTTCTTCTTTACTTATTTTTCCCTTTTTTCCCTCCTCTTTCTTTTTATTTAAGCTTGACAACATCATTGCTCACACCAGTGAAAGTAAGCAAACTCACCAGCGCTACAAATGTTATCGTCCTCGCCTTACATAATAATGCCCTCCTCTTTTAATGGCGCCACCCTCCTTTTGTGCAGTTGTTCTTTTTTTTTTTTTTTTGCAAAGTCAGAAGCATTTAACCAGCAACAGTCTATCTGTCATGTAGATCTCTTTCTCTTACTAAGCCGAGAGCCTGGTGTTTATAAAGAGAGACGTGGCAGGAGGGATAGAGAGGACAAGTAATATTTTCCACAACATATAGATTCACATTTCCTTTTATGGTCAGACTTTACTCTTAAATGTCTTCATCCTTTACATGGTAATGTATATAGTACAGTTCCATATGCAGCAACTTTGACTGCAGGCATTCATATTTCACTGAGAATTGCACTTAAAGTCTCTCCGCTGTACATAGTTTATTCAGCATGGAGTCCTTAAATCAATCGGCTAGGAAGTCATAGGGATGTTTTTGGGAACTTTGCAGAACAGCAATACACAGAGAGAGAGAGAGAGAGAGAGAGCGAAAAGACGCTTTGCTCAGACACAGCATAAGTGCCAGTCCAAGCCAAGAGCATCATAAAACACTGGACCTCACATGACAAAGGCCAGATGGAACTTTCTTATATTTTCTTTTATTCAGATGGCTATATTGAAATGTTGTTTTTTTTTACTACAGTGGATTCATTCCTTTCCTAAGTGCAGCTGTAAATTCTGTTTATAACTCTGGATACATGCTGTATGATATTACAAATCTTTATTATAAATCTAAAAAAAAATTTTGATAATGTCAGCTATTTTCTATAAGATTGAGAACTATGCTACAACAAACAGAATGTGTTACATTATTCAAAAGGAAAAAACAGTCATATAGCTCATAAATGATTTGAGCCCACATTACTCATTACTGGCATGACCTCACAGAGGCTTTCCGTGGACCCATTCACCATAATCTTAAACTGGAAGATCAAGAATTGGGAAGAAAATTAGCTGCAAAAATGCAAATACATTTCAGTAAACATCTAGACTGGCACTGCAATCCACAGGCATCCAGAAATTTCTAGATTTTCTTAGGCAGATGAATCAGTAGAGTCAGAATATGTGTCAGAGAAAGAGAGAAAAAGAGGAGAGAAGGAGAGAGAGAGAGAGAGGGAGCGAGAGAGACTGACAGACTGACTAAGATGCACATGTGCACTGCACCAAAGTAACAAAGAGGTAATTGTAGACTCCACCTGCCAGTGTGAATCATGTGAGCTGGGCTGTCAGGGGCAGGACTACACTCGTCTGACCTCTCCACTCTCTCTCTCACTCTCTCTCTCTCTCTTTCTCTCTCTCTCTCTCTTTCTTGCGTCACCTAAAATTGTTCTCAACATTTTTCTCTCCCCAAGCATAATGCATTCTGTACTTTATGGCGCATATAACAACCACATTAAGGAGCACAAGGTGTGGAGATGATCTCTCTCTTAAGTCAAGTCAGTGCTGTTTCAGGTTTTATGATTCAGAAATGCCTTCAAGGTGCTGCTGGGGGAATCCTCCCTTGGGGGAACTTTAGAGCATGCAGACTTTTGGTTTAAGCCTACACAAACAGAGACTTTTTTTTTTTTTGGCTGAGCCAAGACTGTGACAAGTGTTATGCTAGCAGAAATAGCAGCGCCGGATTAACCTGGGAGCAAACAACCAGAGGAAGCTTGGCTACTTCCTGGTCTAAACGGTTAAACTCCAAGAACGTAGCTGCCATCTTATGCGGGTGACTAGGTTATCTCAGAGACTAATAACATGCACTCACAGAGCTGGGGCACATCTCCTGTCATTACTGGCTGTCTGTGAGAGACTGAGCAGAGCTCATATTAAAGCGCTCAGTGAGTAATTCTCTCTCACTCTGAGACTCTGAGTCTGTTGCGCCCCCGACCTTCTGACAGTCCACTCACGATCTGATGGCATAAACTCGGCGTGAGTGCCTTCGATAAGCCGGAAATAGCAACAATCAGTCAAACAATGAAACGATGGTTCATTCCAGAATCAAAATAGCGTTCACTGAAGAAGGAGATTGCATACACGTTCCTTGATATGTGGGTGATCTGCTTGACTTCCCCATATGTCTATAATTAGAGAATTAGAGCAGAGAAGCAAGAAAATAAGACCATTAGAGGGTTCCCAGAGGAATGTTTGAGGTTGTGTCATTTTCAAGTCCTTAAATGTTTCCTTTCGTTCATGTGTCAACTGCGAGTATAGTATCTGACACTGATATTACTCTCCCTGTCCCCTATTGCCATGTATTAGTCGTCCTGACACAGCATGGTTATGGAAGGTGCTGTCTGTCTGTCTCAATGCATTTGTCTCTGCTCAGGAGCAAAACCAGATAGAGTCTGTTTATCACGGATCTCATTTTAAAGAAATGATGGGAGTGTCAGGCAAAGCCATTCCTCACTTAAAATGCTCTATGGAAAATTTAATTGGGCTCCTGGGGTCCCATGCTACCACACTTTTTTCCATCATAGTGTAGAGAGTGTTTATGTCCTGTGGTTTTGACTGACAGAGACACTGTTCCAGAGTGATAGAGCGGGGGGGGGGGGGGGGGGGGTGTAGTTTGTTGTTATTATTTGGTAGCTGCCAACGGCTAACCACCACATTTACCTACAAATGTCCTGTCTCTCTGGGTGAATTCTTCTCAGATCCTTTACCAGTGCCACATTTTAAAGCACAAAAACATATTCAAGAAAAATTTAATTCGAATTCAAATGCAGTAGCACTGCAATTATACAGGTAGCTTTAAAACTATAAACTCATAAAAGTACATCACAACTGTAATGGAAAATATGAGCAGTGCGGTCATATTTCTGTTTTGGTGAAATAAAAAGAGAGACTGAAAGATCTGTTTTCAGAAGAGAAAAGAACTCACTTGCCCAGCACTGGATAAAAGAGTTCACCCGCCTTGTATTGACTGTATACAATCATACAATGCATTTACTGTCTTTCATCAGCCCAGTGTAAGAGGGCAAAACACTAGCACACATCTGTGAGGTACAAACAGAACACGATGAACTGGACGACAATGATGCACATGCAAATAAATACTTACAGCTGGCACACACGAGCCAAAAAATCGCTGACCAATCTCTCATGCTTCCTGCAGAGATCTTTCTGGAACATGGTCTTCATCCAGTCCTCGATGTTACATACTTGAACGCGACTGGAATGCCAGTGTATAGCCAAGTGCCTGAGAGAGGGGCCCAGCACAAAATTATTTTTCCGCAGTTCGCTCGGGGAACTGAAATGTAGCAAAGACCACAGGTGAGAGTCTAAGAAAACCTCACGAAGACTCAGGCACGTCAGAGACAGACTCCGACGACTGTCTTTGTCCAGAAAAGAGAAGAGGTGCAGCAAACACTCTCTGTTGAGTTGTGTGAGATGCATAGTCAGTCAGTGAGTGTGAGAAAGACAGACAGGCCTCCAGCTCAAGCTGAAAGCTGGCCTCCTGACATACAGCAATTGTGCATTGTGTGGCCTGGATACATGATTCCTCCCTGACTCAGGCTGCTGCCCTGCTGTTGCACATATAAGGTCGCGAGGAATGGAGGTTATTTTTGGGAGAACAACTGCAGGCGCAGTTGAAAATGGAAACGCGTTAAGCAGGCGCCCGCTGTTCCATCTGTCTCCGTTCCCTCGGCGACAGGCTGCACACAGGACACACAGATGTTCAGACAGTGGTGGGTCCTCTTATCAGGCACAGGGGATCATTTTATCAGTCCCAGGACCTAATTCCTAATTCCTAATTCAGTCAAAAAAAAAAAAAAAAAACCACTCTCTCTAGTAATAATGAAATATCAAGACCCATTGACACTGAGGGGCAAGCATCCCTTTCTCTGATCACACTGCTTTAGGATGAAATGAACCAATTTTGAAACATTTTTAAGGGCTAAAAAAACTGGTTTGCCTTGTCAAGCGGCTTTGTGAGATCGAAAAAAAGACTATGCTTCTCCTGAAATCACACTTAGAGTAATATAGGCCAGACATCATGAAAGGGTCTTTGAGGTTAGACCTCACAACAATGCTTCTTAAATATTTCACATTTAAATGATATTCATTTAGGTCTGTTAATCACACCGAGATAGATGAATGTCTATTCAGTTAAGTATCGTTCAACTCATACTAACGATAAAGACGTTATTTTTTGAACATGCAAACCGTAAAGTGTTGAAACATCTAACTGTGTCTATGTTCATTGCGGTCCTTGCTCTACCAAAAAGGGTCCTGTGCCTGGCTGAAACTGTTTTGGATCTTAATACAGATGAAAGAACTGCATCCGCTCTCAGGGAGAGGAAGAAAAGAAGAGGGCAGGAAAAAAAAGAAGAAATAGCTTTTTCCATCTCATTAAGAGTACACTGTGCAATAGTTTAATGACCTTCCAGCTCCACCTGGTTTCACTGAAGAGCGTCGACTTCAGTCACTTTGGACGTGCCGACGCGTTTCCCAGGGGGAGAGAGATTACAGCTTGTTCAGAGTGACTCACGCTCATGACTCATGACGTGCTGAGGCAGCGCAGTGGCACTTGATAACACGGAGCAACGTGAGCTTATCAGCAGCTGGGAGCTGACTTCAGGTGGGGAAAAAAGAGGAAGGGAGGCTCCACTTGTGTGGTAAAGAAGGACAGTGTTGCAGCCTCCTTAGACGAACACCTGTGGGAGCGAGCCGCGGAGAGCAGCTGTTCCTCCCACAACACAGGAGAGCCTGTTCCCCTCACAGCGACAGCACTGTCGAACTGGCACGTGTCACCAGGGCAGCCCTAGTGTTTACTTTGCACCCGAAGAGGTTGTGTGTGTGTGTGTGTGTGTGTGTGTGTGTGTGGGCGGACGTCAGCGTCTGATAATAGGAACAGCCACAGGGAGGGAAAAAAAACAGAGAGAGAGAGAGAGAGAGAGAGGAAGAGAGTGAGAGTGAGAGAGAGAGAGAGAGAGAGTTGAGTTGAGCACTCATAACAAACAGTACCCTGAGTGGTTAAGGTCGACAGCAAAGTTAATCTGTATTTATGAATACCAAAGCCGAGTGCCACAGGAAACTGTCCGGAAGAAAAAAAAGAAAAAAAAAAGTCACTGTTTCTGCAGCTCCACTTATGATGAAATCTGTTCCACGTGAGCTTTGAATATGGGTTAGACAAAAGAACATGCACTTCAGTACATGATGTTACTCTGTTCGCTCTCTCACCCACATGCTTGCCAGGAATACAATGTACTCTGACGCTGCAATTGCATCTTAATGGAATAAGGTCATTAAAACCACGCAACTGTAGTTGCAACAAAGCAGGCCAGCTTAGAAAAGGACGAGCAACACCGACAAGCAGATGCTCTGCTGAAGTACTTAATTTGTTACCATGGAGACCTATAGCCATAATACCCCTAGAAAGAATTTCAAGCACCCCCCCCCCCCAACAAATACACACAAATTCTCATATACTCAAACTCCCAACTGCCAACAAAGCCTGTCAGTTTTGAGTAACCTAAACTATTGAGTCCATTTTTTTTTTTTTTTTACAAATAACCACTACACCCTTCATTAGTTACTCCTTATCTATAACTCTGGTACCCCAGATCCCATCCGGGGGAAACAAGTGGTCAAGACCTTCTTGTACATTAACCTGGATTTATGATGCAGGTCAATCAGTGTGTCTGCAGCGACATATGATCAAATCCCTGGAGTAGTGAGAAGTCCTAAGATTGTTTTGATTAGTGTGTATAACCCTGTGTCTCCCCTGTTTTGACCAGAAAACCTGCACTGTTTGAACTTGCTGTGTTGTTTTTTGTATCACCTGTATATCCAAGGAGACAGTTTATGTTGGCTTTGCACGTGAGCAGTAGTCATCCATTTGTACGTCCTTTACAATTACACGTATCAAACGAAACGAAACAAACCGGTAGAGCGAATAAGCACCGCCCTCAGGCGAAGTCAAAACATTCTAGTAGTAATATGGCTTAAATTCCTTTTGCACTGAACAGTGAAAAGGAAACTTTTCATGGAAAAATAAAAGGCAGTTGTCTCTGTTTCTCTATAATCATAGGATCAAAATAACTGAGCAGATATAGCTTTTGTTGAATTTAGAAAAAGAAGAACATATTTTGTGTGCCTCAAATTTAAATAAAACCACCATTGCTCTTTCATCAAAACAGTCCCACATTACTCATTTCTTTCACTCAACTCACTCACTCTGAAGAGATTAATAATAACAGTCATTTTTCATTTAGTCAGTAAGATCTGAGAAAGTACTTGTTCCTTCTCTGAACGAAACTAGCTTTGACTAATTTTGTTCCTTTCCAAAATGAGACTAGCTTTGAATAATTGCACAAAATCAAAGCGTGTTCTGCTTTACTGCACCTTGATCGGAGCGGAAGAGATCAGAGACAATGTGTTCATCTGAATACTTTGAAAGCGATGATAAATATCTTTGCCATGTACTGCCACCTTAAATGAGACGTCAGGGATGTTTTCAGTGACTTAACAGAGGAAGAAATGTGGGCATTTTCACTCGAATGTTCCCTCTCTTCTGCAGTGTCATGACATTGGCCAAGTGCCTCCAGCCGGTGTTAGAGAGGAAAGATTCCAAATCAAAACATGAACGAATGACCAGCTATTGCAATTATTGAAAAAACAACAACAAAAAAAACCCCATAACAAACAAAAAACTCCTGCATGTACACAGATAGTAGAACAAAGCTACGAAATGATTAGACTCAGGTAAATTAGACTTTGATTTGGACCAAGAATTCTGCCAAAACAAGATGTGTCAGATTTGAATAGTTTTTCTTTAATAACAGGGGTGGACATTAAGTGTAAACAGTACAGTGCAGCGCCATACAGACGGTGCTTTCTACAGTACTTTTACGTAGAAGCTTGATTTACTTTTGAGGACTCGCTCTTTTTCTCATTGTTTGCAATTGTCATAATTGTACAAGTACTCAGACATGAATTGTTTAATTAGGATACACATACTGTAAAAATACGAACTAAGGTAAAAAGGACTGGCCTTAAGTATCCACGCTTAACGTCAACCTCTGTTCAGTACAGACCCATGTCTACAGACCCATACACTCATCGCTGTTCATCTCTTTAATTTGTATGTGAAAAATGTTCAGTCAATATCACAGGAAACATGTTGTAAAATGGCTCTATCTGGACCCCCCTCACAGCTCTGTTACTGGAACAGGTGCTTGAAAACCATTTTTATAAGCATTACTCTTTTTGAAAACAGTACATGTAATCAAATATGACCAAAACTCGAAGCAGAAAACGTTTGCCATTGGCCAGGACACACACTCACGTATGCACGCACGCACACACACGCACACCCGACATTATATTCACATTTATGTGGTAGATCTCACCTGTATACAATTTCAGATATATTTGTCTATTACAGAGATGACAACCTTTGTTATGTAATTGTCAAGTAAATTTCAAGTTTTCAGAGATACAAATGAAGTTGTTAGAAAAATGGAGCGACAAACAACAGACGGATACATATTGGTGAGACGATGGACAAGACCAAAAAAATACAAAAAACAAATCTATATTATGCAATGTCAGAAAGAGCTTTAAAATCTGCAACTAGAATGTCTAAAAATCTTTCTTTAAAAAAAAGCTACGAGCTGTGATTTAGACAGGTTGTCAATATTATATGAAGGTACACAAGTCTGATTGGTGTCTAATTATTAGAGGCAGAGAGACACTGACAAAGACAAGAGGGGAGAAAAAAAAAAGACATCATGTCAACACGTTTTTTTTTCTTTTGTTTTTGTTTTTTTTTTTTTTTTTTAGGTCTGTCATTACAGTGACCCAGTTTCTTCATGAACAAAGCAATCTTGTTCCATGAAAACGATTACCTTTGGAATCTTTAATAAAAGCAAACATGCCTCACAACAGAGGAACATAAAATGATAAAAAACAAAACAAAACAAAACTCACACACACACACACACACACGCAAGGCTGGAGACACAGTGAGACTGACAGTCATTAAAAAAAAAAAATAAAAAATAAAAAAAATAAAATAAAGCAGCAATCAGGTTTGAATGAGGTTTCATGGATGAGGAAAAAGTCAAATGGATTCTACAGGGAGTCATGCACTTGAGAGGAGGTTTGGGAGGGAGAAAAAAAAAAGGAGGTCTGGTGAAGTGCATGCTGTGTGGAGGTAACTGAAACGGGTGGTGTGTGGGGAGACGGAGGAGAGCTCCTGGTGCTCCATCAGTCTGAAGGCTTGATAGTGAAAGCGAGGCGTTAAAGCTTTGGCTGAGATTCGGCGCCAGCCCGGCCCGGGTCCGTCTGTTCCACATAGAACAGGATGTAGGCTTTGGCCTTGGCCACCGTCTCCTCATTGGTCAGAGTGACTGTGCTGTCATTAAAGTGGTACCAGTGACCCTCGTGGAATCCGTATGCAGTATAATGTCCCGATCCGACACTGAGAGAGAAAAACAAAGCACCGCGCTTACTGATACACTTCCACTGAGTTATCATAGCTGAGAGCACTGGAGGAGTTGGGAGTAAACAGCTAAATCAAACTGCAATCAAACTGTTACAGTGACTTGTACAGACATAGCAAATTGAAGTGAATCAATTTTGACTTCGTGTTTCTTTCTTTCTTTTAACTATGTTTTGGCAATTGCTGATTGAAGGTGTGGAAAGAGCAGGGAGCCAGAAAGTCTCAGGTAGTTAGGGTCTTTGTATTTTTACATGAGAGGCATATTAACTAAGACTCCATGTCATCATAATGCAAGTTCGCCACCTACTGTTCAGCAAAAGGACTACAGTCTTGACAACATGAAACACCAAGCTCCCATACCATAAGGACAAAGGAGGCTTCCCTACTGCTTTCGCATACATATTTATAACAGATTACTATCACCAAGGGGATGAATGACAGAGTACAATACAGTGTAATACTGTTATTTATAACCAACCTGTTATTTACAGCCAATAAAAACACACAATGTGTCAGAGAAATGCTTTAGAGAGGGAAATGAAGAGCTGGTGATATGTGTGGGGAAAGGGTCAACACTCACCCTGATCCATGATGAACCACAACTGCAGCAAGGTCATACAGACAGCTCTCTGGCAGACTATTCTCTGGCTACACACACACACACACACACACAAAATGATGAGTGTTTATGTGGTTTCACGGACAAAAATATCACATGTTGTTACGATTAGCCAATTGGCTAAAACAGACTAGTTATATAATTTCTCTGTTTGGGACAAAAAAAAGGACAATAGTTGCTTCCAGTGAAAAGGCAGCTTCATTGTGAACAGTGTTCTGGGATGTGAGCAGTGCTGAATTCACTACACTCACCTCCAGTAAATAGCTCTTCATGTCCAGGCCCTGCAGTGGGAACTCCACGTATGTGTCAATCTTATTCCGAAGATACGCTGTCCAGTGGAATCTCTTGAGGTGCAAACACAGTACCTAAGAGCAGAAACAGAGCAGAAAAGAGGAAGAAAGGTCATGTAGGATCTGAATGGATGGATCCATTTACTGTGCTTTAGCACCAGCAACCTACTTTCGGCAGTTTTTGGATCCAGAATTTCTTGGTGGATTTTTGTCTTTTTTTACACTTGTGGCACATGTAGAGCTCGGTTTCGTCAAGTTCTTCCAGGTCTGTGAAACTACGAAGGCAGTCTGGAACATACAAACACACACACACACAAAGTGCATGTTACACACTCTGACCTCAGAGCAGAACCAAGACATGTAGAGGAAGCTGAGCCAAGTATAAAAAACTAGACACACAGAGGAGAGTGAATAGAACAGGGACACCCAGAGGCAGGCATGGGCCATTACAGGCTCCAAAAAAAGCTAAGGAAGTTCAAACAAATGCTATGTTCCTATTTTAAACCACTCTCAATTTTATCCTCAATTTCAAACCAGCAAAGAACCATGCAAATAAATGATAGCATCATCTCCCTGGTAAAATGCACATTGTATAGCACACAATAAGTACAATCTCCATAATCTGCTCAAAGTAAATCCTAAGAGTGGTTATGCTCCTTATACAACTGCCTGGTCAATCCCCACCAAACTGCGGTTCCTCTAGCCACTCTTATGGAACTTACCATTTAAGGTACACGTGGGTCCTGGTTCTTGGCCTTTAGTTCTCTTCATCCTGAACTGGATGGGAATGTCCAATGACAGGTCTGAAGGACGGGGGAGAGGAGGAACGTTAAATGGCCACAGAGGCCATGTTAATCTTGATGTATTACTGTAACAGAAGTTAACGTATTCAGAGGAGAACAGCTGACGCAATCTCACCAAGGAATGGATCAAACTTTCTGGACTCTGTCCCACATATGAGACAGTTGACCTCGTTCTGCAGCACGCCGCCGAACACAGACGTCACCACGGTGGATGTCCCATTACTGAGGGCAGAGATATGAAAAGACGCTAATTACTGGTACTTCTTCATTTAAGACACCACACATTTCACAATGGAAGAAACCACACTTTTCACAACAGGTTCTCACTCTCTGATTGGTTACAAACTGAAAGACGTAGGTCAGGATGGTCCAGTTTAAATACTTGACATCTTATCAGATTTTAGAAATTGTTTTTTTTCTTCTGAGAACCTATTCACAAAAACAACAGCGAGATCATTCTCCATGAAACAACCTAAAGGAGTGCCACGTGTACATACACGTGTGTGTGTGTGTGTGTGTGTTTGTGTGTGTAAGTGTGTGTTGGTGTTTGCTAGCAGAACTGCCACTTGATGAATTTTGCTGGGCTTTGTTAGAATTCATGAGTGATGATCTACATTTCTGGCATTGTCTGCTAATTAGACAAATACATGTGTCCACAATGTAATGATAATACAATGTGTAGTATGTTTTTCATGAGTCTCTCTCAATCTCTCTCTCACACACACACACACAGTAACACTGTCCTGTTGCTATGAGAAGAGGCATCCTGTTGTGATTCCGTTAATGGTCCTGTGCTAGACACAGTGAGCGGCTCTCATTGAAAACAACAATGCGGCCTAAGTGGATGTGATGGGCCTATTGAAAAGGCCTGCCTGTGTTGAGTCGTGCTCAGTGGGTTGTATAGAGTGATACGGCAGAGTAATCCCACTGTGAATGCGTCGCTGTGGGGGACGAGATGGAGCACATCACAGCGTGGGGACCATGTTCAAACATTTCAGAGAATGTGGAACACATTTACTGTTTACTGGGGTAAACTGCTCAATTCTTTGTTTAGATATACACCCATAAATCAAGATTTTAATGTGGTTTCAGATTTCACAAAATTTGTGAATTTGAGGGAGGGGGCCGGCACATCACAAAGTGTGATTTCGCAACCGGCCACACAACGCAAAACTGTCAGTGATGTGCATTTAGGTGACCCGGAAAAGGCCAAACTCCCGTTTGGGTTTTTGTTTGGGCAGTGACGGCGACACTGCTTACATGCAGCATTTGTCCCCTGTGGGTGGTTTGTGAAGGTCTGCCGGCAGGGCGGGGCAGGACTCTCCGTTCTTGTTGCCCTGTAGCTCTCTATGGAGATGATCCAGCAGATAGCGCAGGAACTCGTGAGCATCCTGCTGCTGGTATCCCCTATACAATAAACACACGCCTGAGTGAAACTGTGTTTACACAAACTAAACAACCCAGTGCTGCAATCTACACACACTTCACATGTTAATGAAATTATTAGCAATGTCTTCTATAGTTATTATTACTGCTGCCTTAAACAGAGCAATTTGAATTTATCGTTAAGGCAATGACAAAAATAATATCACATAATTAACGCCTTTTACATAACTGTTACATAACTCCATACGAGGACTGCATATATTTTGCTATGATCAGGTCGTTTGTACTAGAGCACAAAGCATCAGCTCAGAGTAGGTGATAGGTAAACAGACTGAGAGAGGCCACCTGAAGCTGGGCATGATTTTCCAGATGACGTAGAACAGGGCATCGGGGCTGAAGGCTGTCTGATTGCCTTGCCAAAGAGAACACAGTGTTTTTCTAAACTCCTCCACAAGAGACCTGTCCAAAAAAAAAAAAAACAAGGAAAGTTTTCTTCCTCTTTTTTCTTCCCCCCCAAAGAGTGATCACACAGCTAGTCTGAGAACTTACATAAACTCCTAAAAATCTTAATAAATTACTGTTATTACCAAATGATTACGATTATTTTTATGAACTGTTTTGTTATCAGCAGGCATAGCGCACCGTTATGTGAAGAAGGCTAATTAAAAGGACAAAAAAAGCAAAGGGACTTGAAACAGCAGTAGTTTCCTGTAAATGCTGTGAGTAGCTGCGTGAGTGGGAGGGTGAGAACATGAGGGCTGTGAGAGTTCAGCAGTTGACGCCTCAGCTATAGAAGAGAGCTTGTTAGAAGCCTGTGATTCAATCCTTGTGGTTTCCTTGGGAGGGTTTCATAAAGCCAGATTTCTCAACGAGACAAATAACTTCAGTAAACATGCTGTCAAGTGTCTGGCTTTTCCAACAGGAGAAAAGGTCTGTCCAGATCTTACGTGTATTGCTAAATAAAAGCTAAATAAAAGTGGATGGTTTTGTCCATTTTGTCTCATGTCGTTATAACAATCATATTAATACAGCTTTCATAATCAGAACATCTGAGCCTGAACCCTTTCCAGTTAGAGAGTGTAAATGGTACAGAGCGTGGAACACCCTTAGCAAAATCAACGGAACTGACAGGAACCTGATGACACTGTTCCAACGTTTGGATCACCTTAAAACAATCACTCCGGCCAAACAGCTTAAGCACACGTGGCATTTGAAGAAAAGCTGTTACCCTAGGTAATTACACTCAAAGTAATTTTAGGTCTAAATGTACATTTAAATGCACAGAATCTAAGACAAGAGATATTAAAACCTGGAACCATCTAAAAACTATACTATCCATCTTTTTAGAAATGGCATCTGTTCATGTAGATAATCAGTTAATTTTGTGTTATATCCTGAAGCTACAACAAGGAAACTATATTCAAATAATAATTTACATATTATTTTTAAATTTGACAGAAATTAAAAAGCAAAATGTCTTTCAAGATTCTACAATGAACCAATAAGGTGTTTCACACACAGGATACCACTATACAAATATGTTAAAAAAAAAAGTCTAGAAAGAAATATGAGGCAATAAAGCATACAATTCCTCTCTAGCATTTCTGTCAGTCACATAGTGCAGAAGAGACCAACTGAAGCTCTCCCTGTAAACCACCATCTGAAGAGGACCTTACACACTGCTGTCCCCTTGACTCCTGGTGTGGTACATTCTCCTTCCTGCTGTTTTCCCACTGCGCAGCGCCACTGCTGGTAACTCCTTGAAATAACAGCTAAACTGTGGGATATTGCTGAAAAAGAGAAAGATAAGATTTAAGCCAAATTATAACGACAGAAAAGACGAAAAACAACACAGTATTCATTGGTGCAGGTTTAATTCACTTACAGCAGCAGACTACACCACATCCCAAACATGCCAAAAACTATCATTGTGAAAAAACACTCCTTTTTTACCCCAAGGATTAACTACAGTTGAATGTATACGGCAGATTAAATACACCTTCAGTGAAGCACACTACGAGTCCAAGATTCTGCTAAAGCCGCTCAGAGGAGAGGAGAAGACATCTCGTCAAACCAAAAGCACATTCTATGAGGCAAGCCCTCAGCCCTGTGTGTTGTGAGCAAAGAGGAATCTGGCTGTACACCCTGGCTGTGGTTAGCGAGCAGACTATGGGAGACAGCCTGAGGTCGACAGGCAGTGGGCCTAATCCCTCTGGCTCGTTCCCCGGGATCCATTACCGCCGGCCGAGGAGGCGCTGCAGTCGTTCTGCACGTCTCCGGGGGGGGGGGGGTGGGGGGGGGAGTTATGGGAGGCGCATTCCAGACGCAGCAAGTCACCCATAACTCCACAAAACAGTCTGGGAATTAGCAAGGAGCAGCTCTGGAGCCTTACCTGAGAGATTGGAGGATGGCGTTCATGAAGCACGTGTTGCCCAGGTTGCGTAAGCCTGTGGCGCTGAGAGCTGAGGAGCTGTCCTGTAAGGAGAGGGATGTAAAAGCCTAGCTGAGAAGGCACATACCAACACTGCCAATCAGAATTAGACAGGGAGAAGCTATTCAAAGACAGTATATACTTGTGCAGTGGCTTAGGTAAGGTAATCTTTTGTGATGGTGTTCAAATTTCACCCCTGTCAAGTCTGTAGAAAGATGAGGATTAAACTAGAGTTCAGGAGCAGTTTTAATCTTTGTCTAAACAACCCAACCCTAGCGTTTAATTGTCAAAACCTAGAATTTAGCATCGAACCAGCCTGACAACTTTGTTTTATCGGATATTAGATGAGTCTTCAGAGAAACATCTTGTGCACTCGCTGTTTGATCACTAATTTATTGGGATGGATGAGAGTTGCGTAACACATTTTCCGAGCAGATTTCTTGGCGGTACACCACGGCCTTTTCCTAACACTATTCCCCGGCAAATGAGTATGTCACAAATACAGTTCAGTGACAGGAGGACAACAAGCAGGCCTATGAACTGGGTTAGCGTCGTTTACGGCATGTATAAATCCATCTGTTTTGGCCAGAAAAGTGTGCCTTACAGTCGGCCAAGCTAAGGGTTATCCACAGCGGTACTATCTGTGTATTGTACATCAGCAGCATCAGACGAACAACTGTCAGCTATGACTCACTCTACACTGTTTTGAATCCGTCTGCTCTTGGTTTGAAAAGCAGTGTGTGTAGGAAGTAGGTGAGCGTTCACACTGTGCTTCACATTCGCACTGGGCTTCACATTCGCACTGGGCTTCACATTCGCACTGGGCTTCACATTCGCACTGGGCTTCATAAACTCAACAAAGAATAGTGTTATGGGACTGTGTTTCAGCCGCCATCATTACATTCCCCTCCTTTTCGTCAAGAAAAAAAAATGCCACGTGCTTTTTTTTTTCTCCTTTTGCAATTTTAATGTGCCATTTTGAAGGACATTCAACACCTCTAGTGAACTTTGATAAAGTCCAACTGGGATAAAAGAAACTATTTGAAAGGGATTTTTAGACTTGGTTATAGAGACTGTGCTGTGCAACAAAAGGGTGACATTTCAGTGACGAACCCTGAACAGTTCAGGCAGGACCAAAAGAAAAAAAAAACCCCAAAAAGATTCTGGCCACGGTAAAGCAAAGCAGATGGGTATGTTTTGTTTGACATGCTTATGCTACTACTTACACTGTCTTTTGGCATCTTGCTATCAAGAGGTGAAGTCTCCAAGAGCTTTCTCTTCCTCTGTCTGTCCGCATTTAACACTGAGCTGAAAAAGAGAAAGAATCAGGCCTATTTATCAAGTACTTTGGAGTTAATCATACATAGAACAGGGGAAATTCAAACAACTGAACATTAAGTGTTCCAAGCACGTCATTTTCAAATGCAAGACACTTAAATGTTGAAAGGAAAACAACATTTAATATCCACATGCCATCTTAACATTAGATAACACAGGTCCAACCTCTAATGGCTGACCAGGGTAATAATCTACTGTAATAACCAGGGTGTAATCAAGGTTCATACATACACTATGTACTGCAGTATCAGAAACAGCATTTTTAAACATTAACAGAACAATTAAGCTATAAACCACATTGTAAAAAATGGCAGACTCGTTTATGATGAGCTGGTCAAATCCTTCAATAGGCTCTCTTGTTTAAGTCAGTGTGAACAGGCACTCCATCAGGCGCTCAAGATAATTAATGCCCCAAAAAACAGCCAACCCACGTAATGGAAAAACAGTATTTCTTGAAAGGCTGGGCAAAACTCTGGCACATTCTGACCCACAGATCTAAAAATGAGTGGAGTTTTTCCTCTGTATTTGGATGGCTAAAGTATTATCTAAAGATGGAGGGGGGGGTGGATCTGTAGAGAGGCACACAGACAGGCTCAGAACTGCACATACACATTCCCTACACAGGCAACTGAGTATAGTTTAGTGTAGTTTCACTCAAAGTCTCAGATGGTAAAAACATGGCTCTGTTGTGGAACATTACTCTGTGAAAGATCAGATTATCTATGTATTTCATTTTTAGGAACATTTTGTACTCACTTTTCTAAACTCTGGAGGTGCTCCCTGACCTTCTGCACCTGTCGGTGCTTGGTGTCGTTTACCACAAAGTCATCACACCTGTAGCTGCAGACATATATACAAACCAATATGACCACAGAGACAATGTAACAGAGCAACAACAGTCATGACAAACATTTCAGCTTTGTATTCTTTCTATGGTGGCTTGGTCAACTTAGCAACTGTATCCAAGGAGGGAATGGGGTCAGGAATAGGTCAACTGCCCATCAATTTGATATGGAACTTTGATCACGTTTTAGTTCTAGAATTCTGGGTGCACTTGCAGGAGTAAAAATGAATTATAAGCATCCAATCAATTATGGTGTTTCCAAAATATATATTTAATGACCTATTAAAAGACTGTCACTACAACAGAAAGAATACAAATTTGCACCTTGTCTGTTGAAAGAGAACATACAGCTATCATCATTTTCATGGACCTGTGAGTTGATTTTTTACTAAATAAAGACCACAGCGTATGATTGTTGATCCACTAACAAATAACCAGCTAAGGAGATGACGGCCTTGTATATGCTCTGTGGGTCTGTTTCTGGAACTCTCTCCGTACTTCTCTCTCAGTCCAAGGCTGTTATGCCGTCCTTGGCAAAACACTTGAGGGCAGATAAGTGCACTCACCAGTATGTGCTGTAGCTGCAGCAGTCCATACACACTGAGTGCTGCATTCTCTCCTTCTCCTGCTTGTCAGATTTTCTCTGGCCTCCACAAGGGCTCTGAATGTCCTCAAAATGTTTCTTGGCATGGCCATTTACATACCTTACATAAGACATGTTCAGTCTTTAGTGCATGAGATGATGATTCTTATCAAGCACGCATATTCACACACAAGACACTTGAGCCACAGCTGAAATCTTGTTGAAATCTTAACTGATATAATTTATACATACATACATACATACACACACATGCATTGTTTATCCTAAATAATACTAAAACAAGTAATGCTTTGGGTAAAGGGTTACAATGTATGTTCTATCTTATTTCACGAGTTTGTAATTTTGTGTGCAGACATTGGAGTTTACTGCAGTTACTTTTATCTGATGGAAGCAGTGTCCTCTATTGATCTGCTAGGCTACAGCTGCTGTAGAGTTGTATGAGGATAAACACAAAAGACTGGTTTCTTAGTGCCGCCAGTCTCCAGCTGGGAAATCAGTGCAGGCTACTTTAACCCTTATCTGACAAACTAGTGTAGCCGACACACCAGGAAGTGAGACACTCAGGAAAAACATTAAGGAAGTGCACCATGTCGTCTAACTGAGACTCACACTTAAATGGCATCAGGTATCTAAAACCTGCTCCTAGAAAAATCTGAACCACTCCTGCGCACCTCATAAGTTTCCGGGAAAACCGATTTCTCAATCAAATTACTTTCACACGATCAGTTTTCAAAAACTTGACCAAGATTACTTCTACCTGAAGACAAACGAATCATTACACAATGACACTGGAATAATGGCCACTTAGTTTTGTTTTTGTTTTGTTTTTTTCTGGACATGCATAGTTAGAAAGATATGAAACTGCGAAGTCAACAATTACTTACAGATATAGGTAAAACATTCTGGTGGAAGAGTGCATTCCAGCATGATGGGATTTAGCATATATTGCTATGTATTTGTCCAGTCAAAGTAAGCCAACACTTACCTTCCACAGTGGACATTCAAACAGGCGAGGCACACCCAAGGGCTTTTGTTCGACCGGCAAACTAAAGAGAAGGATAAGGAATTGACTTGTGTCTGGTGTCATAATGGTATACTCCCTTACAGAAAGATATACACAGTTCATCTTAATGACAAAGAACACAATAAAGGACAGACAAGTTGTGTTAATCTGACACTTTGTGTGCTGTTGAATGTCCTTATAATATAAAGATTCAGCAATAAATGAGCAAACCCACTAAGAATTATTAATAAATGACTTAACCTCTGAGTCTGTTTTTAATCTAATCCCTTGACTGCATGCTGTGGAAGAGCTTTGTGCTAATTGCCTTGATCACCTTCTCTCTCAGCACACATTGAGCATCTGAATTAGCTGTTGCTAAGGAACAGTCAATTCTCATGAATGCTGGCCTGTGCGTGACAAAACAAATGTGGAAAAAGTCAACACAGGGAATCTGTTTGCACCTGCCTAGTATGTAGGCCTACGAGATAAAAGAACGAGAAATGCACAAACGACCCTGTCTTCAATACACAGCCTCATAACTGGAATATAAATTAAGCAACTGTTTTACTCATTTATTTTACTGGAATTGAATTGTGTGCAAGGGTAAAAAAAAGATGTTATTACCATTCTTGTCAAGTATATTTGCTGCTTGTGTCTTGTAGCACAGGCTATAACCATTCAAATATAAAATTGGAGACACTAAATACTCGAACTTCACTAACACAAACTTTGGGTTGATTATAATGTAGCACATGGTTGGAGAGGATGTAATTGTGAACTAATCATTAAATCATTAAATCCGTGACAGATGAAACACATGATATACTGTTTGCCCCCATGAAAAAGAGGAAAATGTTAATTAAGAGCAGACGCACTTGCAAATTCTGACACGAGTTAGGAATCAAGCCTCGTTGATCAACACTACTTTAGAGACCATGAGGTGTGCTAACGTTAAGCACCTTTGTTCCTGTGTACATATGCGCTTTAACAAATATGGAAGAGAATAGAGCAGCTACAGGAGCATGACGTGTAATAGACATATATGTGTCGAGTTGACCAAAAATGTAAACGTGGGCTTCCTGCAGCATAGCTGAATTTAACGAGCTAGCTAAAATAGCTAGCTTCGTAGGATAAATGGGTTTCAACGCGATTTTCAATTCAGCTTATCGTAATCCTGGCTACCTTTCTGCTCTCAGTGTCTCAGCTTGGAAGAACATCATCTAACGTGGATATTTGTCACGAAGCACCAGCAAACCACATCACCAGAGTTGCCAAAGTTACACATTGAATTGTCGTTCGACTGGCTCGGTCAAAGTGAGCCCACATGCCCACAAACATTTAACTAATGCTATTTCTCTTTGGCTATTTCTGACCATGCTAATTTAGTAATTAACCATTAGCTAGTTGCGCCTGTCACTATTACTTTGTAAACACGTGATAACTGCATTCTGTAAGTTAGAGGTTTCGACGACCGGTGTTAATATCGGTTGCAATGTTACTTATGTTTTGCCTGTATTCATTGTAGTAACGTGGATTTGTTTAGCAGCAAGAGTTTCTGTAGTTCAGCATAGCCCGCCAGCTAACGAGAAACTAGCCAACATTGGGGTAGGCTAGCCACGTAGCTGTCTAGCTAAAAATGTCGAAACTGTGCAAAGACGCTGAGGTGAGAAACACAGAGAGTGTAATGTAGGCAAATACTTAACTTACCGCTACAGCACCACGTCGAAGGAGAACCATTCGGGAACCGGGATATGTCCATAACGACACACACACTGGAGTTCAGATGAGGGCACTCCATTACTTTAGTTAACTACTACTCATTAAACAATCCGCTAGCATTAGTCTTGTCTGACCGGTGAGTTCTAGTCTGAAGTTTAAATTATGTTGGTTTTGAGATCAAGAGCCGTTTGGGCAAGTAAATTAGGCACTTGTCGTTAGCTAGCGCTAGCTATGTTAGCCGACTATAGTGCTGTACAGCTCAGGTCCGGGGTCCGATGTTTCTCTCTGTTTTAATCTCTCAGAAGTGTTTAAATGTAGCACCTTCTTTGTCTCAAACCACACCGATGGATATAAAGCGATGACACCTAAGGAACAACCCAGTTTTCCTTTGCAACTGGGTTGACTCAATTTGAGGTCTAAACGTCCAACTCCAACAGGATGTACTATATTGTAGAAAGGACGTTATCTGCTTTAGTTTGAGGAAATAGTAAAACTTGAAGCGCAACTAAATGACGTCAACGGTTGAGTTGGCGGCCGCGAATTACGGAATTTGTTAAGTGTTGTTTACAGTTGTTATACACCGTTTATTTTGTGTATTGTTTGTTTCATGTTATAGTGAAACACTGAATCAGTCTAACAGGACGTTTTGATTTTTATACATAAAGACATGATTATGACAATTCTAACGACAGAAGACCAAAATAAGTCGTAGGCTACATTCTTAATGCCTGTCGCCAAATTCCAAATTCTTGAGAAATACTCCCAAATTTCTTTCTCTCTCTCCCTCTCTAAGTGTTAAATTAACCCATAGAGAATAAGACGCCTGACATTAGCTTGTGTTGGTAGGCTAGGAGACTAATGTGAGTTTTTCTCGTTTTACTTTATATCTACTCGTGAACATAAGGTTTAATAAATGTATATGTGTGTGTGTGTGTATATATATATATATATATATATATATATATATATATGTGTGTGTGTGTGTGTGTGTGTGTGTCTGTGTATACATATATAGGGAGAGCTAAAATCAGTCTTACCTTCCTCTCAACCTTCAAAAAGATGGTAAGCAATATACATGTATTTTATTATTAATAATAATAATAATAATAATAATAATATTTTATTCTTTATTTAATATTGAAAAAACAGTAATCAAGTGTAAAGGTTTTTTTTTCAGTAAGAATCTCATCACAGAGTCATATGAAATGATAACTATACAATTCCACCTTTGAGCCACTGAGGAAAAATTAATGATCATTTAGCGAGCCCCAGTTTACTTCTTCTTTTGAAAAGGTGAACGTGTCAAGTCTGAATTACTCTAGCCTTAGATCATCAAGCACATGGGCTCTGATTTAGTGGCAGATAAAGACAGATTTTTTACACATATATTTTTTTAAAGTGGGCCTCTGAAAATGGTTCAAATTCACACATACTTAGATCTGACTTCAAGACTATTTTACAGTCTGCATATTCGACAGTATTAGTCTGGATATTCAAGTAAACAGTTTGACAGTGTACACATCTTTTTTTTTTCTTTTTGGCCTGTCTGGCACACAGTATCATACTAGCCACGTGTGGTTTACAGACTTGTAGTACACATGCAGTGCAAGTATCCTGTAGATAAAATGCCGCCATTTCAATTGATCATTCAGTTTCTCTTTATGACATCTCAACTGCATCCGCCAGAGGAGTTTCTCGAGCGGCTCCTTTTCCACCTTCCTTGTGTTTTTTGTTAGCAGGTCTGGGTTAAAAAAAAGAGACGAATAATGGAATGAGGGAAATTAAGGAATGATTACTCCAAAAAATATTAAGACAAATAGTTTGATCTAAAAGGTTCACTTGACACACATGAAGCTCCATACAAAAAAAGCGTCCTTACTTAGCTTTCACTGCCACGACAATCACAACGATAAGGATTATGGCCCCTAGAATCCCAAAGATCACTCCCAAAATCAGGGCTGCAAGGCAAAAAAAAAAGGAACAGTTTGTGAAAACATCTATCAAAATGTCATTAAGATCTATTTCAGTTTAAATGTCATTATGTACAATGCTTACCAACTGGGGTGTCGTGTTCTAGCTCCTCGGGCTCATCACCATCAGCTGTTAATAACGCATTAATGACAGCATAGTTAGGATCATGGTGTTCATAAAAATTATGATGAATAAACAGCATTATGTTAACTTTTACATGGTGTGTCAGGTAAACAGCTTATAGTTCTGATTATTTTTCACAAGGGATAAAATTAAGGTTACATATTTGTGTGCTGCTGGGTTGTCCCTGCTTAGATGTGGAGGTTCTCTGATTGTTATGAACAAAGCAGAACTTCTGCTAGAACTACATAGACATAGAAAGCCCAGCACACATGTGTTTGGCTTTTGAAGAGCTGCACGTAATAGGCCTACACTGAATACATTTAAACATGTGGAATGTATCCCATGCGAGCTCCTGGGGTTAAGTTATTAGTTCTTACTAAGTTATTCTCAGGATGTAATCTATTGATCATTGATGACTTTATGTAATACTGACCAGACTTGCCAGCACATGTGGCATTGCATTGCTGAAGGTCAAAAAAACGGTTTCCATTGCCATTACAACCAGTCCAGTAGAATGATTTGCATTTTTGATGAACAGCATCATAGTAAAAGCGTATGTTAGTGCCCAAACAGTCCCCTGCTGCTTTTTTGAGGAGGCAACTTTTAGACTCTAGAAGAAAAAAAAAGTTTTATGTTCAGGTAAATGACGTCACATCCGTAAAGTAACTTTGCAAAAACAGTTTAAGTGCTCATCTCAGGTGTTGTAACATTTAAGATTAGCCAGTGCTCGTTGTCATTTTTTGACCACAAGATGGCGCATTCTACAAGCACATGTTAAATTAAAGTACATGTTAAATTAAAGCGGAAAGCTATACGCCCAAGGAATGGCTTTTCTGAGCACCTGGCCTGTGTTTAGAAAAGTTAAACTGTGATATAAATCCACAGACCTTATTCATAGAGAGGCGAAGTTAAAGGCATGTAAAAATGAAAAGCATTAAATGTAATTGTTTATTCAGAGGTTATATCAGAGAGAAGCCATGCAGTGTTACACATCATCTGTCATCTGTTGGAGTAGGGATGTAAGTTTCTGACATAAGAGAAGAATGATTCCCTGTCTATGGAAGGATCAAAATTCTTGTTTTGTGCAATGTTGTAACATTTTAAACTATTGCTGTTTTCTCCTACTCTTTATGCCAGTGCTCTTCATGCCATTATTTAGTAAGACACAAAATTACAAAATCATTTTCCCATAGGGCGCTATTGTGGGTTTCTCGCGCTTATGATATTTACTTATATTATTTACTAAGGTTTCATTAAGCAGTTGGTCATAAATACTTATCACTGTATTGGTTTTACACTGTAATGCTTTATTAAGAGGGAAGACATATATTCACCATCCATGGGATAGATCTCTTCAGCTTTAGATGAACAGTTCCTCATGCAGTATTTCTCAGAGGTGAAGCGGTTTCCATTTCCACCCATTCCAAAGTACCTGAACAGTTCGCACTTATCTGTAGAGCTGTTATAGTACATGTAGATCCGCAAGTTATCTCCTGTTCCCTGATCACTTGGCTGATCACAGACAGCTATAAGTTGTGAGGGATACAGAATACAGAAAAATTTTAATATTGCTAACTTAAATGATCAGTTGTCTGATCATGTGTCACTTTTGTCTGTAAAGAAAGTTGTGTGCAGAGGTCAGAAATAATAGGTGCAATTCAAGGTTTTCATTACCATAATATAGTGCATAATATAGTGCATAATATAGCGTAATAGTGTAATGACACGCTACATGAATATTTTACAAATTGCATTTTTCCGAGTGAGCTTCTGCACTGCACATACAAGTGCTCTCATCTGACTCGAAGTTGGGCCTTTTATATGTCAACTGCAAACAACGAACACAAGAGGCAAAGCCAGATTCTGCCCCAAGTTCTGATCCGATTCAGAAGAGTGTGGGGGCTGGTATTGTATCTCACTGTAACACTGCTAAGAAGTTTATGGTGTAAGAAACATTTACTGGGGTGAAAACTGAGTCGGCATGATACCTCAAGAAAACTAATGTTTAACTAGTTCGTTGAAAGAAATGGTCCACACCTAGTTTTTATGACTGTTGTAAATGTGTATCATTTATTACGATGGAAACAACCCATCCTCTCTTCCGTCTCCTTGTCTTCTCATTACTTTCAAACCAAAAATAGTGGAGATTCATTTGACAACTGCTCCGCGTAACTCAAAGCCACTCCCAAGATCTCTATTAAGAATGAACTGGATTCCGCTCATACAGTTTGCACAAAATTCTTCTTTCTAGAACAAATAATCTCTCACGGACCAACCTCATTTCAAATGTGTTATGAGTTCTTGCTAATATCATTTTAATATGAAGCTGGTTTAGTCAAGTTGTTTAGATTTAGTTATGTTTTTCCTGACTGAATCTGAAAAAAAAAAATGTAAATTAAGATTGATCTATTCTGAAGCATTTGTTGATATTGCCCCACCGGTTTGCATCATGTAGAGATAAGCTAATGAAGCATACATTCATATTTGTCCATTTTGTATTTAATTTTTACTCTCCTTTTAAAAACTCTGCATAATTAACAAACCAGTTGATCGTCTTGAATTCAAATTAAGGAAAATTGTTGACAATGCATCCATTTACTGAAACCTGTACGATTATGAGAAGATAAGAAATATGTAATAAACAGTACTCCCATTTATTCACATATTCATGTTGTTGCACCTTCAATTGCAGTAATGATGTTAAATGTTACTGTGTCCACCCATATAATTTGTGTGGTAATATTTTCTAAATACGGACTTCTTCTCTTGTCCTTTCATTCCCCAATTCGCCCCAGACAGCCAGTGTGTATTTGCACTGGGAAGTAGTTTGTCTCTAACATTAAGTACTGCTATTATGGGCAAAAACTTTTACAGATACACCAGTCTTATGGTAGTAACCGTTAAAGAAGGCTTAGGTTTCACACTCACAGGAAGTTCAGGTTCAGTCTGTCTATCCTAGCTGTTAATAACCTGTGCACTCTGGGTAATAGTGGTACCATAAAAAATTCAAAACTAACCTTTGAACTCAATGCTCGGAAATTTTACAAGTCTCAGTTTAACTCACTTGAATTTTTTTGAAAAGTACACTTATTTGTACATTAATTGTAAACACCTTGTTTATATCATTATCTAGTCCTTTTTTCCATTTAAATGTGTTGTTATCTAGTCTGAATTCCTGAAATCACATTTTTGTTTCTAATCATTCATGACACCCACAAGAGGAAGATGGGAACAAAGAATTATACTCGAAGTAAGATAAATTATCTGGCTAAACCTGCACCAACAGATGAATATGAACACAATTATTCTTTAATGGGAGACACCTTATCTCAGAGATGGTCGATCGTCCCATTAATCATAGTCAAGCCTTACTTTTCATCCCAGTTTAACTTAAAAATATGAATGGAATAGACTGAAGTAGTATGGAATCAGTGAACTTACGTGATCGCTCACTCTGTGTCTGAGAAAAGACGAGAACAGCAAAAATAACTGAAAATAAGAGGAGATCCCGCATGGTGGTCTGTGCTGTGCTGTTTTTTTTGCCAAAGTAAATGAAGATAAGTTTACTACAAAGCAAGTGGGTGGTGTAGAACGACCTCTGCTCTCTCTCTCTCCCTCTCTCTCTTGCTCTGTCTCTCGATAAGGGAGGTATGATTCAGGCCATTACCTGAACATTAACTGTCTTCGCACTGACATAATCTCAAAGCGGAATACCATATTTGGACGTCAGCCATCACAAAGGAAACCAGTACATTTTTAAATGCAAAATTCAAGGGGAAGATGAGCAGACATGCACACATATTAACATATATGTACACATGCATGTTAACTTCATGTTTATGTAAAATCACTGTTAAAAAAAAAAACAAATATGGTTAACTCAAACGTCAAATTGCACGTTGTGTTGGAGAATACCACTCCCTGTTACTCATTGGTGGCCATTTACCAGGCGTGTAATAGGACCCTGCCTATCTGAGGACAAACTGACATAATGTAGCGGTGCCCTGAGTTATTCAGGAGTTGCTTATGGTGACGTCTGAAGAAAAAAGAGGCGCATATTCCTGTATGGGCACAATCAAACTCATGGCAAATTGACTGAACAATGCTCGATTTTCACAGCACAGGTGTCAAAACTTATTAAACAAAGATCTCGCAGCCCAAAAAGGGTGCCTAACTGTAAATTGTTAGTCGCAGGATTTTAAGCTTTCCTAAATAATGAGGGGTATTCAGTCATGGATTGCCAACACTTTTTAAGCATATTTAATAATATTCTCTTATTAAGGCAACAGTTTTATTGTGCAGTTTTTGCGGGATATTTTTGATTCACCATTACTATCATGACATTCACCAGTGGCCCATAAAATATGAACAAATCATAATTTGATGACATATTTTTGAAGCAAAAAAAAAAGAAAAAATTACCTCAGGCGCTTCTCGTGAATTGTGCAGAGATGTGAGGTGCTTTTTTCCCCCACCACTGTACAAATGTAAAAGGTGAGATGTGACTCGTGTCGCTACAGCTATCAACCCAAAGGGTTTATTGCGGCATTTGACTTAACAAGCTTCAACTTCAATACGAAGGTTAAAAGTGCACGAAAAGAACGTGCGCACATCCCGTGTTCTGGTTGTTCGCGGTACATGCGACCTACTCTATTCCAGCTTCGGCTAATCGGAATAAAGGCTGATTTGGGGCTCATTGCACTCATTAAATACATGTTATCAACACGAAATAAATCTACCATGACTCTCTCTTACAGACATTGTTGTTTCATGCTGGCCACATCAAAAGCGCTGGGCTATATATGCAACTATTCATTCACTTCAATTTAAAGTCAGTTTAAAGATAGAATAAAGGCTCTTTCTTCGTCATTATCCGAACGCACTTGGCCAGTGTGTAACCGCGGGGACATGCATTTGTTTTAGTTGCACTGGTGTCGGGCTGCACAGTTTAAACGAGTACAAACGTGATAATGACTCCGTTACGAAAACTTTTAAACTTTTAAGCGACTTCTTTTTTTCACGCTGCATAACGTAAAACAGTTGAATTGCAACGTCACGCTCTTCCTTTCTTTCTCTTTTTCTGTCTTTTTTCGCACGTTACCACAGTACATTCCACCTGGACTGCTTTACCTTCGTGGAACAGACCAAATCGAACCTCAAGTTAGCTGGGTTCGGGATGCAGTAGTATGCCATCATGTCTTTGACGTCATCGTTGGAAAGAAACGAATGTGACATGCTTACTATAAAAGCCGGTTGCGAACGCAGTGTAAATGAGACTTCTTTTAGAGGGCTTTGAAAACGGATGAAGATGGTCATTAACCACTTTTCAAATCTGCATTTCTCTCATTTTTTATTTTTATCAACGCTCTTTGCCGTCTCTCCATCTCCTTCAAATGGTAAGCGTTTCTTTTTTTTTCTTTTAGCTGATGTGCCAACTTTTCATGTCAGTGTCGTACCACTTTAAGATTGGCTAATCATACGATGTTATGGAAGTAGGATGAAATGTCTCCTCTTCGTTATGAACTTTTTATCAGCTGAATGCAGACGTTTGGGTGTTTTTTTCTGTGTTGTTACTTCTACATCTGAGAATGAGATGACGGCTCTGTACATCATGAACATATTTTAAGTTAATTATATTTTGATATGAAAGAAAGATTTGTGATATTGTCATCTGATATTTAAACTACATTTTTTTTTACAGTAACCATGGAGACATGGTTGTGAGAGAAGGCATCCAGTTTAGATTACTGCAGGTCTGCAAAGGCGGGAAAGAGTTTAATAATATTGAAAGATGTTTACGCCAAACACGTTAGTTCTAGGCATGAGTCATCACTCATTTCAGTAACGTTTGAAACAATCAGTAATCAGTAAAATAAAAGCAAATCACTCCACATATCAATGCATAAAGCAAATCAATTGTCATATGAGTACTATATGGACGTGCCATAGTCTTAAATCTACAGTAAAATGTGTAATTTGCACAGATTCTGTCTTTATAAAATGGTAAAAAAAAAGGGGTTCATAGATAAATAGCTGAAAGCTCCTGTCAGTGTACTCTGTTGAGTACTATGCAATACTGTTATCATGTCTCAGGATCCTATCTGAGCTGCAAGATTGAATGGGAAACAGCGGCCCCCAAGGCAGAGGCAGGGAGAGGCTGGGTGTGTATTGTGAACGAAAGGGTGTGTGTGTGTGTCTGTGTGTGTGCGTGTGCATTTGTGTGTGTGTGTGTGTGTGTGGCAAATCCCTAGGGGCTTCAGAACAACATCCTGTTCATAAGACCCACTGCTCACAGAGGCAGCACATATTAAGAATATAATTGTTTTCTGCATAATTGCTGGAGAAAAATGTCTAATACTGCATTAACAGTTCCTTTCTAGCCTCATCCCAAAAAGCGTATTTTGCATAAGCTGTATAAAGATTCTGCATCTGAATAGCTACATTTCTGCATGTTATGCCTGGTCAGCGAGTGTTGACTGAATCTGCTATGAAGACACAGTTGTGAGTCTAAGCCCATTAGACAAGAATTTCCTCAGGTGTGGGCCAATCCGGTGTTTTTTAAGCTGCGAGGATATCATCACCTTCCTTGTCTGTGCCAGTGATAATCAATGATTATTGCAGTTTCATAAAAAGCATTTTCCCCCATTCTGAGAGCTTGGGAAGTATTGACTGGATTAGCTGACACTGACCAGTAGAGCAGGTTTCAGTCTGCCTCAGGCGGGTCTACAATGGAATGCATTATTGCCAGTGATTTAGGGCTTTAAGTGTCTACTGCTATTGATACAATCTAATTAGATGTGACTTACAGCACCCCCTATCCTTAGATATGATCATTAGATAGATTTTCTGTTACCCTATCATTTATGGACAGCAATAGTGTCAAAATAATCCTACAGCTTTTTTGTTTGTTTGTTTTCTTTCAGGGGTCAAATGGACGTATAGTGGTAAGTACACATGGGTTTGCATGGGTTTAGGCAAGCTGAAGTATCCAGCACAAGGGATAAGTGATATGTGTTCTCTGTGATAATGACAGGGAAAGCCGGTGCATAAGGTGTATATGTGGATATCAGGCTCAGGTTTCTAGGCATAACCTCTGATGCACCCATTGCTCTCTCTTTCTGTCTCTCTCTCTCTCTCTCTCTCTTTCTTTCTTTCTTTCTTGCACATGCACGCGCATGCACACACACACACACACACACACACACACACACACATACATGCATACACACACGCGCGCACGCACTCACACAAAAAATCTCACTGCATGAGAGCTTGCAAAGACTTAATTCCTTAAATAGTTCTTGAGGAACATGTGAAGAACACACTGTTCAGGAGAACACACAGAGTCCTGGAAGTTGAGAGAGAGTCAGCTGCGCTTTCCATGCTTCTGACTACGACCTATTCTAAGACCAGCGCTTGAACTGTTATCGACAGGATTGCGAGTATGCCATTCCAGAGTGGACACAGCTTGGCACTCACAATAAAAATGAGTAGCTCTTGAAGGAAAGTGACCACATGCTAGGAGTTTGACCATGATTTGACCTTATGCTGCCTCTTCGACCTGAAATCTATCCTTTTACTGTGCATGTGATTCCTGCCTGGGGTCTTGCTCGTAGCTGTAGCAGTAGCAGCAGGTCACGTGTGCTGGTGAAGCGCCCTGGGCTTCTGCCTCTCTGGCTGTGTGAGGAAGTCACTTAAATTATAACAAGCTCTTGCATAAACGTACTGAGCATTGTAATACAATACTTCTCAGATATGAATGTCACAATAGTCCCAAATTAAAGAATGAGTAAACATATAATGTATCAGTTCATTTTTAACTCTTAACATTTAAACAAAACAATAGTGACATCTCAGGGTGTATGAGAAATGTCAAGTGTCTCACAACATTTCCGGTAATTAGCAGATTTTACATTAAAATCAAAGAAATCCTCCCCCGCTAAACTAGCCCAAGGTGTTTCTATCCTCAGCAACAGGGTGTTTAAAGAATGGAATGAATTCTTAGTTCTAGCTCTGGAATTAGATTGCAACACAGGTGTTTTCCCTGCCCCCATCTAAATGTAATACTGAAGTTCTTTATCAAAACTGAGCTACTGGTTCCTCATATGTGGTACTGTCACTCCTTGCAGTGGAGTCAGTCTTTGAGATCCAAGACAAAAACTTTTTCGATGCCCAGTTCAAGCAGGTACCTTTTATTTTTGGCAAACAATTTAAACAAAGCAGAAGATAATGTGATAGAGACCCAGTTGTAATGATTTTTATTTTGAGAAGTGAATTGTTCCCCTGACATTTTTATTGTAATATGTGTCTATAATAAAGTAGTGGTAAATGTGCTCTCTTTAATTTGTCATGCTCTGTCTCGTCTGGACTAGGCCTATTGTACGCTAGTGTAATTTTCCCATCTCTAAAACAGTCCCCCTTTTGTCATGTGAGTTATATTTGTGACACAATTTTCATTGTGGTTTTCAATGGTGTTGCAAAACGGTGCTGTCAGCTGCTACGGTTTATCTAACTGACTTTTATTCTCCTCTACATTGTTATCGCACAGAGTGAAACGACTTGTTGCAACACTTGCTTTTCAATCATCAGTTTCAGTTTAATGAAGCAAATGGTCATATTTAAAATCAAAATTGGCAATTTTTTTTTTGTTTGATGTGATGTCAAAAGGATGCTGTTACTACCGGACTGCTGATTCTTTAAAAATCATTTCAGGGTATGCACGGTAAGTTTTTAAATAGAATATGAGTCAGCCAACAGAAAGAGACTGTGCCAGTGTGGAGCATGAAGTGAGCTGGGGCGGTTGTGCGTGATGTGACAGAGACAGAGGCTGACCACAGGGGTTGAGAATTAGCTGAATGTTGATAGCCAGCCCCACAGATAAAAGGATGCTCGATAACGCAGTAAGGCTATCAGCTTCGTTCCCGTCAGATGTCGCCGGGGCATGTTTTCTTCTGTGTGACTGCTTTGCCCTCAAAACCTTTGGCATTCTCTGCTGACTCCAGCTGAGTCAAGCTGCCTCTCTAGCTCTCTGTGTGGTCAGGGTGATGACAGAGCTCTCATTGCCTAGAGTCAGAAGAAAAAAAACAGATCAAGAACAGTGTGGCGTCACACCCGGGTTCTGATATTTGAACGAACTCCACCACAGCAGCAGCTACTTTCTCGGTGTGTATACCATCTACCTGAAATACCCCTAGAAAAACCAGTGGAGAAGTCAGAGATGTTCTCTGACAAGACTTTATGATAAGCCAGGCAAAAACGTCTGATGATGTAATTTTATCCACAGCTTCATCTGCAGGGCAGGTTTATTTCATGTGTTGTTCATTGTTGCTTTATAATATTTCTTTTTTAGAGTGCCAGATTCCATCAAACCTCATATTTGTTAATGTCAGCTGCTCTAGCTTCAGGCTGGAGAACAATATATAATTTCTCACCACAGAGTTGAGGACTGAAGCCGTTGACTTCTCATGACTAAGTAACTGGGTGCCAACGGTTAAGAGCAGTCAAGTTATGCCAGGGAATCCCAGGGGATGGCTATAGGCGCCAGCTGGGATTGTAGTGGCGAAACTGGTTCCAATTAAACCAGCAAATGAACTGGACAGTGAGCTGCGTGTGTCCCTAAGAGAAATGCTGTTTCTTTTTTTATAACGATGCATCGCCTAGCCTTAAGTTTGTGAATTTCCCTCAATGAAAGTTCTGTCTCTCTTATAAAAGGCACTTTTTCGAGGGCTATCCAGACTCAAGCATTCTCTGAGGAATTCTTCCGCTCTCCTGTTTCTTTTTGAGGCTTCATATCAACATTTTTGGATCCCTGCTATTCTACTCTTTAGAGCCATTACAGTCTGAAAATTACCTTAAATGTCATACCAACAAAAATGAGCACAGAGTAAAACAAAGCTGAATTTGGCTACAAGAGTGATACAAAATGGATACCTGCTCTCATATATAACTGAATTGTGTTTTTTTGTTTGTTTGTTTGTTTTTTGCTGTTTACAAATAAGGCATTGTGCGTTGTTATGGCGACTGGCAGGACATCTCAGAGAAACAGTGCCCATTTTGCTCACTCATCATTACAAAGAGTTTTGGATTCACACTGTATTGACTTGGACTTTCTCATCTGACAGACAGCTGTATTTTTAGTACATCAAGTACACCTCAAAGTTTCAACTAGAAAATTTCGTCTCAAGATTTTAGATATAGATATGCTTTCAAGACACTACAGAACCAAAATGTCCATACTTCTTTTGTAGTTCAAAATCCTTACAGCTGATTGTAAATGTGAACTCCTTCTGTTTCACATAAAATTAGCAGAGTTCATGATCAGTCATGGTGTGCCTTGTAGATGTCAAATTTAAATGACACAAATGTTATTGTTTGAGGTTATGGGACTATAATAAACAGATGCTACACATAAATCAATGTTTTTGAGGTTTTTTTTAGAGAAGCTACTACAATGCATTCGGTGCCAGCAGAAAGAGAGAGAAAGAGAGAGAGAGAGAGAGAGAGAAAGCATTTGAACACTGCCACTGAGAAAACTGAGAGAGAATCATTCCATTCTTTTGGACTGAATGAGGGCAGCAAAAATGAGCATGTGTTGGAGGAAGTGGTCCCACTGCGAATGTTGGAAGCACATCTCTAAACATTTTGAAGTGAATCCCATGTCTTTTCACAGAAGCTGACACCTACTGACATCAGACATCATAGAACAAACGGTTGGAGTCCCAGCTTATGTCAGTGACCCAGTAGGCAGTAGCAAGAACCCATAAAAATGACCATGGTTAAAGTCAAAAGGATTCAAATGGGCTGCCCAACATAATGTGGCTTTTTTGGTAAACTGCGAATTACTCAGACCTTTAATTTGGAATAGTTAGCAGACTCTCTCTCTCTCTCTCTCTCTCTCTCTCTCTCTCCCTCTTACTGTTGCATAACTAACTGCAGGCTGTTCTTCACACTCTCTACTTCAGACTGCTACCACTGCAGGGTTCAGAAACCAACGTCACGCAGGTCAGAGCTTAGTGTGCAGGAACGGAGTTCCGCTTGTGTACCAAAGGCCTGACTCACCAACAACTGTGTGCACAATTTTTGTTTGGCTTCTGCAAAACCAGTGGCATGATCAATCAAGGAAATTTTCATGTATTTGTCATTTGGTTGGTTTTGCACATTGTGTTGTAATGTCTACAAATGATGTTACTGCATTTAGCGCATACATTGATTGGAGGTACAGGTTTAATTACAGCAAAATTAATGTTCATCTCATGACAGTCATACTAGTTTTTTTCCAGACTGGGATTAAGCCTAGTTGTAGGCTAAGTTTCATTCTGAATGGAGATACATGCATTCTGAATGCAATAAAAGCCAGCGCTAGACTTAGACATTGCCTGTGAGATCAGCCAGAGAACTGAAAAAGTGAGGTTTGGTGTAGACATATGCATGGGTTTGAATTGACTTCTGGAAAATCACATATACTGAATTGACAGGAGTGAAACAGGAGGTTCTGTTGCTGTCTCCACATTTGTCTTTTGATTGGATCCAGGGCCAGAGGGAGAACACCATTGGTCCAAGCACTATCCATTCTGTGGGGGAGCCTTCCAGTCTCCCATTGACATCCAAAGAGATTTCCTGCAGTATGATCCAAACCTGCTTCCCATTGAGATTCAGAACTACAACCTGTCCTCCAGTGAGCAGCTCACACTAGGAAACAATGGACACTCCGGTGGGTGACATTTTCTCTGAAGTTACTATGGGGGTATTTTTACTGCAATGGTTGCTATGGTCGCAAAATATCAGTCTCATGTACAAATTACGTTGGCAAATATTACACATAGAGTTTGTTATTTGAAGCAAAAAGCTATGTACATATCCCAAAAGACTTAGTTGTGTGAGCTGGATTGAGGTAAATGATAAGAACCAAGAAGAATCCTCACACTGGTTAATGTCCTCCACTGCATATACATGAAACAGGACAAAACCTTGACCCAGCTGTGTCTTCGTTCTGACAAAGACTCAAAACGTGGATCAAAACATTGTTCTTATTCATCGTGGAGAACGTTAACCAGTGTGTGAGCTTCTTATTCCATACCACCCTCTAGGTGTTATTGGAAGAAAATTCTTCGACACATTGCAGGAATGTTATCTTAAGAATCAGGGTATACAATTAAACATTTACTTACTTAATGGAGTCTTGTTAACTGGCGTTCTTTTAACATATCATTTGGGGAAGATAGTGTTCTGTAAATGAAGGAATGTGTCAGACATTAAGATAAAGAGGGGTGTGTAGTTGTATCATGTCTGTGTTGTATAACCAGGGTGTCTCAGTGATGCCACTGGTCCTGAAACCACTGGAAAATGTTAATATGTCATATAATAAGATTTGGTGCAGTCTAAATGGAAACATGTTGTTTTATAAATGGTGTAATTAGTGGATTGTTTCATGTTAATCTAATAGGGACATATGCCACCTTCCCAGAAACAGTTTCTTTTCTCTAGTTTAATTTCTAGGTCAGGATACAGAAAATGATAGTTGGACTGTCTCTGTATGTGAACCACAGTCATTTTCGGTAATCACATACTTATTATAAGAATTGTCCGTGAACTCGAAAGTATCTATCGTCACATATTTTGGTCGGGAAAAGTATGGGGGAGCCTTAGCTTCGCAGGTAACATGCCAAAACTACAAAATAATGTCTTACCTCACTTAGTGGTTCTTTCAGTTGTATTTTTAGTCATGTTTCAAGTGTAGACTTGTTCTTAAACTAAGGTCTGTCTCCACAGACATAAAGTAATATGACAACAAGTAATGTGAAGTAATGCGAAAACAAGAGTCTTACAATTGACTCCACAGATTTTTAATGGGTGTTGTTTTTCTCATATGTTGTCAGATAGCACACATTTTAAGCAATTCCATCACACGCAGTGGGCAAAACAGTATGAGAATTCTGTGTGACTAACTGTGTAAAGAGCTAATGATTTAGGCTGTACTTTCTTAGACCTCTGCTGAAGCCCTCTCTGTATTGCATATGGGTAGCAGTGCGTTAAGACCAAGGCGGCTTGCAGTTTTGTGGCTTCCCAGAGCACAGCTGCACTTCTGAAACCGTCGAGAAGATTTTGAGTTAAAACCTACGTGGAGAGTGATCCTCACCAGGGTTCTGTCAGCATTCCTCTCACTAATCTGAGGGGTCTCTGGGATGAATCTCTTCACTGTTATCCACGGCACCATTGACGGCTCTGAGAAGACCCTCACGTATCATACCTATAAGACGTTTCCTTTTTAATCCCCCCTTTGAAAATGCAGAACTCAGACATGAAATGCTGAGTAACAGAAATGCATCTCTGTCCTTTCCTCTTATACCATGTGATTCCCTTTAAGTTCCAGCTACATTATGCATTGTTTACATTATTTACAGCTCTGTATGCAGAGGTAATCTGGTCAAGGGGGAGAGCTGAGGGTACATAAATGTCTCTCATGAAAAAACAGGCACTCTGACCGTGTTAGTGGTTTGAACTTCTTGGTCGGATGTGAATTTGTGAATTTGTCCAAATCTCAGCCTCAGGACTGGGCTTCAGACACTCCCCGCAACTGACCACAAAGGAACGCATTAGTGACACTTATGTTTTATGATCTCAATGTGGAGGTTTGTCCTGCCATTTCTTATACCGGTGGTATTGTGTGTTTGTGTGTGTGTGTGTGTGTGTGTGTTATGTTTGCAGTTCAGCTTTCCTTGCCCTCTAGTATGTACATCTCCAGCCTGCCTCAGCGATACTCAGCTGCGCAGCTCCACTTCCACTGGGGCTCCTCCACTCTCCCCTCAGGTTCTGAGCACACCATAAATGGCAAACAGTATCCAGCAGAGGTACAGCGCATGTGTACACACACACACACACACACACACACACACACACACACACATGCACGCAAGCACACCAAAGTATCAGTTATCAATTCCCAAAAAATGCTACTGCAAACACTTGGCTTCTTGCTAAGCTGAGGGACTGGAGATTTTTTCTTAATTATAAGAGTTCCCTCTCTCTCAGTCTCTCTGTGAGTCACACACACACACACAAGCACAAAACACGAACACACTCAAACATGCAAAACCAAGATGCTGGGAGCTTATTTGAATGTCATCTCTCATCTAAAAGCATGACAGCATATGTTTTCACTTACTGCGTGCTGTGATACAGTATAGTACCTGACTGTTCACACGTAACACAGCCTGATGTAAGACTCCATAATGACTGTCACCCTGCCAAAAATAAGCCAACAGATCATCCTGCGGACCATTCTGGAACTGATGTCTGACAAGTTGTGTGCGACATGCGCGACCAAAGTGTTTGAGAGTGCCACTAGACTATCTCAAAAAGATTTCAACCAACAGCACTGCCCTTTTTTTCTGTAGGTCAAATAGTTGAAAAAAGCACACACCCTTTGGTAGAGGCAGAGACAGCTGGGTGCGCCTTTCTGCATCATAACTGACTGCTCATTTTGCGTCTGGTCTTGCGGCTCGGACGCGGGGTTTTCTCATCCCTGTGTTTTACTGACAACTTTTGACTGCTTTTAGAATCTTAAACAATCACAGTTAAAGGACAGAGGACACAGGCATTTGTGTGCTCATCAGTGTCTCTGTGGGCACAGGGATCAGAGGCAAATTCATGTACATCATTTACATACATTCATATTGTGTGCATGTGTAAGATCAGTAACTTCACCAAGCCTACTGGGTCTCTTATTCACATATGTGTCCTCTCTTACAATGAGAAATTCATTTATGGATATTTATTATGTATTTATTATAACACTTATTGTTTTAATTTAGCAACTGTGTAATCATATGGTTGTTCAAAAATAATTTATGCATTATGTGTTTACCACAGTAAACAACTTCATTATGCAAAGTTGAGAAGCAGTGAGCCAATATTACAATACTCAAGTTTCAGTAAAACCGAAAGACATATTTTTATCACAAATATTTGCATATTTTCATGTTCATTTTCTCATTTGGCTAAAAGTGAAAACTTTCTAATAGAAGAACAGCTAAGGGGCATTTCTGTAGGACAGTCTTGATTTCTGGCTTATGGTACCCAACTAACTTCCAAACTAAGTTTTCCAACTAACTGAGAAATCCTGCCTGTGTTGTTTGATGTCTCTGGCATAATTATGTGGATAATAGAATAATAATGCCAAACCCATCATCTATTTTTGATCATATTCCCATACATCTGAACAGAACATTAACTGAAGACTTTTTCTTAATTAAAGAAATGAGACATGACTTTAGATCACTGTGTTAAAACAATTCATATATGGTTACGGACAAAGGTATGATGCTGTTCTCTGCGTCGCTGTCCGCTACTTCATTTAGGCTGTAACCTATCTCTCTTATTCATCCATTCATCCTACTATGGGAGGTCGGAGAGAGTGAGAGCTCTGTAACTGGTCCAGCGTGTTTCTCGGTACACGTTGAATCCGGAGGGCTTTTTCCACTGTCTCCAGACTCCCAAACCACACGTTTATTTCCTTGAAACTTACGTCTCTAGGTTGCACTGCCTTGAAGGAGCTAAGTCAAGTTCGAATGCCCAGCTCCCAGAAATAGAGGAATTGTCCCCCGTTTTCCCATCACAGGGTCCACACCCAGTCTTTAACTGTCTTTTCCAGTACATAGCATCAAAAAGTTGCCGTCCCCGAAGCAACGCTAGCAAAGCCACTGGACGCATTTTCTTTTTTTTTTATGCAATTGTGTCAAATTACCTAAGCTGGTTTTCCATTGGTATGCTCCTCAGCGTAAGTCCTTAACCTTGAGTTAAGTGTGAAAGTATCTAGAATAACACCTCCCACCTCCAAATCCATTATCACCCACGTAAAGAGCTGTCTGCCAGAGAATCTATTTACAGCAAGTGTGGTTTTGAAGACAAAATGTTTAACAGTGCAACACCACAAAAATAAACCTTCAAGTTGAGGATTAATTGCGTTACAGCACATAATCACACATTTATTTATTTATTTATTTATTCGAAATTCTTTCTAGATGCATGTGGTGCATTTCAACTCCGATAAATATCCCAACATTTCTATGGCTATGGACAAGTCTGATGGCCTGGCAGTGCTGGGAGTCTTGATGGAGGTAAGGGAAAATGATAACGATGATGATGATAATGATGATGATGATGATGAAGATGATGATGATGATGATGATAAAGGACAGAAACATTCTAATACTTCTGTGACACAGCTGGGTGAATTCAATCCTGCCTTTGACCAGTTCCTCAAGTACATCAATGGTATCAAGTACAGAGGTAAGTTTTCAGTCTTCATTTTCATACTGTCTCTCTGAATACATCTGCAATATACTGGAACATGTCTGTAACAGACGGTAATATTAATTACTGTAAAATCATCTATTATGTTTTTTTTTTTATTTTAATTTGAATCTTTTCCTCCTGGAAAATGCCATGTGTCTGTGTTTGACCTGCTAGATCAGAAATTGCAGGTTCCAGCCTTCAATATCCGTGAGCTGCTTCCGTCCCGTCTGGATGAGTATTATCGTTACGATGGCTCGCTGACTACACCACCCTGCTACCCCAGTGTCCTCTGGACAGTGTTCAGAAGACCTATCACCATCTCACCCAAACAGGTCTGTCTGAAAATAAGTTTGCTATGTTACAGCTCACAATGGCTAGAACACAAGTAAGAAAGCTAATTTCTTTGGCAAGGATTCAACATAATGCTGGTCAAACAACCAACATTAATTCTGTTCCTTTTTATGAAACTGGTTCATTAACAAATCAGACTCAATTAGACTAGTATTAAATTTAAACAGAGGGACGCAGAAGAGTGTAAGAGACACCATGATGGTTGTCTATTTTTATTGATGTCACGGTGTCTTCACAGTTCCAGACACTGGCAAGCACAGTGTATTCTTCTCATGCACAAGAGTCTGCTTCAGTTCCTCTCGCCGGAAACTACCGGAAGCCACAGCAAATGGACAACAGAGTGGTCTTGGTGTCCTTCCAGGAGGGTAAGTACCCTGTTGCATGCAGCCTTGCCATGCTGTGCTAGCTATTAGATGGCTAAACTACAACGCTTAGACAATGTGGCTTTTAGACAAAGTTTGGGCTGTGGTTCGAAGCTGCGAACTCAGTGGTTATTCGGACTGTCAGGCTGGCTTTTGCTTGTATAGTATCACCTGCTTATGGTTGCTGCTTAAAAACTATGAGACATCCACCCTGTGGAACCGCTTTCTTTAATCACTGTGTTGATGGACGTCCTTCTTCCATGAAAGAGCCCCACTGTTTCTTCAGAACAAATGTTAAAACTCAAAATTAGATAGTTCTAAGGATGTGACTCTATCTTATGTACCCTGGTGTTAGGCAGTGGTGGTTCACCACAGAAATACATGCTCAGTGCTATGTGCTTTAGTGTGAGAAAAGTTCTCTTGCTGCTGTCATCGCCAGGGAAACTCACCAGATGTAGTGGCTTGGCTATGAAAGATAAACTTGGCCTTTGTATGAGTGTTCAATCTGCCAAAATGTTTGCCCGGCCTCCTTCTTCTGTCCGTCATTTTTGCTTCACACCGATATTTCCTCTGAGGCTGAAGACATGCATGTCTATCTGCTAGCCGCAATTGGTTTGCATTATGGCTTGCATCGCTACTGCTTGTTAAACCTGGTCCATGAAACGCCATGAAAGCAGTCCAAGTCAGAGACAGAAGATTTCTCTTAAACTTGTGTCTGTGTAGGCCGAGGGCTGCATGGTACTCTCACAGAGTCCTGTCCTGTCCAGAGAAGGAAAGTCATTCATCAGCTGCTTTTGGGTGACCTAGCAGACCTGGCTGATGAACGCCTCCACCAGCCTCTGCCGATGGATACATATAAGGCCTCCGCAGCAAACCAGCAGGCAAACAAGAAGAGTCATCGCAGCTGGAGTCAGGCCACACAGAAGCAGCAACAGCAGAAGAAACACAATCCCTCTATCTGGAAGAATCCTCAAATTAGCCGCTATGTGAGGAAGAGTAGTCTGAGTTTTGTCTCCTTGGAGGAGAATGTCTCCTATCACCTGAAAAGATTTAACGCTGAAGACAAGCTAATCCAAACCTTGAGGGATGTTGCTTCACTTGAGCTGAATCTCAAGAGCTACCTGGACTGCAAATCCCATCTGAGCCCCCAAACCGTCAGGCAGCTTCTCCATGGCAGACCCTCAGATGAGGCAACTGAACTGTACCAGTCTCTGACCAAAGCCACGCTTGGGCAAAGGAAGAGGCCTGTGATACAACCACAAGGCTTAAAGCTGAACAATGCTCAGAGCACGGTCCACAACAGCCACAGATTTCAGCATGCAGAACGGGAGGATTAGAGGTCACCTCAGACAGAAACACAGCTCATGTTTCGGTGTCCGTTTCAGATATACTCCAAGACAGACTGACTGACCATAGTAAACAGGGCCATACCTTATTAGTTTTCTCTCAGTATACTGGGACTTGTAGCAATATTACAAACGGTAGCATGGCAGTTGGAAGTTCTATGTGATGCAACTGCATAATCAAATAAGAGACAGTATAATTAAAACTCATGAGCTGTTTCCAATGTTAAGCTTATGAAAAAGCCCCCCCTTACCATGCTGGTGGAGGGATACTAAGGGTGGTGAACAAAACACTAGCAGTGACATTTATTTTCCCTACAAACATGTACACAAAAGAATTTAACGCATCACAAAACAGAGTGTGGCAAGGAAGCACAAGGACTCGTACAGACAGCTTCACAGACCTCAGGAAAAATAAACTAAACTCTAATAAACGGCACTGTAAGACCCCACAAAGAAAAAAATTAAACTGACTCATAAACCGACACAATAAACAGCGAAACAAAGTCTTCCAGGGATCTCTCACTGTGCTTTCTAAACAAGTCTAAAAAAAAAAAAAAAACCTAACAAATTTCAAAAAACACTTTCAGTCAGTCAGTCAGACATTCCAATGCAAAAGTAACCATTTTGCAACCAGTGGTTAGATTTTATTCACAGCAGCTTTAACTGAAATTATGATGTTCCAAAGTAAGGACATGATTGACCCAGTCTCTTCTCTACCATTGCTTGAACAATACTGTCTCAAACTCTGTAAATGATGTCGTTTTCTTTTTTTTTTCTTTCAACTGTTTTTTTTTTTCACTTTTATCACTGTCTTTGCCCATACTCTGCGAGAACAGTTAAGAATCTTGAAATGACTCAGAATCTAATAAAACATTCCTCTGGTTCTGTTTACTCTTTAGGCTCAGACCATAGGTTTATATGGAGGATAGAAGTAATTCTGTCTGTGCCTTTGTTTGTCTAATGATGCCACATGCTCATCAGTACTAAAATACAGTTGAAGACCTGAGACTTGCTGCTCATATGATAGACTGTTTACATTAATGAATACAATATACTGCATGGTCTGTTATTTCAAGTGGATTTTGGAACGTTTCACACAATCACCATTCTTTTAACAAAGAGATTTTTGGAGGCCTTTCGCATTCCAGTAAACTGTTCTGTACTGGGTTTGACAAGGCCATATCTGTTCTGGGCCTTTGCATGTCTGGCTTGCGTAGGACCATGTAAGCCGAGCATTTAAGTGTTATAAATATATATATATAATGACTGCAAAGAAAAGAACCTTTACTGGCAAGATTTTTTTTTTTACATTTTATTGGGAAAATGTCAGTTCTGTGTCGAAATAATTATATATTGAAATGGTTGTGACCTTGCAAAATGGAAAAGGGTAGTCTAGCATGAATTTGAAAAAAAAAATAAATCAAAAAACACTTAAGTATTTAAACAATCCTGCTGCATTTTTTTTTAGCAGACTGTGCGTCTGTTTTGAGGTATGACTCCAGACTAGAGCAGAAAGCAGATGTTAGCTGACACAGATTTTTTTTATGTGGAATCTCTTGATCCTATGGAAAAATAAAGACATTACGTAAAGCATATTAACTCTAACAGTGTTTATTTTCACCATTGGTATGGCACAAACAAATTCTTTTATTTTCCTAGGAGAGAATGGTGTTACATGAATATCCATTGTTAAATTTCATTCTCATTTTATGGGTACAGAAAAGTCAATGTAAAAAGCCATTGTAAATCAGTCATTTTTATTTCAGTTAATGAATAGTTAACAAATATTGAATTACTATACTACTGCACAGAAAATATGGCATCATTTGTGCAGAGCGTGATAGATAATTTAAAAAAAAATGAAGGATTCAAACCTAATTTATTGATATTCTTGAGGATTATGATAAAAGTTGTTGTACATATTTGAGGGCACTTGTTAACAGGGTTATGTGTTAACAGAGGACAGCCTTGTCTTTATTTCCCCATCATTCTCTCAGGATTTTGGGGCAGTGTAATGCCATGTACAGTGATCTCTGTGAACAAAGACATCAACTGATAACTAGCATCATTTTCAAAGTAATGCCAATTACATCTCAAATGATCCTGCTACCAAAGAGTTTATATATCTCACACTGTTTATAATAGAGAATGAAATTCTCTAATATATTGGCCAACATTGGCTTGAAGGAGTTCTATATGGTAAATACTACTGGTGACAGAGTTAGATTATGGCTTTGTTTGAGAACACACTAACACTGTCTTTTTCCTACTTGAAGGCATGGTTTTATGAGGTCACTTCTATGTCTAGCGCGGTATGCAAAATGTATGTTTGTTCTTACCATTTCTCTGACACTGCATCTCCTTTCCTCCCTTCTCTCTCTCTCTCTCTTTCATCTAAGGTGACTTTACTTGGATAAGCTGGGGTATGTTGTACTCTGCAACACCAGCAGTTCTTGGGTGTTTGTGTGTGTGTCTTTGTGTGTGTGTCTGTGTATGAGTGGGTGTGGGTTTATGTCTGCATGGTTGCTATTTTACCCCTGGCTAACTGGCTTGTGTTGCCTCATACTAACACGCCAACCTCACATGAGCCCAGAGATGAGTAAGATAAATAAGTGACGTCTGGCTACTGAACTGCATCACGGTGACCCCTTCTCTTTTTTCCTTTTTTTTGCCCACAACGTAATTGCTCTTTTTCATCCATCTTCATGTATAGACAGATCATGTTTTGGACTCATTTTGGACTTATCCTTGACTTCTAACCTTGATCTCTAATTCTATATTTGACTGGCTTTCTCTGAACATGACTGAAATCTCAAAACAGAACTACTAGCTTCATTCTTGATGTCTTGTGTACATGTTTTTGTCCCTTTCATTTGATCGCATTGAATGCTTGTCGTTTTGTTGTTTCATGCATCATCTGGTGCTATTTTACCAAGCAGGATCTCCCAGTAAGTCAGATAACTCTAGTAAAGACACAAAGTTCTGAGGGAAAGATGAGCAGCATTCCTGTCAGACTGTTCTGACTATTCGGATGTCTGCTTTAGTAAAATTGCCCAGCTAATTGACAAATCTCAAATGCTGAGTGAATTGTGGTCTGAGGACTGTGTTTGTGATTTTTCTTTTCTTTTCTTTTCTTTAAAAAAAGACATTGCTGGCTCACCGTTTAAACAGAGAAATCCTTTTTAAAAATCTTAAAGAAAACATTAACAAGAAGCTGACTGTTGAGGGTGTTTATATTGTGCCATAACACTACATTATTAGATAGAAGGTCTAACATTTTTCCGAGAAGTCAACTGCATGTATGTGATCGTTTGTTGATTCAGTGATTAGAACTTTCTATATTTAGTATGAGATGTTTATATTGGAATGACAGCTAACTTTTTATTTCTTGTCTCCTCTGCAGTTATATAATAAACTGTCAATAATTTAACAGCTACACACCCACACAAATGCACACATAGGTGTTAACTACTGAGTTCTTTTTTCTCAGGTCTCCTGGTTTCTATAGCGGTGGCCACAGTTATGGGCCTGATCATTATTGTGACACTCATCTGGTGTCTTGTGAAGAAAAGGTATGTGGGAACTGTTTCAGAAATATGATTCCTCATTTTCAGGGCTGTGTTAGTGCCACTACATTTCTACTTAGAGCAGTAGAGCATGTTAGCTTGGTATATGTGATCATTTTCGTCTTTACTAAACAGATTTCTTTGGCACAGATATTTGTTATCTTGTCTATATCTTTGCTACACATAACTTCCCCTCGAGTTCTTTAAAATGGAAAAAAAAAAATTAACTGACAAAGTGAGACGGACAAACAGGAAATCTAAATTTATTAATGTATGAATTTTTAATGTGTGAATTTTAACCTCAGGGATTTGTCGTTTTTATTTATTGTATTTGCATATTTATTTATTCCCCTTTTTTTCCGCTGGGAAGTCAACCTCAGGTCATAATCACCAAACTTTATAAGCTAAACTTGGCAAAGTAAGAGCAAATGTGGAGACAGAGATGGATGTCTGTCAGACAAAAACCCTCATGTGTCACTTTATTTTAACAACAGAAGACGTTTATGACTGGTGGACACATAACTAGCAGACTCACAGTGTGTCAGTATCAGCGTGACTGACAGTCAATCTCTTTCTTTTCCCTAACTGAATCATACAGACCAATTACTTTAGAGTTCACAGTGAGAGCAGCATCAGCAATACTCATGCCATGGGCTTCATCTGCCAACTCGTCACAGCAAATGCAAAGCAAAGCATTATGATGACTTAAATGATGATGCTCTTTTGATACGTCATGTCTCTGTTTTGTATATGGAACAGACAGAATGCATTATATCTGACACGTGACACACAGATGGCATGAGAAGTCATTGCACAGTTTTATAAAAGTGTTCTTATCTATCTTAAATGCCTTGAATATTTTAAATTCAAACATCAGTTCAACCCCAAAAGCAACACTTATACATATGTAGTGTGTGTGTGTCTCTCTCTCTCTCTATACATATGTATGCATGTATATGTGTGTGTGTGTGTGTGTGTGTATATATATACACACATATGTGTGTGTGTGTATATATATATATATATATATATATATATATATATATATATATATATGTGTGTGTGTGTGTGTGTGTGTGTGTGTATATTTCATGACATTTTGTAATGCGCTGCTTTCAGATCCAACAGAGACGAGGAAAAGAACATAGCAGATGGCTTCACACCTGGGCTGAAAAAAGAGAAAATTTCCAGGGTATAGCTCATTCTATTCTTCCTATATCTAAGGAAACTTCAGTCTTCAAAAACAAATCTGGAAAGTTCACATTGAGGAGAACCTGGACCAAACAGCATAAATCTTTCACACTGGCGTGACTAACGAGCCGGTCTGGAAGTTCCCGCTTGGTTGCATGCATATGTATATATTTAGATCTGTTGGGATAAAGTGTGCATGGAGCTATCGTGACTTAAGGGCACGATTGTTTTTCCTTTCTTTTTCTTTTTTTTTCTCCTGCCATATTGCAGTTGGGTTTCCCTCTCTGATTTGACATTGACAGCAGCATTCCGAGCTTGAGATGTTCCCAGGGGAGAATGAGGAGAAAGTCGTTTTCACACGGTATGTTTTTCCATACCGCAGAACGCATCCCTGTCATCTCCTTTGTTTATTACCCATGGCCTTTGCAAAGCTGAACAGCGGCGACTGTCGACAGAGTGCCGACAGAGACTGCGGGGCAAACGGACCAGAATTGTCTTTGTGGTCCGCTCGCTCCATGACATCTGTGTCTGTAGACTGGCCAGCCGTGGTGGAAAAGTCCAACCACTGTCCAGGGAAAGCAGACATAAGGCTTCAGTGCAGATCTACCAATGGGCAGTGCTGGTCAAGATGGATAGTTATGGGAGTATCCACCCTGTATTTACTGTTGTGCGGCCGTGCATAGTGTAATAACGAAAGAGCACAATGCTTCATGCAAATGGAGCCACACACTTGGTTCCCACTGAATATCACTGAGAAAAGACCATTGTTTCTTAGATCAGTCCGTAGGCTGACCCTTGACCCCTCTTTGTCTGTCCAATCATGGGACAAACGCCCAAGCTCTCCCGTTGATCTCTATGACTAGAATGTACCTACAGTAGATGAAGTAGAGTCACTAGCTCACAGAGTTAGCATAAGACCTTTAGGTTGTAATACAAAAATCTCCCGTCCCTTTGACTTTTACTGTCAGAGTATAAAATAAATATATCTAAATGTTTCATTTAACATGCTGCTGTACTACTTTTCAACCAATAGTGATGTTAAATACAAACTACACAAAGAAAACAGCAACTGTAGTAAATCAATGCAAGTGCTTGATCTTGCTATTTAGCCTTAGTTTAGACTTTTTCTTTAGTACTTAACCCTTTTGTGATCTTCCCATTTTTGCTTCTCAGAGAGGAGGTAATGAAAGAGCACATCATTATGACAACAGGTTTTCATGTACACAATGTGTATTTCAGTAGTCGTGTCACCCCCTAAGACCTGAGTCATTTGATACAGCTTTGTGAAACACTGTCTCCACAGACATCCTCTCATAGCCATTGTCCTAATACTGCTGTAAATCCCCATACGATACTTGTAAAATGTAAACTATACTATATTGTGAGATGTAAATTAACTGTATTATCTGTTTTGGAAACAGATAGTGATTGAAAATGATCTGGGTGAATATATAATTTATGTCAAATAATCATCTGTGAAAATTGTGAAATGAGCACTGTGAGGGGTTTACTTATATGTTTTCCTTTTTTTTTTGTTCTCCTTTTTTGTTTGTTGTTGTTCATCGGTGATATAATTTTTAATGACTCTCCTAAATGTAGTTGAGACGTAATGTATGTCATGTTGGTTGTGTCAAATATTAAAGTGAATAAACAGATTGTATGGATGCTCTATGGGCGGCTGCTCTTTACACCGATATTCATCGTTGACTTTCGGCATCGTTAAGCATTGCTTTACAATTCTGAATGATCAAACACAGTTAGGTCAACATTTTATGTCCTCCTCTGGACTTCACCCAAACCGTTTCCTCAGTCTGAAAAATCTTAGTACTGGTTATGGATGGATGACATTTGAGTTTTCATCCAAATCTGTCCTCACAAGTTGCAATTGCTTAGAGGCAACCACCACAGGCACTTTGATGATCTTAGACCAAAACATAATCAGCGATATGAAGCAGATGGTGTTACATTTGCCTCTGAGGACAGGATGCTATAGAGTTAAAGTTTCAATGTTTTCCAAAGGGTAAAAGCCATGTCAGACAGAATATAGCACCAGTATCGAAGCCAGGCACATCCTCAAAACAAACTCAGGCAAATACTGTCCGAACAGATTTAGTAAAAAAGTTCATGGTAGGACAGTGTCAGAATGCAGCAAGCTCATATCTGGGCACACCCCATTCACTTCATTGCAGCTCTCAGTTATTAAAGACATGTTCAGTGAACGCAACATGCCTGAATGACAAAAAGTTTAAAAGGGCATAGTTTGTTGGATCGTGTAGCAATAACGTAATCAGTGACTGCTCAAGATATTTCAGTGCAACATTCATTTGTCATGTCATAGTTTTTCATGTGCAAGTACTGTTCACAGATCAGGCTCAGTGTAGTCTTATGAGAAACTATTCTAGAGTCTGTGCAAGACTTTGAGCCCTTTGTGGTCAGTAGCTCCCGGATTATGTAAAAAAAAAGGCAACAACAACGGCATTCTGTAAATGTTAGAGATGCCCTTGTTTTTTGTTTGTTTGTTTGGCTTTTTTTTTATTCTGTAAATAAAAAGTCACCTATTTTCTACTCTTGAAGGAAATATTACATGAGGCTGATATAGAAATATAAATAACATTTGACCATTACCACCAATTGTCCTCTGAAATTTTAAGTACAGTCATAAATGAACGGAACCCTGTGTAGTCTATGCTGCTGAACAGATGTAGTATGAATAGGTATGAAAGATATGAACGGTCTTCTATGGTCAATCTTCTCTAAAACGAAACCAAACGTAATTTAACGAAGTGCACAAAACTTTAGGATTAAATCAGCCCAACTGTGACACCAGTCTGGGGTGTCTTCTCTGAAATTCAGAAGATAAATTCTCAGAATGAAATGTAACACAAGAATCGTCAGGCATGTTATGGTTGTGAGAACTGGCCCCTGTATAAACAACGAATCTGTGTCACATTCGGCCGTAGTTCAATTTATGTTTTACAGTTAAAGCTTTTTCTCAGAGAATCACTGCTGACTTCACATGAAAGCGACATGTATTAAGAAAAATATCTTCACTAGGCAGCAAGGGAAAACATGTCATTTACTTCTCATTTGTTGTCTCTTACAATAAGTCATCTTTTAAGTCTCCAGAAATAAATTTCTCATTCAGACTACCACGGCTTTTTGCACTGAAAGTGTACTGACTGAACAAAGCTATGTATTTGGTAACGTACGTGAAATGACATCAAAGTTCAGAAATTCTCAGCTACAGTTCCGAAACTGCTTTGACCCAGTACTACCGTAACTGATTTAGTTTGTCCACAGAGTGCTGAGCCCTTGGATTTCTGGAGGTGTGCTGGTGCTTGAAATGAACATAAACGTGGGGTTATGCAGATCCAAAGAGCTTTGGAAGCAACGGTCCAGTTTACAGTCGTGGTACTACAGCGTCACCTATCGAGTAAATGATCTCATCGACGAGGACAACAGAGTTATATTTTACTTCCGGGTACACGCACACACTTGCAAAACACAAGTGAATTAAATTGTACTTGCGCTTCTGTTCATTCAATCCAGAATATTTAGTATGTATCATCAACCCGTGCTGAAGAACAGACGCACTCTTTTGGAACGTGCTGAAAAGTTCATTTCTGATGTATATTTCACTGACTGCAATCTCAGAGGAAAGTAAGTTACGCTTGCCGTCTGCAAGATTTATCTCATACTATAGCTAATGTTAGATATGCAGCACACTAATCCTTGTTGTCCCACCGTTAATAGGTTCCAAGCCTTTGCATTGCATTGAAAAATTGCACGTTTTCATGTGTTTGTATGTTTATACCGAGTTAACTTAACCGTCACGAACGTGGAAGACTTTGCCCTGCATTTTATTGAATGGAATTGCTCCTGTTCTTCACACTGATGTCCTTTACTGTTCTTTCCTTTTCACAGACTGTACGGAGATACGTGTCCGTTGGAGTCTATCTCAGTGTTTCAGTCCTCAAAACGTATTCCATTTGCAGAGGCTGTTCAGCAAAATTTCCAGCCATGTAAAGTTGGTGATAGTTTTGGACCAACGTAAGTAACCTACATATAGAACGTCTTGACCTTCAAGCTACGCCTCACCCGTGCATGTGTACTCTAACATAATATTCTATCATATCACATTGTTGCTAGTAGTCTATTCATTGCATAACTGTGAGCTACACAATTAGCGTACTCAAAAAAGGCCGTTGGTTATTATGTCATAGGTGGTGGACATGTTGGTTTAAAGTGACTTTAGAGATACCTAGAGGCTGGAAAGGAAAAGAGGTTCACCTTCGATGGGAGAGTGATGGAGAAGGAATGGTATGGAGAGATCAGCAACCTGTTCAGGTGAGACATCAGAAACATCAATCAAAAACACAATCGTGTTGCATCGCAGCTCAGTATTACTGGGCAACAGGCATCCTCAGTTTGTCATAACATTAAAAAAACACTGACGATAGAAGTCTGACTATCATCTACAGTACGCTGGTCACACTTGTTCTCAATGCTGCATCGTTTTGCATGAGCAAACGCTATTTTGTATTTACAGGGATTAACAAAAGAAGGTGAGAAGACCAGTTACATTCTGACTGAGAGCCTCAGAGAGGATGAGCCTCACAGGTCTGAAACTCTTTGAAGTGAACCCCTCAAGGTTTAGCAAGTTTTTTATTTAGTTACAAAGCCCCTGTTCACATTTATGGTATGAGGTATACCAGTGACTTCTCATTTGTTTTCTCGTTCTTTTTTTGGCTGCAGTATCACCCTCTACGTGGAGCTGGCGTGTAATGGGCTGTTTGGGGCGGGGCAGGGCTCCATGATCGCTGCTCCAGACCCAAACAGAAAATACACTCTTCAGAAAGCGGATCTTGTTGTGTTTAATCGTGATGTCAGGGAACTTCTGACTGACTTTGAGATGCTGGTGGATATTGTCAAGGTATGACGTGGATGATTTGAGGAACTTCAGTGTGTCGCATTTAACTTACAATAAAGCCTAGGTTCAGTCAAACTACCATAGAACTGCATCACGGTTTTCATAGTAATTCTTGGAAAGATGTGCCAGCACACGTGATTGACTGATTAATTAATTTGGACTGCTTTGCCAGTTAGTATTAAGGTTGTATATCCACTGGTGGTTCAAGCTAAAGTTTTTAATTCTGAGGCGGATGTCATAACTAATAGCTGGTTGGCTTTTCTCTTGGTTTCGCCCAGTTGCTGGGTGAAGGAGAGCAGCGTGGTTACCAGGCGTTGTTCACAGTCAATGAAATGGTGAATGTGTGTGACCCAGCCAATCCCAGCTCATACCCCACAGCACACGACTTGGCCCAGAGGTTCTTCAGCCAGAGGAATGGAGAGAGCCAGCACGTCGTTCATGCCATGGGCCACTGTCACATTGACTCAGGTGTGAACCTCTCTAGATACCAAATACCAGCCTCTGGAATGTAGATGAATTAATTTGGTTTTTTCTTTTCCTGTTATACAATATGCAGGTTTAAACAGTCTGGCCATTATACAAGTACCTGCCCTGAATGTTTTAGACTCAACTACTTGATATATTTGAGTTTGGTCTAAAAACTGGATGAAAGGTTCTGTCCACTTATAATGTGAATCACTCTCTTGGCAAGATATTTTTAAGTTACTGGGTTGTTGAAGTGTAGGTTTTTTTTTTATATAGGAAATTTATAGGCTATATTAAAATATGTATTTTTTAGAATTGTCTCAGTATTGAAAATATAATTCCAGTATTTTCATACAGTCTCAAAGAAGTTCTTTATTTTTTAACTTTAACTGTTTTCATTTGAATGACACTTTAGATGTAACTTTATAAGAAGACAATTTGTTTCATTCACTCTAATGTTGCTCTGGTGTCTCTCATGCCTTCCTTAGCCTGGCTCTGGCCTTACGAAGAGACCATCAGAAAGTGTGCCCGTAGCTGGGTCACTGTGATTCGTCTGATGGAGAAAAATCCAGAGTTTGTCTTCACCTGTTCTCAGGTCAGTTAGTGCTCACCTAAATTGTAAATCTCTTCCCATTGAACTTAATTGGCTGATACATCTTAAAGTAAAAAAAACAATGACAGTGAAGTATCTAAACATTCTGTGTGTGTGTGTGTGTGTGTGTGTGTGTGTGTGTGTGTGTAGGCTCAGCAGTTTCACTGGGTGAAGAGCTGGTACCCAGGCCTGTACTCGCAGATCCAACACTATGTTCAGAAAGGACGGTTTATCCCAGTTGGAGGCACATGGGTGGAGATGGTAATAATTTCATTCATATATATATATATATATATATATATATATATATATATATATATATATATATGTGTGTGTGTGTGTGTGTGTGTGTGTGTGTGTAATATAAATTTTCCATTTTCTTTCTTCATTAAAGTCACAAACATGCTATTAAAAAAATCCTAATGAATTATAAAATTAATTTTTGCAACAGATACATTTTCTATACACTTCAAAGGTTTTTATTTTGGTCTTGTTTTGTTCTTTCATACAGACTTTAATTGCCATAGTAAATAGATTTAGCAGAGGTTCTATGAATAGAGAATGCACTGCTCTGACTTGTTTCAGGACGGGAACTTGCCATCTGGGGAGTCCATGGTCAGACAGTTTCTAGAGGGACAGACTTTCTTCAAAGAAGAGTTTGGAAATTACTGCAAAGAGGTACAAAAACAGACAACTACGTACCCATTAACTCAAATGCAAAGTCTGAAGCCATCAGGTTTTTCTGAATGTAAAAAAGAATCTCCATACAGAATGTCATTTACCGTACGACTCGGTCCATTAGCAAAACCGACCCAAAGCATATTAGTAGTATATTGTAGTTACCATAGATTCTCAAAGTACAGTGTACAGATGTGAAAGTTTACAATTCCGGCTTGTTCAATTAGCAATATAACATCAATGATAAGCACTGATGTTCTGTGTTAATAGTGATGCACTACAGGGTGTTTTACCGTACCTGTTTGTTCTCTCTTCCTCTAAGTTCTGGTTGCCAGATACCTTTGGATACTCAGCTCAGCTCCCTCAGATTATGCGAGGATCTGGCATCTCCAACTTCCTCACCCAGAAATTGAGCTGGAACCTTGTCAATACTTTTCCAGTAAGAGTGTCCCCTCACAAATAATAACTGTTCATTATCTCATGTTAAATTTAGAGTCTGTAAAAAGATTTTGTTTATTTCTTTTTTAGCACAACACATTCTTTTGGGAAGGCATCGATGGCTCACAAGTCCTCACTCATTTCCCGCCTGGGAACTCTTATGAGATGAAGGGGAAAGTCGAGGACGTAAGTGAACCTTTGTATACGATGTCGAGTGTTTCTCAGTAACAGTCTTGTGAACGTTTTCGAAGTTGTGCTAAACCAACACTAACACACCTGTTTCATCTTATTTAATACTCTCCAGGGTATATTATATTTTCATACTCAATTCTTGATGATTAGATGGCGATTGAAGCCTTAATGGTTCGACAAGCAAAGTATATTGTGTAACTAGCAGCCCATGACCTAAGGGTCAGAGAAGCGGGCTTGTGACTGAAAGGTTGCCAGCTGGATTCCCAGGACTAGCAGGACCAACATCCAACATCCATGGCACTTAACCTCCAAATGCCCCCTGGGCACAGGTGTGCTGCCCATTAATCCTGCGCCAAGAGGTTGTGTGTGCTCATTACTGGTGTGTAAGAATGGGTTAAATGCAGAGGTCAAATTCACTGCTCACAGTGTGTGTTTGTGATCACAGAGATTCAGTCTTTCAGATTTAATCTTTAGTGTTTAGAAACAATGAAATGTTATATTACACCACCTAGTGGCCATGTGGATCATTACACATGTTTTTTTTTTTGTTTTGTTCTAATTGCAGTTAACAAACACAGTGAAGAACAACAAGGACAAAGGACGGGCCAATCACAGCGCAGCGCTCTTTGGATTTGGAGATGGAGGCGGTGGTCCCACACAGCTCATGCTGGACCGCCTCCAGCGGGTACAGGACTCAGATGGCCTGCCAAAGTCAGTTCCTGCCCCACCCCTTTTAAATGACACTGCACCCACCATTAAAAATCTCTGAGCCCACCCTCAGTCTAGACAAAACACAGTAAAACACAGGAAACCAGATGTCCCCCCCACCCAGAACCAACGAATGACACATCCTGTGTTACTGTTCTCAGTGACACATTGTTGAACTTAAATGGAATTCTGAAAGGATGAGATTTGACTGAATGTCTTAATACGTCACAAGCACGGCACTGTGCACACCCATTCTTCATTTTCAGTGTCAGTTAACGTCCTGTGGGATCATATTCTGGGCTGAATAATTTCTTACTTTGTTAAAATCTTCCTCTTACTCAACCTCTCACCAGGGTCAAGATGTCTAGTCCAGACAAGCTTTTCTCAGAGCTGAAAGCTGACTCAGGCCTGCTGTGCACCTGGGTCGGTGAACTCTTCCTTGAGCTCCATAACGGCACGTACACCACGCAGGCCAAGGTTTGATTACTCCTTTTCCAATCAATGTTTACTGTCATCCCAAAAACAGTTGCCTGTGGGTGAGAGGAAAAATAATCTGACTTGCCTGAAATTACTCCTTCATTGTCTTCTTGGAGATTATCCTCCAGGTTTGGGAGAGGGGTGGGGAAAAAACTGTCCTGTGTTTGTCTGTACCTTAAAATATTTATGTCTGGGGTTAATACAAAATACATCCTGTTGGGGCCAAATTTTACTACTCAGCAGTGGCTCTTTTGAAACCATGTGTTTACTTAATAGTATTGAATATTATCATATATAATATAAGCACTGATTAAAACTGAATTAATCAGGATATGATGGATCAGTACACCTCAGTCAGTATCAAGTATGAGATTCTACTGAATAGGTTCTCATCTACGCAACAGGTTGTTTCGTTACATGTGGTTGGGTCGTTTTCCTTTCAGTCATACAGTACATTTGTGTCGGGATGGCTTAATCACCTGAAAGATTATTTTTGCCGCATGGCGTTTAAATACAAGTCTTGTTGCCGACAGAGTGCTGTCAGTTCTTTATCACAAAATTTCTTGTTGTTTTGTGTTGGGGCTCAGATTAAAAAGGGGAATCGAGAGAGTGAAGTGTTACTCCATGATGTGGAGGTAGCAAGCTGTTTGGCTCTGTGCAAGAGTCAGGCTTTCTCTTACCCTTCCCAGAGACTACAAGAGCTGTGGAGGTAAGGTTATAGCACTACTTCAGTGGTCAAATAAGTTAACAATGGAATAGTTCTCAGGCCTCATATTTTCAGTCAGGGCTTCGTTTGGTTTTTCCAAGGTTCAAATTTAAAATCCCATGTTACTGGATTTGGTACTATAGCTAAATTGCAGTGCAGTTGCTGTCACACTGAATGTTTGATATTTAAGAAGAAAATATTTAGTAAAATAAAGTTCTGACTACCGGAACTGTTTTATCTGCATTGCAGGCTACTTCTCCTGAATCAATTCCATGATGTGCTTCCTGGCAGCTGTATTGAGATGGTGGTAGATGATGCTCTTGAATATTATCAAGGTACATTAATGCATCAATAAAGCTTTTTAGTTCCACTCAGATTCTCCAATAGATTGGAAATCAACTTCCAACAGTTTCTTCCTGTTGAGGAAGGCTTTTTCCCGTAGAGCTCCTGGCATTCTAATTACGAACTGTGTGAAACAAAAGTAAACAATGAAAGCTGTCATGTTAGTATTTCAGCTGGGCTTAACTTGCCTCTTTTATTTTATTTTTGGATTTGATTTTTTCTCTCAGAGATCCAGAAGAGTGGGATGGGGCTCTTGCAGGCTGCCTGTGTGGCATTGCTGAGTCAAGGCTCCGGTACAGCAGTGCTCAACACGCTGCCATGGGACCGCACCGAGGTCGTTTCATTATCAGAGGAGAACACTCAGCCGAGACTGGGTAATTTCCACAAAGATTAAAGGAATGATTTACTGAGATTCCTTCAAAAAAAGTGGTTTAATGAAGACTCTCTGTGACAGTTTAATGAAAATGTAAGAGTTCAGGAGACAAAGGATAAATCTGTAGTATATGCCTGATCTCCATCTGTCTTTGAACAGTGTTGGTAAAAGCCCCGAGTGTGGGAATAGGGTGTATTTCAGACTCCGTCCAGCCTGTATCCCCGGTGTCTGTGACAGTGCAGGTATTGTTCTCTTAGTTCTTTCTTATTTTAGTAAGCTGTTATTCACCATGTTTGTCGCCACACACAACAATATGACTCACCCCTTTATTACATACAGCCTGACGGAACCATCCGGATGGAGAATGGGATATTGCAGGCTGTTATTGACAAAATGGGATGCCTAATGTCCCTGCTTTTAATGGAAAAAAACAAGTGAGGTCATCACAGTGATAAAGCTCTTTTTTTACGAGAGAAAATAAAATTTGCTTTTAGAGATATAATATTTATGGTAACCACTTTTGGTATGTCGTGTTTCCAGGGAAACTATATCTGAGGGCTGCCTGGGGAATCAGTTTGTTTTATTTGATGATGTCCCACTGTACTGGGATGCCTGGGACGTGATGGATTACCATCTTCAGACCAGGTGAATGACACCATTCTCCGTTTCTGCATGTTAAATTCCACACAGTCTTCTGTGCACTTATGTGACTGGCATCTCTAAGTCTCAGACTGTGCCAATAGGAAACCAGTCGTGGATGTGGTCCAGCCCACTAAGGTTGTGTGTTCAGGTGGACTTCGGGGCAGTGTCACCTTTACACTCAGGATCAGTGGAAAGAGCACAGTCACACAGGAGATCATTCTGGATGCCAACTGTCCCTACATCAAGTTCAGCACACAGGTAGACAAAGAACACAGCCTTCTAACAAATGGCCTGGTCTCCAGACTCACCTTGGACTAAACAGGCTCTTCAGTCAAAATGCAGTTTAACCAAAGGGGAAGTTTGAAGTGATCCCTACATATCCAGCAACTGAATGTTACATTTCATTTCTGATTTCATATGTGAAATCGTTAGACTTCTGGACTTGAAATTGTTTGTGGAACCATATGCGAAGAGGAAAGTTGTTATCTTTTTCAGGTGGATTGGACAGAAGCTCACAAGTTCCTTAAAGTTGAGTTCCCAGTCCGAGTACGCAGCCCAAATGCCACTTACGAGATCCAGTTTGGCCACGTTCAACGACCCACTCACAGAAACACCTCCTGGGACTGGGCCCGTTTTGAGGTACCGATCAATGAACGTAACGCAATGAACATAATGCAATGAACATAACACAGTCAGTGAAAAGTGTAAAAGGGTGTTATTATGTTCTACATATTTGTTGTGATGCATTTGTATGAAAGTTCTCAGAACTTTATACTAAAATAATTGTGCATTTCAGGTCTGGGGGCACAAGTGGGCTGATTTGTCAGAGCATGGCTTTGGAGTGGCTCTTCTAAATAACAGCAAATATGGCTACTCCATTCACCAGAACACCCTGACGCTCTCCCTGTGAGTTAGCTTTATGTTTTCTAAAAACACAAAATATGCTTGCAACCGTCAGCTTTTCTTTTTGGAAACATTTGCACATTTCGAAACCATCACTGAGTGGGTTGTTTGGTTGATTTTTCATTACCACAAAGAAGAAACTAAATGTGGACACACTGAAGGCGTATTTTTCTTCCACAGGCTGCGTGCCCCCAAAGCCCCAGACGCCAATGCCGACATGGGACATCAGCACTTCACCTACGCAATCATGCCACATTCAGGTGCGTTTTAACCTCAATCCCCAAACCACTCTAAGAGATTTCATCAGAAACCACACTAAAAGGTTTTTAATAGAAAACTGCCTCTCATCTAATCACAGACTGTGTGGAAATGTTGTCCGTGTGTGAAGGCTCTTTTCAGGATGCAGCGGTCATTCAGTCTGCCTACAACCTCAACTTTCCTCTTCGGCTCATCCCAAATGTCAGCCTGAGCGATCCATGGAGTGCGTTTTCTGTCAGTTCAACAGCAGTTATCCTGGAAACTGTAAAACAGGTATTTTCACAAGAAAGTGACCTTGGAATAACCTTTTATTCCACCCGCACTGCCTTTACTGACAGACCCTCTCTTCCAGGCTGAGGGGAGGAAAAATGCATTGGTTGTTCGGCTGTACGAAGCTCACGGGAGCACTGGTGCTGTTATTTTGACCACCACTCTCCCTGTCCATGAAGCTTGGCAGTAAGTTTGCTCACTTTTCCTCAGTGCAGAATTATTCCATTGTTCCTAAAGCAGGACTCTCTAGCTCCAGTTTTGTATACATTCCTGTCATATGACTGAACTTTCTGTGGTTATGACAATTAATGGGCAAGTTGTACTAAGAGTGTCTGTTGTGGGCTAGACTGAAAATAACCTACCCCAGGAGTAATGTTCAGAAACATGAATACAACAGAAATGAAAACTTGTTTTCTTTTTTGTTTTTCAGCTGTGATTTACTGGAGCGTGCTAATCCCGATCTTCCAGCACCAATCACAGCCTCTGGGATCAATTTGAATTTCAAACCATTCCAAATTGTATCACTCCTCCTTTTCCTGAAGTGAAAACAAACACAGAAACCTTCCGTGTCTGGGGAGGAAACAAGAGCTTTTTATCAGGACTTCATGATCAGGACAAAATCACAGACTCTGAAAGTTTACACCACAAAAAAAGTTTTTCCAACAACAAATGTAATTGGCCTCTTGAAGGAACCGATTTCTTAAATGTTGTCTGAAATAAAATTTTACCAAATAATTTAACAAATGTAGACCAAATGCAACCTAAATTGGCATTTTCAGCCGGCTAAATTTGTGTTTTTGTATAATCTTGTAACACATCTGTTTCCAGACTTTGGTTAAAATTGCATTTACCTGCTACTGAATCAGTTCAAACCAACATCATCACATTGTTTTAGTAATGACATTTTATTTCAGCTTCTTTTTTTTCTTAAAAACAGTGAGTCTTGTAAACAGACACAGAGGTAAAAAAGTTTAAAAACAGCTGCAATGGTCCCATGAAACGAAGAAGAACCATTTTTCTTCCATTCCTGAGTATGTAAATTGAAGTATAAATTGGCCTTAGCTATTTCTTCTCAAGCTCCCGGCTATTATTCGACCACTTTTTCTCTGAGGCTCTGAAACAGACAACAGAAACAGACTCCATAAAAAGCTTGACTAATAAAACAGATCTTATTTTTATAATGGCACACACTGTAACTGGGTATGCGCCTTTAAAAAACAATGTGAATTTGTAGATAATCATAAAGACTAAGACAGACACTCAGATTTTGGAGGTGTGTATTCCTTACCCGCTGTGCTGCTCTTCCTGCGAGCATTCGGTTTCTTTTTGGCTTTAGGCGTGCTCACATCCTGTCCAGTCTTAGCTTTGATCTTTTTTGTAGATCTGTTCTGCTTTTGAGGTGCTTTACAGCAGTAAAGTAGTTTTTATGATTAAAAACAAAAAAGACAGACATATCTCAGTGCGCTGTGGACAAACTGAGGGTAAAGAATGCTGTATTCGAACAAAAAAAGGAAATTTTCACCTGCTGAGCTGCTTTTTCTGCGAGTTTTACGTTTACCGTCATCTGTCTGCTCTACCTCCGGACTGTTTTTCTGCCTTTTTGGCACAGTAGGTCTTTTTGTCCCTGTTTTAGGTTTGACTGGCTTGTCCTTTGAAAGGCTGTCTGTGCGACTCTTTTTTGCTCCCTGGTGAGAAAAGAGGATTGCAAAGGATTAGTTCCTTTATTAAAAGAATGGGACTTCAATGTTAGGTTCTCTAGACACAATGTCACTGTACCTTCTTTGTGTCTGTGTAGTCATGGTCATCTTTCTTTATTCTCCTCTTTGCTTTTGGAGACTTAGAATCTTAACCAAAAAAAGGTGACCAGTTATTAACAGTTCCACAGATACTTCACATATTCATCTATCAATTTTTTTTCAAAGCATCTTACCTTTAGGGGCCATTGGACCAGCTTCCCCCTGAAACATACATTAGAGGGAACATAAGATATGTGATTCACTTTTCTGTACGTTGATAAAAACAAAAGTACTCCATTGTCTCTGCTCTAATCCTCTTGGGTCTCCTCTAATGTAGGAATTGAAAGAACACAGACTTATCGATTGCATTTTCTGACCTTAAACCACATAGTTCTCCCATTATGGTCTCTCAGTGAGTTCATTCCATCCACATAGTAACACTGCAGCCAAGCCTCAAACACTGAGTAATCTGTCTTTTCTGGGTCGTAGCCTTTTCCTCCTAACACAAAGAGAAGTAAAACAAAGAAAAAGTGTGAGTAACGCCTGGCATGACCATTTTATATGCTAAATTAGTACTATGGAACTGGATTTCATTTCTTAATGATTTCCCAAGAATTATTCAACACTTGTCTCAAGTTTATGAGAACTCCGTGCAATCAAATGTCACATTAAATATGCCCACTCCACTGTGTACCAACAGCACAAATGGGTCACACCTAGTTTAACCACCTCCAGAGGCACAGTGTGACACAGAGAGAGGAGGTCTTGACTCTCGGCCTTCAGATTCTTTACTCCTCCTTTATGTGATGTCTGCATGCAACAGAAACAGAGCATTACTGTAATATAAGTGATGAAAGAAAAAGAGCAAAACAAAGCCAACCACATTCCCTCACCTCCGGTGGCTTGACCTCCTCTTTGATAGCCTTTTTGTTCTCTATAGGAACAAGTCCTTCTAGAACAGTCCTTGCCTTTACAAAAGGGGGGATTTTCAGTCTAAATAGAGAACACAGGCAAACAGAAACGTTATTGTTTGGGTTAATGTGTTTCTATGTGATTAAGGTTTGAAGGTCAAACTAAAAGAGAAGACATTATCATCTTTGATGTATTGTGCTTTTACTGACAAAAAGGATGACTGTTCTGCAAATTAAAAATCTTTTTTTTTTCCACAGGAAGTCTGCCCATGAGACCAAAGCAACAGCCTATGAAATGAAAGTTTGCAGTGATGAAAGAGACGTTTTGCTTAATGTCAGTTGTTCACCTGTATAAGATCTCTGCCCGCAGGTAGTTACCAATTCCGTTGAAGTATTTCTGATTCAGGAGAGCTTCACAGATGGGCCTATCAAAAGCTTTGTCTGACAGGTTAGACAAAACATTCTGCCTGTTGGTGAGAGAGAACCCTGTTTAACTCAAGAGCCCTTATAAAGGACCTCAATCATGGTGCAAACTCCCATTACCAAACAATATGATGAGTGGAAAAGATATAAAAGGTCAAAAAAGAGGAGCGTCTTTATTCAGTTAGATAAGGTAGTGCTGTAGGGACTGGATGTTGACACCACTCTGTACAGCACTTCAGCATTAAATATGCATGTCACTGTAGTTCTGATAAGTGTAACAGTTTGATTAGATGATGCCTAAAGCTGCCCAAACATCACAAAAAAGGTTGATATATAACTTTCAGGGCATACCTGAAGTCCTCATACTCAAACATGATACAAGGGCCTCTGTCTGCTTGCCAGGTTCCATTGGGTTGCCAGCTGCCAAATCTGCGTGCGTCAACAAAACTGAGAACTCTGCGCGGCTTTTCATTGGTGTAGAAGCGTAAATGAGCATGCTTGGGCAGCTCATCCTCGTTAGTAAACCTAAAAAATCCTGACATCCCAAAACGCAAGACCACATCCATAGGCTCTTGGTTTTGAACTCCCTTGACTTTTCCTTTGCTGTCGTCATTCTTAATGGGTGTGAGCGTGAGTCGAACTTCCTTGCCTCTGGATGTAGCGGTGATGCGGTACTCATCACAGGCAAAGTCCACCGCAGGACTTTTACTCACCTCTGACTTTTCCACACATCCTGAAAACACCAAACCTTCACACACCCTGTTCACAAACAGACTGGCCAAATGGAGTTCTGGACCCTCGGGCATTGTGTTTTGTCAGCGAGAGAGGAATCTAAACAGAATGACCGTATACAGTAAATTACAATACGGCAAAAGACAATGCCTCATCAGTACTAGAGACAAGACGCAACATGAGATAGGCTTCCCTCTAATGCAAGTGTTTGTTCCAGCCCTGATGAAACACATCTGACTGCAAAAATAGTTGAATGAGGTTTATGTGAGTCGTGAAGGTGGTACATGAGTCGTGACGGTGAACAAGCGTAGAAAAACCCATAGCAAATAAATATATATTCCTTGTTGAGCCTCAAAAGACATGCTGTCTCATGTCCTGTTAAATATGCAGTGATCAGAGTACAGGCCGGTACACCCTGTAACTGAAGTAGAGTAAGGACGATCAAACTTGAACCGAACGTGTTCAGTGGGTGCTCGTTGGGACAAGACCATTTTCTGAAACATCAGTTTTGAGGACTACACAAGACTCCACAGTTCACGCAAATTCATAGCATACCTGAGTCAAATGAGCAAAAGCTTGTCGATTACAGGAGTTACCTGGAAAGGCGTGTTATCGGTTCGCTGAAATAAAGCTGCAAAGCAATGCAAACTTTTCCTTGCCCATGAATAGAATTGAGAGGGCCTTGCGCTATGACCGTGGCACTATGCAGTACTGGTGCAGTGGGCATTTAAGAATGCATCCTTTTGTAAATGAGTCGTAAGAAATGTAATGAACTGATCCATTAAATCTTTAGGGCGCTCTTATGAAGTGTCTTCTTGGGTGTTTACATATATTTATGACCGCATATCTGAGACATGCACGGTTCATAACAGTTTATGATTTATCAGAAAAGTACAGTCGTAATTTGACATTCTTTACGAACACGCTGTTAAAACATTGTGTAACGTGCAGCTGCAAACATGTAACCCAGCATGTAAAATCAGTGCTTATTGTAGTATTGTTCATGACGAGTGCAAAGCTTGCAAAAGAAAAAAGAGCAATGCAAATTGAGACGTCAATGCATTTTGTTTAACCCTGACTATTTCTTATAAGTTGCCGAATTTTCACTTACCGAATCGCTTTAGCTGTTTTGATTAAGTTCAACTGCGAGTTATATCATCAAACAAGGAGGCGTGACATCGGTTTTTACGAAACGGAAACTGGTGGCCGATGGGACGTGTAGTTCATTTGTAAAAGCGTCCGTCAAAATCATGGGATTTTAACACTTAGATATTGCGCACTATTCGCTCAAAGAATATCACATTTCTGAGAAGTTGGGGTTAAATGCCTCGGTTTTCGTTGGAGATACGTGATGGTCTTCATAAGGTTTTCGGACTAAATTTAATTAGGTTTACCGAGTGTCAGCGAATCAGGATTGTGAATACTACAATATACAATACAACTGCACACACGCACTCGCTCAATAAATGAAACTCCATTAAGTATGACACTGCACATCCTTTGAGGCTAGAGTTAATCAATAAATGTAAAGCGTGTCCTGTCATGTGATTTTGTTCCAATCTAAACCCAACAAACTTGCTTCAACTGAATCAGGCCATCTGTGCTGCCCACATACTGGGTGCAAGTGTGGGGCACTGGGGCTGGTAAAGGATAAATTCTTCAGTAAAGCAGATCTTCAGGAGGGCAGTTTCCAACTAATGATTTACAGATGTACAAAAACAATGTAAAATGCTTCCACATGGATTCACCTGTACATGTTACCAAAATATCTCTGATCAGTTTACTTCTTTCACAAACATCCTCTGGATAAAAGCACTGCAACTGGTATATCAGTTAAACCCCCTGGTTAAGCAATATTCTTAACAACAAATAAAAATCACATTTATTAATCTCTTTAACAATATCAGTACATTAGCATACATATTACAACAAGATGCTGAAACATTTTAATCTGAGAAATTAATATTGTTGACTGGACTGGAAGCCACACTTCTATCTGTTTTCTGACAAATGTGCTGTTCATATAAAAAATTTTGGTGCTGTGAAGAGATGTAATGATACAGCACCATTCACCTTCATCTTCGTCAATTATCAAAATGATCACATTACATAAGAGTATGAATACTCTTTCATTCTAGATTAACAGTGTGGCGGAGTGTTTCACTCGAAGTCCATTAACACAACATATTTACAGTAACCACTCATCAGATCAATTTATAGGTTCAGTGCAGTGCATTCATCATGGCTTGAGCTTGTTTGAGTTCTGAAAAAATAATGGGAAAAGAAAACATGTTACTTAATCTCACAAGATGAAAAAAATAGATTAATATAATCCAACTATTATCTTACCCTCGATTAAACAGGTAAGATTTAAAAAAATGCATTCAGTGAACAAAGACTCGATATTTCAATCATTACTCACCAGTGAGTAGGACCCTGAACTTGTCTGCTGTCATGGAAACAACAGTAGTTTCTGTGGTGTCTGACTCTGCCCCCTGAGCCTGAAGCCGTAGTTGGATGGTGGGTTCATTCACTTCCTTCAGCTCGCTGGAGCTCAGTGTGTAGTCCACCCTCCAGGACACACCCTCAAGGCGACCCACTGCAACACAGAGTGTCAGCACCCATGTCCTCTCAGGATCAATTTTTATCATTACATGATGGAAATAAATAATGACATACTCCATCTTTAAGGATCTATATACCAACTAGTCAAACATAATTCCTTTAGAAAGTGTCTGTGATAGCGTGCATGCAAAGTCCTTATTTTTTCACAGTCTTTGTGAATATGGATTATTCTATGGAAAATTCAAAACTGTGTTAACATTACGGGAAAAAATTGCTTTGCTTTATGGCTGTGACTCTTTGAAGGAAAATATGTCTCATGACTATTGTCATGATGAAGTATTAATGTTATTGGGACCTGTGCTTGCTTAATTACTAAATGATGCGAAATGTATCGGTGTGTTACAACAATGATCATTTATTACGTGGAAGACAAGGCCTCTGTGTGTCTGCACCACGTGGGGAGCGAACACCAAGTATCCTGTGTTCCATGAGAAAAGTTATCTCATAAAGCCCCACACATGTTTTTGGACTTGTTTGTCTTACTGTATGAGTTCTTAACTTCAGTGAGGACTACACTTCACCTCTGAGGTGAGCTTCTCCCATGATCATGTAACAAAATGGAAGTGATTCATTACATCTGAAGGACATTCTTTGGTTCAATTTTGTGTGAAAAAACATCATTGGAACATGAAAACTAAATCTGTATTTCACTATGTTCCAGTACTTACAGCGCAAACTACTGTCTCTTAGTTTCTCCTGCAGGGCAGAGTGCTTTTCCTCATATGATTTACACAAGCCAGTTGTGTGTTCTGGAAGACACATAATGAATCAGAATGACTGGACAAGTCTAAGGCCAACAAATATTTTCTTAGAAAAACAGGTATAGTGTAGTGCATCTATGGTGATTACCTCATTCATTTTACATTTATTCGATTAGCTTTTTCCGGACACGCTTATTCAGAATAACTTGAGTAACTTCCTAAGAGGTTGCTGGCCTATAGAGCAACCATGAGGTTAAGTGCTTTCTAAAGATCACATTAACAGAATTTGGACTCAAAAACTTCCAGTTACCAGACTGTTTATTGAGTCATTAACGCCTCATTTAAAATAAGTATTAAATCAAGCTGAAGCACATCGATGCGTAACAGTTAAATGGATAAAACTTTTAGATACATGTAAATGCCATTTTTCAATTTGTGTAGTGCTTTGCCGGTATGCAGTTGTAAGATCCCTAGAAATTTGACTTTACCTTTAGGTAGACCCAGTTGCTGGAGTTCACTAGAAAGCGATGCACTATCTACATCATGCTTAGCTGCACTGGAGAGAATGAAGCTCAGTACAGCAATACTAGCCTTAATATCTCCAGCCTCTGGATAAACAGATAGAAAGTTGACTTTATTAGTCCCCGCAGGGAAAATAAATCGTCATGGCAGCCAGATACCTTAAAATACAAATGACAACAGGCACACAAACACAGTGTCTAAGGTGAATAAGCAGAAAGACAAATGAGTGGATAAGTGGAGTTATTGACTGACAGTTATAAATAAGGTGCAGATTAACGCATGAAGGTTAATAACATCCAGATACAGTCAATAATCTAAACAAACAAACACACACACACACCACACAATTGTAATTAGAAATAACAGTACATCTGGGGTGAAAACAAGTTGAAAAACTGAAGAGATTATTCTGAGTCTTAGAAAGCCTCCATGTCAAACATGTTATGCACTAAGAATTTTTAGTTTCTGTAGGAAGACACAGGTAGAGTACACAAAGTAACTTACCAAACTTTGCATCAGAGGTTAGCTTTGTCACCTTGTCATACTGGAAGGAAAAAAAAGCAAATGGTTTACATATATATTTGTTTTATATGTCACAGACATGTAAAAAATGTTATTTCGTTCACTTACATCAATGCCTTCATCAAGAAGATCTTTTATGACTTGAACACAGAGGAGTTTCATCTTGACACTGGACTATAAAGTAAACAGCAGTTTAAAGGTTGAGTTTAAAAGGTCGCACAGTGATTACACATCCACAACGCATGCATATACACTCCAGCCTTATTAACTCATTTTTTTGTCCGAATTCATTACTGAAGGCTACTGCACTGCAACAAATTAGTTACAGGACTCCACTGAAATGTAATCGAACAAAAATTCGGCGTAATGTTGCCTTGACAGCTAATAATCAGTCTTCTTCTGTGAATATGACAACACGTACTTGGCTGGTTATGGACAACATTACTGGACTGTGTATTTATTATACTTGCTAAGCACAAGATCAAACATGGCAATGTCAAACTGAATATTATATTCCAATAGCTAACTTAGTTAGCTCCACAAATGCAGAACAAGCTCAAAAAGACAATGCTACTTAACTATTCTTGCTAATGTGCTGATTTCAGCAAGGACCCAGTCTGGGCAATCCAAATCTCCACAAAAACGAAATCGCTGAACAGGACAGAGAGGGACAAAGAGAGAGAAAGAGAGAGAGAGACAGAGAAAGAGTTTTTTAAATTGATGGAGCAGCTTGACTCACATAGGATATCGGATGACATGCTTTAAAACTTAAGCTATCTCAGCTAGGACACATTAGCTACGCAAATTTGAATTTAGCAAATTACACATAGCAATTATTTGTACAGTGTACAGTTAGTTTCAGAACGTAGCGAGTAAAACGTCTGGAACTCTAAAATATGAAGAGTAATGTGTTTACTACCATTTTTTGTCGTCTTCTTCTTTGTTGTGTGGAGTTACGGTGCAACGTATTACTTCTATGTATGATGCTGCCACCTATATGATGGAGGTATTCAAAACACAAATTTACTTAATAAACGGTGAATGGAGGCAAGTTCGTATTAACAGTGGTTCTCAAAGTGGGGTCCCTGGATCCCTGGGGGTCCGCGAAAAAACTGCTATAAACTATAAAACTGTGCTGTATCATTAAAAAATGCATATGTACCGATGGGGACCATTTGCGCCAGTAAAACAAACATATTTAACATATTGAGCATACTGAATAATAGAAACTCTGATATGACTGTGACTCTTCACATCAATCTGTTATGAATCACTCACTTCACTCAGGGCGCAACAAACCGCTCCTGCTGCTGCTAAGCTTGGCCTATTAGCCAGCCGGCGAGCATGGAGAAATATTTGAGCCAGTCCACATCCTCAAGTGACGCTCAGCCCAACCTTGCTAAACTGAGAAAATATGAATTTGGTTTTACAGAGAGCAGCGATGGGAGACCAAAATGCGTCACGTGTCTACAGGTGCTAACGAACGAAGCCATGACGTTCCAGTGGCAATAGTTCCAATGACATCTAAGAGTACAAATGATAGTAATCTGTGTTATTATGAGGGGGTCCTTGGGAAATGTTCTTCCCTGTAGGGTGTCCCCGGCCCTAAAAAGTTTGAGAAGCCCTACATTATAACACATGCCTATACGTCTTTGTTACATAATGTCAAGTGAAACAAAACGTCCATCTGCCTCAGGTGTTTAATATTTTATTCACAGCCCTGTCACATTTCTCAAAGAGGTCGCGCTCCTGTAACATCAGCTTTGTATTTCAAAATTATAGTAAATGCAGTTACATGGACGAGGGGCTGTCTCGACCACAGACTTATCTGAACGCTCGATCAGTTCTGAACATCAACACTCCTCCCCCCCCCCCCCGCTCCGGATGGGCGGTACGCAGTACGCAGTCTCATAGGTAAAGAGCTTTGCATTGTCGGAATGATCGAAACGACCACTACCGTATGAGGACTCTTGAGTCATGAAGTGCTCGATGTAATAACATCATGGGATTTTTGTGGCAGGTGTCGCTTTATGTAACATACAATTTTTTGGTTGTTTGTTGCGACGCGATCGACCCCAGACTAAACTTGTACCAAGGTAAAGTGGAGTTTTATTCTGATTCGTCGTTTGTCGTTATATTTCCCCATTCTTTGCACGTCCTTATATTGTTACTATTTTGGAGTAATATTTTGGGTAGTACTTTTTTATGATTACTGTTCTTCAGTTCATTTGAAATATCAGCGTTCAAGTAAAGATGTGCCTTTACTGCGTATTCGAGAAAAAGGTTTAATTTCAGCTGCATTGCAGTCGATCCCGCGATTTATGTACAACTAGACATTTAGCTAATTTTATTAGTAAAATTGTTAGTTTCCTAGAACCATTTGCTGTATGAAAATGAAGTAACATTAAATATAGTCCTTTTAAGCTGGTTTGTAAAATTTGGAGAATCTGTGCTCAAACTCTTCTTTTTTTTCTGTTGTTTTGTAGATGTCCGCCTCACGTACAACAGAACCTTTTATCATACGGTTTTCTTTCACGAAGAAGGCTCCGATAGCTTATTTGTTGGCGGACCAAACTTTGTGATCCAGATTGATTTAAATCAACGTGAAATTGTAGAGGTAAGTGGCTTAGATATATAGGAAATCATATGAATTCGTATCATATGACTTCTTTTTTAAAATGTTATCTTTTAAATTCGTACAAGAGTTATTTTGTCCTCTCCTGTTCAGCGAGGATTATTTAAAATGACTTAAATTTAACTTCAACGTAGTCTCTGAAAGTTCATGTCAGGTTCAGTCTCTGTGTATAAACAGGTGTGCGCGCTGAACCCACAGGGGACGGAAATGGCAGGACACTGCTGTAATAATATCAAATTATATTTGTCCAAACTGTTTCCATTTTAATGCTTGGCTCTCTTTACAGCACATCAATCTGACATCAACAGAGCGTTCATGCAGCGAGGTTAGTTTTCAATCAATTTTACATTGTCAAAATGTCAGCCAAATTCCTCCGATCGCTATATTTGTTACCCTGTTAAGGATATCGTCTTTTGAACATTTCTGGATTTTCACACGAGGCACTTTTGTCTTATGAAGTATGCGTGTTGCCTTCTCACAGAGTCCTTGTGAAAATGTGATCACAGCGATAGAGCAATTCCAAGACTGCTTGTTTGTTTGTGGCACCAATGGTGAAAACCCACAATGTTGGAGGCTGGTGAGCAAAACACATAAAATGTCACAAATATACAGTTAGGACTGCATTCACAATCTGTGCACCAGACTCTATAAGCCAAAGCCTGGTCACAGTAATTGGGGTGGCCTAGTTAGTCTCAGTGTCTAGACACTTAGTCTGTTTTTTTGTGGTTGTGGCATCTTAAATTAGGTTTTAGACACAGAATTTTCTTTTCTTTTGTAAAAAAGAAAGTATTCATATACAAGTATTCTTTTGTCTTTTCTCTTTTCCCTTTTCTCTTTTTATGAAGTATCCTGAAGGAAAAAATTACAATACTGAACCTGTGAAGAGTTTTGAAGGCACTGGTATATCCCCACCTAAATATTGGCAAAATTCAATATCTCTCACAGCAGGTATGTGACAGACCTAGCCATATGCTAAAATAGACAATAGGCTGGCTTCAGACTGCTAAACAGGCTACTTCTCAAAGTCATCATGTTTACAAATAGTCATTTGTTTGATCAGAGATTATTTACCACTTTTCCAATACAAGGGCTCATCTCAGCTCAATTACACACCTGTTTAATGAAGCCTACAATACACACTGGTAAACCGAGGCCAGTGATCATCATCTAAGTATGCAAATTTGCAATAAAAGGATAATAGTTTCAAAAATGCTGTGATAGAAAGCATAACTCCCCTGAAAATGGGATGTTGTTGTTTGCCAACGGTTGCCAAGGATGTTTGTTGTTTGTTTGTACACCTGTCATTTGTTTTATCAGAGAGTGGTTGGTCAGAACTAGTCTGTGTTGGCTCATGTCTTTCTTTATTGTTTGAACTGTTTGGACAGATGGTGATCTCTACGCTGCAGCCCCTCTGTATAAAGATGGAACCTCTCTTCAGTTTCGCAGGCAGACTGGCAGAAGATCCAGCATGTGGATGTATGACAAATGGGTGACAAGTAAGAGGAATTCATGAACTACAATATCTTTTTACTCCTAATGTTTGGAAAATTGTTCTGGAAATGGGTTTGGAAACGGACTTATGCAGGAATAAACTGAGGGCAGTGAGGGCAGTGGTGCTGGGCTGGCACAGAAACAGTCTTCTAATCAGTCTTCCTCTGTTTTGCTGGTTATCAGCAAACTGAATTGCCCATTGGAGAGAAGTGTTGTGCCAACCACTCAAGACAGCCTCAAACTTAGACTGAGCTCTTTAACAGTGAATGCTTACTGTACAATTGACTAATGAAAACATCCTTTGTCCTGCACAAACAGTACTGCACAGTTCAATCAGCATTTTTCAAGGTGAATTTACAGCAGCTGGTGTGATATCTTGCTGAGCTCTGTGCTCTCAAGGGGTCTGACATCACATAAAACCTTGATACAAAGCAGAAAGTGATATGGATTGTGTGGACTGTAAGATCACTGAAAGCTGTAATTTCATTATTTTTCTTTTTTGGCCGTTTGCCAGTAAATCACACCCACAATATCCTCCTCAGTCTAACAGAGAGATTTTAAAGAATGTCTCCTTTAACATGTAAAGTCAGCATAGTATGGCGTCTTTCACCGTAGAAGCTGTGCAGTTTTCATCATACTACAGCACAAACCCAGAGGAGACTGCAGTCTATCTGCCCACGGCCTGTCTAAACAAGTAACTGTCTGGCTGATTAGTAATGGCTGGCAAGGAGACAAACAAGAAGAAGGAGCGTTGGGGATCATTGACTGTGGTTTGCTGTCCTAGCTCTGAGGGGCCTGTAGATTCATGCTTACCAGTAGATTTTAGAGCAGATGTGGCTTCATGACACCTGATGTTTAACACTTGGAAGACATACATACACTTTTAATACACTGAAGTACTGTACCTTTTTAGAACAAAGTACCTTGTTTTATGCTGGAGATGCAAGTATTTGAGATGGGCTGTTCAAATTTAAATTACACATTGCTAACTGGTTAAGGGAGTAAAGTGTGAAGAGAGCATTATGTTGAGGTTTTCTAGCTGCTGTCCTTCATACTCTGTCAACATATTATGTTTAGTTTAATCTGCTTAGCACCAGTGTTGAGCTGATTAACCTTAACCATCAAGTACTGGTCAGATCAGGGGTAATAGCAAAAGGCTATAGAGCAAACACTCTATCAAGTAAGCTCTCAGAGTCAGAGTAAGGAAACATTGGTTAACTGTGCGGATGACCTCAGCGTCACTCAGTTTCTCTGCAAATATTTTTTTCATCTACAGACCCGACCTTCATCTCTGCTTTCCTGGCCAAACGTACAGAGGACCCAGAGAACGAGAAAATATATGTCCTTTTCCGTGAGAAAAATCCAGACAGCAGCCCAGAGGCTGACCCCTGGATATCCAGAGTGGCACGAGTGTGTAAGGTGTGTCCATGATTAGAGGACAGATATGAACCCTTCCCCTTTCCCACTATAAATTAGAAATATGAGAGCCTGTGACTGTTTAATACAATGTGGTGTTTGTAGTTGTTAGCACAGGTCACCCCCAAGACTGTTGTTTTCTGTTATGGCTGATACTCGACACTCAGTATCTCTCCTTGCTGCTGGTAGACTTTAATAACCTTCCATGGTCCCACAGTTATTTCAGTTCCTTTTCTTCCATCAGTCTGACTGTTTTCTAATATTAGCACAGCTATTGACGCTATCCATTCACGGTCTGTCTAATGGTAGGAAATGACTTATTTTTGAGTGATAGGCATGAGAGAGGTGAGTCATGCTGTGGAAGTGGTGGCTGAGGGCTGAGTAAAACTGGGACATAGGAGTCTGTGTCTATTCTAAAAATGATTTTCTCTCTTGTTTATATATAGTGTTCTTGCATTGCTCATCTCTGATGCATTTCATCCATCATGTAATGTATGGACCACAGACAGAGCACATATAACGGTGCACAAAGGTGTAAACAGCCACTTCTTGTTTTTTTTTTTGGTTTTTTTTGGAAAAGCCTTGCTGGAGAGCTTCATTTGTTTTCTGTTTTTTCTAGGCTCATAAGCTGCTGTTGCAAAAAAAAAAAAAAAAAAAAAAGCTTTTATTTGCACAGTTTGTGAAACTGAGAAACTGGCCTAACAGTTCAATTATTGGAGTAAGACATTTTAACCTTAAAACAAAAGTAATGTTCATTTCACCCACTCGAGATGACGATAACCCAGTGCAGCTGGGCTTGCTTTGAAACCCTAGATCTCAGACACAGAGGTCAAATTTGGTTCATGCAGTGATGGAACTGCATGTCTTATCATGATGGTTATTTTACACCGCAGGTCGATGAAGGTGGATCTAAGAGATTGTTTCAGAATGTCTGGACGTCCTTCCTGAAGGCACGGCTAGTGTGTGGGATCCCAGGAGAGTCCCTGTACTTTAACCGTCTTCAGGATGTCTATGTGCAACACGGCAAGAACTGGAAAGAATCTCGAGTCTACGCTCTCTTCACGAGTAGTTGGTAATTGCGTTACCTGTACATGTAACTGCAGCTTCGACTGAAAGGCACAGGAAAAGAAAGGCTACTGCCGTACTGATCTGGGCAGGGGATGTGTGTGTGGCTCATTCTTGTTCTCAAGGCCTTGTAACCTCAGATAACCTTCTTAACAATAAGAGAAGTTGATCTCTTTCATTTTTGGTTCAACAATCTGATTCTCTGTGTTGCCCTTTTCATTTGGAAATTTGATAAAGACAGAGGTTACAGCAAAGAAAATCTGTTTTTATACAGGTCTCTTGTTGTGTTTTGATATTTGTTTACCCCTGTCTTAGGAACTCCACTGCTGTCTGCATATACTCATTGGGTGACCTCGATAAGGTTTTTGAGAATTCTTCTTTCAAAGGCTACAACCATGAGATCCCTCACCCAAGACCTGGAACAGTAAGCAATTATACAGTGAACTTGATCCCTTAAAATCGAATAGTTGAAAGCATTTCTGGGTGTTGTAACTTTTTGTGTCTCTCTGTTTTAAAGTATTATGTGTGAGTAGTGATAAACCAGAGTAAAGGTGGAGTATGTGCCATTTTTTCAGGCCATGGAAATGTTCTGTCAAAGCCATGTGTGGAAAATATGTGTATGCACTGGAACCTTCTGTTTATCCCAGACAATTTCCACACAGACATTTCATGTGGATCGTTGTCATAACGTTGTCTATTTTTTCAGGCTGCATCAACTGTCTGCCAAATAGTTTAATGTGATGTTCCACCACTGATATTGGTCTCATAGTCATTTATAACACACACACACACACACTCACACACACTTACTCACACACACAAACACACACACACGCACACACACACAAACTCAAAGCCCTTGGTTAATGCTGTAAAGTTGTATTTAGTGAATATCTTCTCTATGTTTCTCCACCAGTCTCAAGGGCCTTTGATCCGTAAAACAATGGACTATTGTCTCCCCTGTCACCATTTCTTGCTGGCATTGTATTCTACGTGAAATAGCTTTAGCGGATGTTGCTGGACATGTGGAGTTTATTTGCTGCAAAGAGAAATATTTAGAAACACTCACACAGTCAAATCCCACAAGGCGCCCACATGCACTTGACAGAACAAACATGCGTTTTACCCTGTTTTGTATCATGGAATGCTTTGAAGGAAGACTTTTTAGCAGGAAAAGCTGGTGTGTTGATGTTTGTTGTAATGAGGTAGTAATTTGAAGGCAGTATTGATTTTTCTAAAAAAGCTGGAGCCATTTGTCCTCTTCTTTGTTTGGGTTTTTTGCTCCAGTGTGTTGAGAACAGCAAGGCTCTGCCCATTTCTACAATCAGTATCATCCGGGATCATCCAGAAATGACTGACTGGATCCAGCCCATTCACAAAGAAACTCCTTTCTATACAAGCAACAACAACTACACTAGGATAGTGGTGGATAGAGTCCAGACTGCAGACAAACACATGTACAATGTGATATATCTTACCACAGGTATGACTTCTTTACTAATATTGATTTATGACTCATGGTACTACTGTTTATCTCCACTGAGCTGTAAATAATTTAGGGAGAATGTTTTGTTTTGTTTGTAAAGGAAATGACTTCAATAGCCATTAGCACACTGCAGATAAATCACACTCTGTTTATTTCATGGGATATAAACATGAGAGCTGATAGCATATACCTGAAGAAAGCAATGTTACTTACTGGTAAACATCCACTGTATTTCAAAAGGGATCTAGAGGGGCTATTGGTTGTGAAAGCGTGCATGTATGAAGGCTGCAAGCACGCATATTCTGAGGGAAACACGCACTTTATCATGGTTTCACTAATGCAGAGCAAAGAGAGTTTCACCACCCCCATTTCCTTCACTTTGCAGTCAGACACGTTCATTTTAAAAAAAAAAAAAAGGTGATGGTGGTCTGTGCTTTACCGCATGTAGTTGATATCTAAACTTAACATAGCTCGATGCTTTCCTCAGATTCTGGCAAAATACATAAAATATTGGAGAATAAAACAGAGGCCTTTATCATCTCTGAAACCCAGCTTTCTGAAGACCGTGCTCCTGTACAGTCTATGACATTAGACTCCAAAAAGGTGCATCTTTAAATCTTCAAACATTTTTTTGGAATAATAAACATGTCAGTATTGCAGTATATCACTGTGACCATTTGAGGTTTAGTACTTTGTACAATGAGTTACTTTCAAAGTGTGTTGTTTTGTAATGATTTTCATTGGTTTCTTTTTTTTTTCCATCATGTCCAGAGAAAACTGTTTGTTGGATTCTCTGAGCAATTGTCCATGATGGACTTGCACAGATGTCAGGATTATAACACATCTTGTGAGACTTGCGTCCTTTCCCGTGACCCCTACTGCGCATGGGCCGAAAACGGCTGCACCCATGAGATACAGTATGTTTGACGTATTTTATTTTCTATCCTATAAATACAGAAAGTTCACAGCAAGGGTTGTTTACGTATGTATGTATTTATTTCTTTACTACAGAGGAGGAATTCAGAATATTGCCACTGGTGAAACATCCATTTGCCGTAAAGTATCAGGTACGTTTTTTTTTTTCCCCACTCCACTTTAGAGAGAGGGACAGGATGCTGCATGGCTTATGCAACACTAATCTTCCAACCTAACTCTCCCTGTTCTTCCTCAGGATCAACGAGGCGCAAACGGGACACGCTGTCCCCTTCGCCGGAGCCTCGGAGAGCCAAGCACTCTGTTCCTCTGGGTTTCCCGTTTTACCTGACCTGTCCCATGGATTCCCATCATGCTTCATACATCTGGAAACACAACGAGCAGAGCAGCCCTTGCCAGCAGAGTGGCTCCAATTGCCTTCACCTCATTCCAGCCGTTGCAGAGACTGACTATGGCAGTTATGAGTGTGTATCTATGGAGCGTGACTACACCAGGGTAGTGAGAGAGTACCAGGTTGAGCGTCAGGTCGAGGCAAGAAGTAGTCCCTACTCCTACAGTCAGAGCAATGTTTCCGGTCTCAGGGTGCAAAGAACATGGGTTATTGTTGCAGTGGTGGCTTTGCTCATTGTTCTTTAATCTAGTGAGTTTAGAAATCTTTGCCGAGTGCAGTAATTCTTTGTACCATCTTTGAGCTTTTTGCTTTGGTCTAAGCTGATTTAAAACCATCTCTAGACGGGTTGGACAGGGAAGGTAAATATTTGGAATCCAACTAACATTGAGGTTAAGTCAGAAGAGCCGTTGGTCTTTTGTGGCTGTGGTGTCTCTTCCCAAGGCTTCACCTCTTGTCTTGTTCCCCAGTGTCAGCAAAAGTTGTCATCTACCTTCAGTTCAGCATGCTAAAGGGCTTAGCAGTTGTTTGCTTCTAACAGTTTATTTTGGTACATAACCCTGAACAGCAGTCTTTGTTGTTTATGTGAGGTCCACCTAGACCCAGAATGTGTTTTGTATTTTTAGAAGAGGCCAAAAATACACCCAGTTTCCTCCAATTCATTATGATAAACAGGACAGTTCCCAACAAGCCCAAAGTCAAATTCAAAAACAAACTATTCTGCTTCTAATTTATCAATTAAATTTTTTTTCATGCATCAGTGACTCTCCTTGTTGGCCTACAGTCAGAGTGGACCCTGGGATTGTGGGTTGCTCGTTGAGATCAAGGCTGGTCCCATATTTAAAATAATGGAGGGCACATTCCTGTTAACTGTTAGCTTTCATCCAGCGAGCATCTAACCAGGAAGAGTAATAGTAAAAACACAACTGTGACATAACATGTTTTTCTTTATGGGAGGAATTCTAAAACAAGCTGAAGTACTTCTGGGTGATAGACTTATTACCAGGGTGTTGCCGCAGACTTGTATACATCTAGGGTTGACTGTATCGAGGCGTGAAGGACACGGTGTTGCTAAGGGCCAAAGGAAATCCCTCTCACCTAAGGAATTTCCTTTTTTTCTGTTGGGAATGTGTTTGGGACAGCTGTGAGAATCTGTGATGGGAAGATTTTTGCGGGGTGATACTTATAAGGCAATTGTATGTAAATGTTGGAAAAGACAGTTTATAAATTTGGAGTAAAAAAGACAGTTTGTAAATTTAGAGACAGTTTATAAATTTAGAGTAAACCGTCTTTTGCGCAGTTATTTTTTTTTATTATTTGTTTTTAGGAAGGAACACGTAACGATAGGAAAGGAAGGTAGGGAAGGCGCCATAGCCTTAGACTTGGAGTCTTAAGAGGTTCCTCGGCCTGAGCGTGTGTGTCAAAAGAATAAATATGAAGTAGTGAAAAAAAAACGCATGCATTGCAACATCGGGACATTTTTAGTTACAGTGTGTGGGTCTTCTTCCCCTTTTGTGTTTTCAGTACCATACGAGGGGGGAAACAAGCATGTCGTTGAAGGGAGTAACTGAAAGTTTAAGATTTGTGACATTGTTTTACTGCGTCATAGCTGACCTGCACTACTTCTTTTTGCTACATCTACGCACTTTCTATAAATGATTTGGCTCTGGAAAGCATTGGCATTTCACTCTGGCAGTGTGTGTAATGGTAGGGGTTGACCAAGGGCAGAAGAAGCTGAGGACTTCTATTAAATAAGAGTGAAATGGCATTCTGAGCTGGGCACCCTGCAGGATGATTAATAACTGCAGGTATTCACTGCAAGAGTTTTTTATTCATTGTCGACCCTGCTTTTCCACAGCTGAATTTTATTTAACCTGTGTATTCAATTTATTTATGAAACTTAAATTATTCTACAATTCATTTATTTCTTTTGAAATAGGCTATTGTTTCCACTGCTGATTTCCACTGGCACTTTCTGAAAGTAATTGGTCAGAAGTTGCCTCTGACCATGAAGTTTAAAAAATGCAATCTGTACTGTTTGCACATTTCTGTTTAAAAAAAATATCATACATTTAGTGATCTGTGCCTGTATCGGTTCATAAATTAACACAATGGACACTGCCCTGAAACTCTCGGTTCCACTTCTTTGGAAGCTAACTTTCATTCTAGCTACTCCCCCAGGCAAGTGGCTTTGATCAACAGCCGGGGCAGGCTGAAATTACTGCAGTTCATAGAAAGGCTTGAATTTTCTTGCATACAGATATGGAATACTGAATTGAACCTATGTTTTATGTATTATTGATTAAGAGCATTCTATGATGGTCACTGTTAGATATGATAGACAGCTACAGAAAAGCTTTAAATGTCAAAAAAAAAAGCTTCCCTAGGTTTTCATGTCATCTGCTGGATGTCTTCACTGTAAAAACTGGACCAGGCATGAAAATATATCCAATGCCTTATCAGTGATGAAGTAAAACAAAAGATAGAAAGCATATTTTTTATAAATACTTATGAGAATGATATTACAGTTTTGTTATGGAATACAGATATATTTATAAAAAACTTTTGACAGCAAATTCATGTTTTTATTTAAAGATGCAGATTTGATACTGTTATAACCATAATAAATGTATCAATATTGTCAAGTTGTTTTTCAACCAACATGGCTATGTAAAGTGTTCTTGAAAACTTAAAGGCCTAGAGATACTATCCGCTATTTAGACCCTAAATTAGAAACCATTTCTAATAAGGCTTTCTGCATCATCATCAGTTTCTTTTTTTTCCTCAGAGGTGAGAAGTGAGAAAATGGAACATATCCATTCAGCTGTAAATATTTAAACACAGTCCATTCAGAGACAAATCAATTATTTACATGGGCTATTGATGCAACCTGTTTCCGTGATGGAGTTGCACACAATGGCAACATGAAGAGCGCCTTAGATGGAGAACATGCAAAGCTGTTTACTGTAACTGCTTACCGAGACATTTCCAGCGAATAGCAATTCTAATACTCAAATGACAAAGACAACAAAGGTTGTCATTGATATGTCCCCTGCCTTCAGTATTTCCCAGATATCTATTATGACAACTGAATTTGCAATGCATGCTGCTAAATGTGTGCTGTAGAGAGGCATTAAAGGCTTGTGGCTCCTGCACTTAAACTATTGACTTCTTGGACTTTTCTGTACCTGCCACATCACTAGTCTCTTGTCTCTGTGAAATGCTCCCTCCATTTAATGCTACTGACTTGTTTTACATGAAAAAAAAAGTCTTGCATCATGTGAGGACCTGCCCATGTATTCAGTTGGTATAACAAGTGGAAATTCAGGGCTGGTTCAGGTTCTTTGTGCATGATTAAGGACTAATTACAATCCCTTGTGTGATGAGGATTAGGAATGAAAAAAGAGCTAACACAGTTACAGTGCTTTGCCAACAATATCATTGTTTCATATTTTTTCTACCCACTTCAATTTATTATCTGATACCCATAACTCAACACTAGATAATAACTGAGTCTTGTCAGACTATTGTTACTGTCCTGCTGAAAGAGATATGCACATGGGAAATATGAAACACAGCAAGGAGGGAAATATATATGATGTAAATCATCAATATCTAGTAAGCAAGAAGGAAATACGGATATTAAAAGTTACCAGTATCCTCATTAAGCTTGCTTGCATTTCTTTTTGGGTATTTCTAGAATTTAATATGTCAACTAGGTACCCCATCCTAGATTTGGGGATATGTAGCTAAACTCTAAGTCTATATCTGTGCAAAATTACATTTCTGTTTTGTGGGAAAAATATCGCTTTGCATCATGACTGCAACTTTTGAAAGGAAAGTATGTCTCATGACTATTATCATGATGAAGTATCAGTATTATAGGGACCTGTGCTTGCTTAATTACTATATGCTGGAAAAATGCATCTGTGTGTTAGAACAATGAGCATTTATTATGTAGAAGACAAGGCCCCTGAGTGAACTGTGTGTCTGTACCACCTGGGGAGCAAACACTAAGTATCCTGCACTCCTTAAGTAAAGTTATCTTGTAAATCCCCACACATGTCCTTGGACTGGTCTGCCTTACTGTATGAAAAGCTCTGCACTCCTTAACCTCAGTGAGAACTGCACTTTATCTCTGAGGTTAGCTTCCCCCATGATCATATTAAGGTGAATGATTCATCACATCTGAAGTTTATTGTCTCTGAGAATTAGCAACTCTCATTACAGGGAACTCCAATTTTCCCTTACAGTTTTTTCTTTCATCCTGAGCTGAACCTCTTTTTTGAAATGCTAGCATTTATTGTTGTTGGAACTTATGATACCCACTGGGAGCACAAGTAGACACAAAGGTACAATGCATCATGGTTTTGTTTATGATGGTGAGGATGGTGGTTGTGAAAACACAGGGGACTATGTAATGTGGAAGATTTTTTTCTTTGGGAAGATCCCAGACCACTCAACCTCACTAAATCATCACACACGAAAGGCCATATTTGTCTGTCTGAGATTGGAGCCACGTCTCGTCCGGTCTCAGCTGTGTTTCTAATTATATATACTATGCATATGATTTATACAAACACTATGTTTCTGGATAACACAGGCAAATGTTCCAGGGCTTGAAACACAGGAGGTACTTAGGAGGAGAAGTCAGTGCCCTATCACACTCAATAGAAACCTCTCTTGTGTAGGCTATGTAATATGCTCTGGCTGGAGAACCCCAAAACCCAGAATTTCCAAAGGAGGACCTTATCCTCCTTAGCCTTAATCTGGAGCTAACAAAGGCTCACTTCCTGTGTTTTTAACGTGACCTTAGTCTCCCTGTCACTTAGGCTAATTAGGCTGGGACACAGTTGACTGGACAAGGATTAAAGGCCTTATTGCAGATCCTTGCAGCGAGGAGCCGTCTGTGGGTAGTGTGTCAGACTATGTCTCATTTGCTGTGTTGACATATGAACAGTGTGCTAAGTGTGCTGAGAGATCCTTTTAATAACACTCCCTCCCATTTCAGTCACCTCCTCTGCTCTGGTTAGTGTCATGACTCAACAAATTCCTGCTCTGCGTAATGGTATTACATCAGTACCACAAATCCTGCATTTTTGATATAGTGCCCCAAGATATACACTAAATATAAATGAATCATCACAAAAGTTTAAAGGAAAAAAAAAACTTAAATGGCTTGTATGTATCAAAACATTCCAAACACCAGCAGCTGCTATACAAAAAAAAGGGGAATGTCTTATTTTTATCCCACTTCCTGAAGGCAATACAACAAAGCTGATCCTACTTAAAATAGCACAGCATTAAACTTGGTGTGGCAGTTGCTGTGTCATGAGCTTAGCTGCGGTTTATCTGTAGCTTAAAACGGGTGCGGCCAAACTGGTCATTTTAGGAGTTTAACAAAGCAGTGGTAAGAGTATTCAGTATGGTACCATAAAAAATTATTGCTAAATGTACAGGTCGCCTGTTAAAAAAACAACAGCTGTTTGAGTCAAAGTCTTAAAATATCAGACCGTTAATGTAATTCACTTGTACTCCACCACAAGATGAAAAACATTCAGTAAAAAAACAAGAATACAACCAAATCTTCATAAGATTCAGTAGCGAGCTCTTGAAGACACCCCATTACAAAGCGGGCACTTCTTTAGCAGACATTTCCTTTTAATAAGGCCCAGGATGGTCTTCTGTGCAGCCTTTTAGTCCTGAGGTTGAGGAACTTGTAAGGAACTAACGAGTTCAAGAACTATCCAGAACCGGAACTACTTCAATGGCACATGCACTCAGCTTGGCAGTAGCTAGGCCTCTCAACTTGGCACACGTATACACACAATCCCTAACTAGTTTTTGTACATCCACATCAGAACTGCAACACTCGTTCAACTGAAAGACCACCCATGCTGACAAATAAGGAACATTTTAGAGATTTTTTTTAGCAAATTACTGTTTACCTTTATACTACATAATTTATGACGCAATACATGATGCATCTTTTAAGTGAAGTGGAGCCAGGTGCAGTGTGAGAACAGGCATTGCAAATCACAGGAGAAACAACATAAAGTGAACCAGAGTCTTTACTGAAACCAGAAAACTAGAATCAAATACTGAGGATGAAAACCTCTACAATGAGAGAAAAAGCTATAACTAAGGAAAATACTTGCGAGCTTCATGAGTGAATATTCATGTCTAAAATCTGAATACACAAAGGTCAGTCCAGAACTGAATAAGGAAGATTGTTAACAGAAAGATTTAAACAGGCAATGAGAAAGAGAATGAGAACTGAGAAACAATAGTCACTAATCTCAGTTCCAGGGGGGTATTCCAAGTGCGTGGTTTAGTGATTAACCCGGCTAAATTAACTCAGGGTAAGTAGTCCACCTCCTAATAGAGGAGCCCTATGGCTCCCCTAGCAAAACAAAGCCATAGGGCTGTTCTGTTAGGAGGTTTACTACTTACTCTGAGTTAATTTAGCCGGGTTAATCACTAAACCACGCACTTGGAATACCCCCCTGGAACTGAGATTAGTGACTATTGTTTCTCACAAAACCATATACTTCGAAAACCCTCCAGGTGTAAGTGATAAGTCTCCAGTTGCTGTGGAGATGACATTATCCTTCAGGATTCCATGGTGACATCACTCTGTGGAGTTCTGAGGCATCCCCTAACGTGTGGCACCCTCTAGTGCTTGCAGATGGCGTGATGTACCTTTCTGTACCAAATGGTTCAAACAGACCAGCACAGCAGTTAGGAGGTATTCTAGCCCATTCTTCTAGACTTAACTGTTTCTTGTATATTTATGGAATGTATTGCTTGAACAGCCTGCCTTATAAATGTGTCTTCCTAAAATGTGTCATTTCCTCTGCTTGAGCCACTCTGTTGTTGACTTACTCCTGTGTTTTGGCTTTTTTTGAGTTTTAGATCTCAGACAGACACCCTGACATTCTGCAGCAGAATTTCCTGATACTTGGAGTTCATTGCTTCCTCAATGACTTAAAGATGTCCAGGCCCCGAGGCTGAAAGGCAACCCCACACCATTACACTTCCACTACCATGGTTCATAGTTGAGATGAGGTTTTAGTGTCGGTATTCAGTGTTTTGTTTTATCCAAGCATAACACTGTTTGCATTTACCAAAAAGTTCAACTTTTGTCTCATCTGTCTGCAGAACATTCTTCCGGTAGTGCTGTAGAACATCTGAGGAAAGGTTTAAGAATTAAGACAGGCAGCAATCTTTTTTTTTTTTTTTTTTGGAGAGCTCTGGTTTCCACTGTGGTTACCTCTCATGAACACTGCTCTTGTTCAGTGCTTTCTTATAGTAGACCCATAAACGTAGATATTATCAGTGTGAAAGATGCCTGAACATGCCTAGCTTTCAGCCGAGGGCTCTTTGTCTCCTATATGAGGACTGTACAACATGGCCTTGCACCAATCTTTGTACGACACCCACTCCTAAGGAGGGCTGAAAGGGTGATGAATTTCTTCCATTTGTGAACTATGTACCTGAGTGTGGTATGATGAAAGCCAAAAACTTTAGAAATCCTTTTGTAACCCTTTCCAGTGTCAAAAGCTTCAACAACACTTCCTCTGAAGTCCTCTAAAATATCCTTTGATTTGGCTATAATGCACTTCAACAAAATTCTACTGTGAAGAGCTGGTAACAAAAATGATGTGTTAATATGAGTGGATAAAACGTAGATCAGATCTCTTTTCAAGATGTCTTGATCCTGGAGTCTTACATACTTTTTCCATTCATGACCTTGACTGTTTAAACAGTCAAAAAAGATGTGCAATGAAATATGTTGTTTGTGCTTTTTGGTGATTAAGACTGTCCTTATTTTAGTATCATGATTTAGAACAAGATCAGATCACATTTTAGGAGCTATTAATGCAGATATCCAAATCATTTCACAAGTTTCTTCTTACAACTGTAAGCCAGGGAGGGGAGAGTTACCACAGACATCAACAGTTATGTTTCAGATTAGGATCTTGTCCAGAGTTTTGATCAGAACAAATTGTGCACCAACATTCTTTCTTGGGGTTGTTTACTCACTGAGTTAAGGAAGAGGGCAACAACACAAATACAAGTAGGATATGACAAAGAAAATAAGACCCATGTCTGTTTTGGTAGGTGTTGATTCATTTTCTAAGTGACCATGTTGATATTCTTGTTCTTTCTAAGAACATACTATACGATGTAGTCTCAGAGTCTAGGGGAAGACATGGCTTTTTGAGGAATAGGGTTGCTTTTTTAAATTCAGTTGCTGCCATATTCAAAACTTGCTGCAGTGCATGTACCAAACCACTGCTATAATTTTTGCACAAAAACATCAGGAGGTATCTGTGAGATGATGTCTATAGCTTCTAAAGACAAACAAATGAAAAAACATTAGGGATACCTTTAGATGTTGCCTTCATATTACTGAAATACTGCTCTCTAACAAGCCAGTTGCCTTGACATCACATATAATGAAGACCTTGGAGTGACTGCTGCTCCATCTCCTTAGACTCCAGATCCACCATGCACTCGACCCACTGCAGTTTGCTTACCAGGAGAAGTTGGGTGTGGAAGATGCCATCCTCTATGTGCTACATAGGGCCTACTCTCACCTGGACAAGGGGAGTGGTGCTGTGAGGATCATGTTCTTTGATTTCTCCAGTGCTTTCAACACCATCCAGCCCCTCCTACTGAGCGACAAGCTGACAGAGATGAGGGTGGACCTGGTGACTTGGATCATGGACTATCCACCTCTGCCCCTGTCTTGTTGACCTTTTACACTTCTGAGTTTAAGTACAGCTCTTAAGTCATGCCACATGCAGAAGTTCTCAGATGACACTGCGATTCTAGGGAGTATTAGGGGTGGACAGGAGGGGGAGTGCAGGAGCATAGTGGAGGACTTTGTTAAATGGTGCAGGTCGAACCATCTGTAGCTGAACATCTCCAAAACCAAAGAGATGGTGGTGGACTTTTGAAGGCCCAGGCCCCATCTGCTACCGATCTCCATTAAGGGAGTCGATGTGGAGGTGGTCAGGACCTACAAGTACCTGGGGCTGCAGCTGGAAGATAGACCGGATCGGTCAGCAAACACTGATACTCTTTACAGGAAGGGGCAGAGCTGGCTCTGTTTCCTGAGGAGGCTGAGGTCCTTCAACATCTGTAGGAAACTACAGATGTTTTACCAGTCATTTGTTGCCAGTGTTCTCTTCTACGCTGTGGTGCTGGGGAGGGAGCATTAAGAAGGGGGATGGTATGCGGCTGGACAGGCTGGTGAGGAGAGCTGACTCTGTGGTTGGCACGGAGCTGGATTCCCTTATGTCAGTGGTAGAGAGAAGGACCCTAAATAAACTGTTGTCCATCATGGACAATTACTGCCACCCCCTGCACAGCACAATCACTAGGCAGAGGAATATGATTGGTGGCAGACTGCTGTCTCAATCCCGCTCAACAGACAGAACTGAAAAAGTCTTTAGCTCCCAGGCCATATGGGTATTCAACTCCTCCCAGATGGCAGGTTGCAACGGACTATTAGATGTGATGCTGCATCTCTGTTGCTACCCATGCTCACCTGCATTCTGTCATTAGGCTGCTGAACTGCTGGTGTAAGATTATAGTATCATCTGAACAGACATGGTTTAGGACAAGAGAACTGTTGAACCTGATGGTCTTATTACCATAGTTACAAAGAAAGCTTCACACCTCTGGCACCACATTACAGTTGGAGCCAAGAGCAACTGATTAAGCAAAATACAACCGGTAATGGGCAAATGGCAACAACCACAGACAAAAGGGGCCTTTAGCATTAACACCAAGATTCTGATTTGCATTATGCAATATTGTAAACCTATTGTCTGTTGCCATTTGTTTCATGGTATAAAAGGCCGATCACAGTAGCAGTTCTCTGAGTTAAGCTTCGCAGGCAGAAATACTGCTGGACTCCATCACCACCAAATAAAGCTTTTCTTCAAGCGCGCTTTTGGTCTGGTTCGTTTACTTGTAAAATTACAAGAAAATCCAACATTGGTTACTAGCTATGTTAGCCTTACGTACATTTGTTTTGCATGTTTGTGTACATATTTATCTTCAGTTTGTATTTTGTATTATTCACAGTAATTAGGTGCCAAGCACAGAAGGTGCAGGCACCTATTGTAATTGTTAGAACTCTTCACTATTGTTATTGTTTCTGCCATGGGAGTCTGTGGTAGCCCATAGAACCCCTTGGATGATTTTTGATGAAATTTGACAGTCTATCAACGTGCCAAATTAACATGCCAAGGTATCCAGGCATCAAATTTGGGGTCAATCCATGCATACCTGTAATGCCACCAACAGGACAAATTTCAAGGTACATTTTTGCTTATAACTTCTGAACTGTTTGTACTAGAGTTGTGATCTGTTTTTCCTGAATCCTTGGGTCTTGATGAGCCGAATGCACCCATTAGCGTTAATTTCTGCCATAATCCATTTTCTGCCTTTTTGATTTTATCGAAAAACCTACTTTTGTAAACTAGCCCTAGACTGTTGATCCCATCCAGAGAGCAGTCCGACCAAAAGTTATCAAAAGAATTTTGCTAGGACAAAAGATATAGCCGCTGTCATCCAATGAAATTCGATGGTGAAGACTCCAAAACAGGAAATGAGCTATATCTCAACCAATGCTGGGTTTGATTGATGCCAAACTTGGCATACTCAATTGCCAGGGGGAATAGTGAGTACCCACCATGTCTCATAAAATTTGGCCACATGGGGGCGCTATACCAGAAAAACGGTGAAAAACATATTTAAATACTCATTACTTTAGAACCAAAGCAGAAATTTCAACCAAACTCCTTGTACATTATCACAATAAAGGCTCTTAACTGGAACATTATGAAACCTTGGTGTTGGCTATTTTGCTTTTCGGCCATCTTGGCATTACTGATTTTCAATGGGTTTCTGTGGCAGCCCATAGAAACCCTTGGTGGATTTTGGTGAAATTCAGCACCCTCATAGAGCACAGTCCAAGTATCGAGGCAATACATTTTGGGTCAGTCAATCATTGCCTCTAGTGCAGGGGTGGGCAAATCCGGTCCTGGAGGGGCCACGGTCCTGCTGTTTTTCTTGTCGACCAACTAAATACAGTCTCTGATTGGCTGAGGAGCATGCACACCTGTTTTCAAAGTGAGAATCAACAGGTAGCTAAGAGGTGAAAACAAAACGGCAGGACACCGGCCCTCCAGGACTGGATTTGCCCACCCCTGCTCTAGTGCCACCAACACACCAAAGTTCAAAGTAAATTATTGCTTGTAACGTTTGAACCGATTGTCCTAGAGTTGTGAACCTTATTTCCCCTGAATCCCTGGGTCATGATGAATTGAACAGACTCATCCACTGTACTGGATTTTCAAAAAACCTACTTTTGCAAACTAATCCTAGACCTTTTACTGTATAACCATGAAATTTGGTATTAACTATCAAGAGAGGGTTCTGACAGTGGCTGTCAGTGTGTCTGTTGACCCTGTGATAGACTGGTGTCTTGCTCAGGGGTTGTTCTGATTAGCTATCTGCCTAATTCTTATATTATTCTTAAATTCTTATATTATTCTTTCATGGTTAATTACCTTGCATTGGCACATAATCTATCAGAGTGACAGCTCTCTGTAGTGGCTCTGGTGGCTAGACTATCATTTCACTGCTGATTTTTTGTTATTCTTATGTGTATTGGTGTTCTGTATGTGTCATATAAGCTACTGGATGCCTAAATTTCCCTTGGGACTACACACATCACCACCCTGGTGAAGAAGGCAAGGCTGCACTTGTGTCACCTCAGAAGACTGAGGAAATCTCTACAGTGCTGCAGAATGCTTCTACACTGCCACAGTAAAGTCTGTGCTCTCTGGGAGCATCACCACCAGGAAGGGCAATTGCAACTCTCTGGACAGGAAAGCTCTTCACGGAGTGAGCCGGTGTGCCGAACGCATCACCAGTGTAGGTCCAGGACATTCACCACCCCAACCACAACCTGTTTCAGTGACTGCCCTCTGGCAAGTGTCTCCGCTCCACCATGGCCAGGACTGAGAGGTTGAGGAGGAGCTTCTTCACCCAGGCCATATGGATCATAAATACTCATTAAACCACATAACACACATCCGACACATACTCTGCACCGATTTTGCACACTGCATTTTTGCACACTACATCTTTGCAACACCTTTACTTCACAACTGTTCATACACCTGCACCTTTTTGCACTTTGAATCATTTGTAGCACCTTCATTACAACTGTTTATACACTTTAGTGCAACTGTTCATACACTTACAACTGTTTACCTCCCTGTACATAGCTTATATTGTTATTTTTATTTTGTTTATATTCATATTACTCTTATATTGTTTCTCATTACCTGTATGTAGCTTTATATATTTTTCTCTTTTTCTTTATTTAAATTTATATTGAGATTTAGCTTTATTTTCACACAGTTACCAGAGTTTTTGCAATTCATGTCACTGCCATTGTGCTTGTACAATCAAGCATGTGACAAATAAATCTCTTGAATCTTGGATCAACAAAGTATCTATCTATCTATCTGTCTATCTATCTGTCTATCTATCTATCTATCTATCTATCTATCTATCTATCTATCTATCTATCTATCTATCTATCTATCTATCTATCTATCTGTCTATCTATCCAGCTGTCTAAACAGACTGCTGACTGGCCCTTTTGATTTTGTTTTGCTTTGTTTTTCTTTGAGCACCAGTGAAAACTAACCATCTGTTATATGAAATATATTAAGTGTTCAAGGCTTGTGTATTTCTGCTATTGTCAATCTGGATTCAGTCTCAAGTATGCATATCAGGTTAAATCTGACTACCTTTATTTAAGAACTCAGTCACATATGAAATGATCTTAACATGGGCTGTGGCTCAACCTCACTCTTATTTGTCAGATGATTGATAATGTTTACAATTAATTTACGTTTAATCTTTTATTTTTGCCATGGGGATGTGATGAGAAGAAAAGAAACACTGTTTTGAAGTGGGATAGTTAAAAACATCACGTGGGGTTTTGCTCAAGACAAAACTTCAAAGAAAGGGCCAGAGCACACACAGTTGGCCACCCAGACAGTGATCTGTTTTTGCTGTCTCATTTCCTTCCTTTCTGTTTTGTTTTAAATACAAATTCTCTCTGAGAGAGAGAGAGAGAGAGAGAGAGAGAGAGAGAGAGAGAGAGAGAGAGCGAGAGAGAGAGAGAGAGAGAGGGCTTATGCCATCTAGGTTACCGCAGGTGGAATAAGTCTCCACTCATAAATTGGCTCTATCTGAACCTACAGAGATAAGAGCCACCAAATAGGCCTAACTAATTCTGCAAAAGATAATAAAAGCAGGGCATTTTCCATTTAAATCTGTGACTATGTGCAGCACAGTCAGATAAATACTCATTTTAATGCATATACATCAAACCTTGTCCCAATGGAGTGTGAGAAGCATGCTACTGTCAAATGCATATGTGTCATTCTGAAAAGCCTCATCTGCACAAACCACAAGTAATAACACTGCTGAAGTTGCATGACTTTGTACTGAACATGGCTGAATTGCACTGCAGACAATTATTGAAAATGCTGAGGACCTCTTTAAAATCGTTGCCACTTGTACGTATAGGCTCACAGAGTTGCATGATTAAAATCTTTCTGTGCTTTGACCAACCCGATTCAGTTTATCAGCTTTTTATCAATCCCCTCATTTAGTAAAACGTGTGAAAGCAGAGCGAGCAAGACTTCCTGTAAGAGTCCCACGCGACAGGAGCCCCCCGCAAATTACGCTCACATTCAGGTTTGACAGAGCATGTCTAGAGCTAGACACAAGAGGGCAGCAACGAGCCAAAAATAAAATATGATTTCAAATTAATCATATTAAGCAACAGGGTATTTACTTACCTTGTATTTACTTGTGTTTAACGAATTTCCTATAAATTCGTTGGAAATGTAATAACACAGAGGATGTTTAAAAAGCCTTTGAAGAGTGGGTTAAAAGATCTCTTGAATAGAACTGTTCTATGGAAAGATTCAGGTAAAAAGGTTGGTATGGGCAGTTTGCTTGTACGCATAAGTAGCGGTATGATAGAGTCCCCGGTGAGAATTCAAACGGAAAACTGTTTAATTAAATATACTAAGTGGACGTGAGATGGTCCGTGGATAAACACCATTAAAGCTCAATTTTGCGTACGGGAGAGCAAAAGAAATGTGGAGGCTTAAATAGGCCTACGTAAAAAATACGCTTTGTCATTAGGCAAAAACACCATTCATACCGAAACAGAGTACATAAATTTCTTCGTAATTTAACCTGTTGTTCAAACAGGACTATTAAGGCTCTTTGACAGGACTTCTTACCTCTTCTACTTCCTTTGAAAAATAGTTCTTCTCTGCCAGTAATTTCTAAATTCTAGCTTTCACCCTCGTTTTGTTTATTAATTAACTTCATATAAAAGGATTTTACAGGTTTATACGAAGAGTGCCTTCTCAGGATTTATTATCTTGAAATCTCTCTATTTAACTCGAATTGTTCCCCCTGCATTTAACTATAATCCGTATCCATATGACACTGAACAATATATTACAGACCTTTAATTAATTCCACACTGAAAGTTAAATTGTTCCTTTCCATTTGAAATCAAGCCAGCGAAAGAAAAAATATTTGTCCTATCATTGTTTTCGCTCATATTTTACGTTCTCGTTCAGCTGAACTGAGAATCAGTTTAATAAAAGCGAAGCCAACATTGGCCTACTAAACGTCTTAAAATGAACCGACGCTTGGAACCCTCGGTGTAGCAAATTACTCAATGGCCTCAGCCAACTGACTCGTCTCTGTTCTGTATACTGACAAAAAGCCACGTGTTTTTGACTCCATTTACAGCTTTAGGAATCCAAACAGGATAAATCGGCCTTTGACGATAAAGTAGGCCTACAATATGTTAATACCGCGAATCATGTCTCCTGAGTATTTGGTATCCCGCACCTGTCTTATATGGTGACTGTGGGTCCACCTAAATAAGTGAAGGAATATCAAAATAGATCCTGATGAATATAACTGCTACAATTTTGGACAGAGACAAAACGGCAGTCGAAAGAAATCCTATTGCGCTGTCAGCGATTTAGGGTTTGTTGAAAACTGGCAGACGTATGTTTGAACCATTTAAATTCTTTCTTTCTTTCTTTCTTTCTTTCTTTCTTTCTTTCTTTCTTTCTTTCTTTCTTTCTAATACTACTACATAGAAGAGACAGTCGCGTATAATATTTTGATTGCCCTTCTATTATTACTTTGATTAAACCACAAAGAGGACTATTTGCGTTTCTACGATTTTTCCCCTCTCAGATGATAACCAGTAGCCTAACAGTTTAAAACTTTGGTGGCGTTATATAATAGGGATGTGTGTCATATGTGTAATTGTGTTAGAATTAGTAGTACTGGGAGAAATATCAATAAGATATTGTTTTGGGAAAGGCCGTTAACCTATTATGATACGTTCAAAGGCTTGATGAATAATACTGATTCTTTATTATTGGCTGATTCTCTCTCACGCGCCAGTGGCATACGATTCCTTCAGAACCCAAACGAACGGTCGCGACATAGCACATATAATGTGAACTGCACTGACTGCGACAGAGAAGGAAAAGGTTTTACATTTTATATATTACCACATCAAACAACCTGCTTCTCAAATTTCATCGGATCTTTTCCTGAGATTGTCTCAAGTTTTAATTACAACACCAGCCAAGCAAGGAGGAGAGATTATTTTGAGGAGCACAAAATAATGAATTAAACATTAGTATCTAAATTATAAACATTCCTCAGGGAAAGCAAAGCTCCTGTAGCTTTAATACTAAAGTAAAGGGAGAGGCTGCGCGTTCACAATCCCTCCCCTTCCACTATGGAGGCGGGAACGCGCAATGAATTCTGCTCAAACTCGATCGCAAGAGAACAGCCTTTGGATTGCTCAACATCACACGGAGACTAAAATGTCTCATCTGCCGTCCATCAACAACAATTTCTTCCTAACTCATACAAGAGGATTCACTATGTATGGGGACTATTCTTCGTGTGATCACTGAATATTTGTATTCAATTTCATTAAGTGTGCTGTCGATCTAAATTGCGGGGAGAGGAAGATTTCATGCCCAGGTAAGGTGATATTGACAAGGGCAGAGGTTAAGCACAACCATTGTAGAAGTAAAGTTTGTTGGTGTTGTTCTTTGTGTATGCGGACCATACATACAATTACCGAATCGACAACATCATTGATGCTTTATTTGAAACTTTGGAAATGAATTCACATTTATATGGGTGTGAATTTTATACGAACACGTTTGCAAAAACCTGTAATTTAGCAAACATGTGTCCGGTCTTAAAGACAATTAAAGTTTCTTTGAAAAACGGCACATATTGATGATTACGAACTAATCAGCACTATTGATATGGACCATATGGACCACAAATGAATGTGTGAGACTTTGTCCCAAACCGTCCAGCAGGGATCCAGCAGCTAGATTCGGGATAAGATGAGCCCAGATAATAAAAGCATTTCTCTCTTTCGGTTTTAATCAAAAGAATAATGTCTTAATGAGCTTATAACAAAAGAAGCGCATGGCGTTAAATAGCAGTTATGCTGTCTCCTCAAGTTCATAAATTTGATCGCTCATAAACAATTAAGTTGTTCCAGTTCAGTATATATGAAATGAAACGTATTTAGCTATCTGAAGGCGCCGGGTACACACAGCGATTTCTCAAGTTAGACACACTGTCCGCATACGGTTTGCATGGGCTTTTTAACAGCTTCAAGAGCGCGCAGTTTCCATATTGTATATCCCTCTAGTGGAATAGACTGATGGATGGTGATAATTGAGAAAAACACTTTTCAGCTCGTTAAGAACTGTTTGACTGCAATGATCACAGTTCTGTGCATTCTGTGACCAAGATCTCTGTGTCCTTCAGTGCTAACACAGTAGCCCACATTTACACAGATGATAGCAGGAGGTTAGAGGTCACATTGTTTCCTAAAGTAGAGCCTGCATTGTGCTCTTTGAAATTTGTATCTAAGATTTTCTCAGCATGCAGAACACTGACAACTGTGTTCTTTCCAGGTGCTGAAAATGGCGACTGGGTACCTGCTCCTCTTTGCTTTATGGACTGCAATGACTAGCATTGTCAATTGCTGCCCTGAGCAATGCACTTGCTCGGATAAGTACGCCCATCACTTTGCTGATTGCACATACAAAGACCTCCTGGTGGTTCCGGTGGGTTTGCCTTCCAATGTGACCACCCTTAGCCTTTCGGCTAACAAGATCAAAGTGCTGAAATCCAAAACCTTTATTAACGTCACTCAGGTGACCTCTCTATGGCTGGCTCATAACGAAATTGTAACCATAGAGAGAGACACCTTTGCCCCCATGATACAGCTGAGGAATCTGGACATCAGCCATAACAAAATTGTTAATTTCCCCTGGGAGGACCTGTCTAACCTCACTGCATTACAGCTTCTGAAAATGAGCAATAATGAAATGGTGAATCTGCCTAAGGATGCCTTCTCCACCCTCAAAGACCTGAGATCGCTACGCATTAACAATAACAGGTTCACGACCATCGTACAGGGTACTTTTGATGCTCTAACAGCCATGTCTCACCTTCAGATTTATAATAACCCGTTCACTTGCTCCTGCAAACTGGAGTGGCTACGGGATTGGATCACTGAGGCCAAAATCTCCATCCCTGAGCAGGAATCTATTGTATGCGAAGCTCCCGCCCACCTGCAAGGTGCACTGGTCACGAAAATGCCCAAACTGGAATGCAAGATGCCAACTGTCACCATAACCTACCAGCCCAACATTGAAAACACAGACCTTTATGAAGGAAATTTGGTCGTTTTGAACTGTGAATCTAAGGGGAGCCCTAAGCCTCAGTTAAAGTGGGAAATATTTGCTGGAAACCAACAAATGAAATTTCCTTTGCCTGTTGTTGTTGAGAACAGTGACATTCCCATCAATGGTGCACCCACCAATACCAGATTCCTGGTGTTTCAAAATGGCACCATGATCATTCCTCGCATGAGTAAAAAAGAGGAGGGCAACTACACTTGCTCTGCTGTTAATGAAATGGGCAAAGCAGAGAGCAGAGTCAAACTGGTTGTGCTGGGCACTCAGAAACATGCCATTAACTCTGTGCTTGATGCAAAAGCAGGCATACATCCACCTGTAAACAAACCTGGGTCTAAGGGTTCCAAAAACAATGTCATCACTTGGACCAAGTCCGAAGAGAAGACCAAAAGCATTCCAACTAGTTCATCTTCTGTGACTGGGAATTCTGAGCAAATTGATGCAGGATCTGCTAATTCACCTTTTGCCAGCAAGTGCGGTATAAATGATGGTACACAATACATATCTAACCATGCTTTCAACCTGAGTTTGGATGAGCTCAAACAGTACACATTTGATTTTGGAGTGATTGCTCTGGAGGTGTCAGAGACAGAGGCCAAAGTCCAACTCAACCCTCTGCAGCTGGCCAGAAGCAAAGCTAATCTACATCTCAGTCAGCCACAAGACCTGGAAATTGTGAACAAAGATGGTTTTAGTCTGTACCAAAACCCGGTCAAAAAAGCCACTCTGGACATGTTGTATCTTTGCGTAAGCACGGGAAATGGGCATTCAGTGGTTCAGTGGTCCAAGATAGAAGATGGTGTAAATGCTTATCGTTTCCAAGGCTTACAGCCTGGTACCAACTACACCCTCTGTCTCACCTATGGAGGCCAGGATTGTCAGGTCCAAGTTGTCTTCACGACTAGAAAAAAAATCCCATCTTTGCTGATCATTTTAGTGGTTAGCATTTTCTTGTTGGTTTTGGCTACCGTGCCCTTACTTGGGGCCACCTGCTGCCATTTGTTATACAAGTACCAAGGCAAGACCTACAAGCTGATTATGAAAGCTCAGAACCCAGATCAGATGGAGAAACACATAGCAACTGATTTTGATCCAAGAGCATCTTTCGTGGAATCTGACAAAAATTTCGACGCTAGTGAGATTGGAGATGGTGAGGGTGATGCTGAAGGCGAAGAGGGAGACGGGGAAGAAGTAGAAGGCAGCGTCGTTACGGAGTCCATTCCTGGCTCGCAGTCCAAAACTCAGGAGGAATTCGAAGTGGGCTCTGAATATAGCGATAGATTGCCGCTTGGCGCTGAAGCGGTGAACATCAACGAGGAAATCAACGGCAATTACAAAGAGCCAAGTCGTTGAGCTACTCTTTGCTAAGGGTCAGTGTGTAAAATAGTTACTCTAAATCACATTCCAGATCAGGTAAATGACCAATTATTTCACGTCATGTTAAGATAAGCCCTGATAAAGGTGCTTTTTTTATTTACCTCAACACTTTAGCAGTAAATGTATACCTATATGACTTGTCATATAACGTAAGATTTATATATCTTATGTACGATTCATTTTAGGCTGTGTGCAGACCGAACAGGATTAAGCTCGAGATAACTTGGAAATTAATTGATCGACGAAAAGTGAACTATAAAGAAACGGCTCCACTTTGCATTTAAGCATCTACTCATTCGAATCACGGTAGCTGTCATGAAAGCCTGAAATGTTCATTTTAAGCAGGGCGTCAAAGTGGTCACTTATCTGTTTCAGCATGTTTCGATGCTGGACAGCGACGCTAAAACGCATGAGTTCGTACATTGATTGTTGTTTTGTTCTTCTGACACCTGAAAGGACTTTAACTGTTGTCACAATATGTGATATGTGCCTGAAAAAATAGCAGGCCACTTTCAACTGACTTTGTTAAATGTAATGTGAGATTTCAAATGTGTGACCGTAATCTCTTTGACGATCGATGCGTGATATCCTTTCGCCTCTTTGGACTGGCTCTGAGCGTGTCCTCTCTCTTTTCTGAGATGCTTGTTCGTGGCATGTCACACATAAGTATTTTCATGTGTGTTTTATTAGATTATAGGTCGGTAGATATTCTCAATGTCGATATGTGATGTAAGCCCAGAAAAAAGATGTTCTCTTTTTATAAATATAGTCCGTTTCTACCAACCTGCGCACAAGAGCGTAAGGCGACATCGAGTGTCCTGTATATTGACGCATAGTGAGTTGTTTTGTGGCCAAGTGTTCAACTCTGTTGTAAAAATCTTCAGACCTTTTAAGATTTTGATATGATTTTATGTACGTGACCTTAATAAAAATAACGAAAAGCTGAACTGAATTACTCCGTGGTTATTGGATATAAAACGTAACAAAACTCGTTTCCGTTTGTTTTTGCTGAAAATGTGTGCGAGTTTAACAGAGTGCCTTATATTCATGAGTGTTGGAGGATGGAGATTTAGATTTGTTTTTAAAGAATATACTCACATCAAACGGTAGGCTGCTGTGGAGTTTTCTAAAGGGCGTTGGCCGGTTTAGAGGAAACGGTCCAGATGTTGTGAAGCACATTACTAAATCGCACAGAAAAACACGGTTTGCGCTGTTTAAAATTTTGTTTTCCTTTTTTTCATTCCAATTTTTTTTCAAATATCCCACATTTTACAAAACAACGTGTTGATAAAAGTATTGCCCACTTCCCCATTTTTATGGTTTGGAAACCGCGCATTAGTGGTTTAGATTACCACTTCCTTAAAGTTATCCGTCGCACAATGTAAAACAACGTCTGTCTTAACTGTATAGGTCTGTCGAACATAATGTGTAATTGGCCTTTTTAAACACACACTAGTCTCTAATGTAATTTATCTATGATTTTTTTATTGCGTGTGTGTGAATAAACTAACCTACGTGTTAGCGGTCGTTTTTTTCTGAAGATTTCGAAGTCTGTTTTCTGGCCAAAGGCTGCTTGCAAGGCCGTTAAATTTCAGGAGTCATTGTCAAATGAGTGTTTTCCAGCTGAATTTTAATATTCCTTGACCACAAAGCGGTTAAGCCACCTTTTCAACAGCCGAGCGTTTGGACAAAACTAAGCATCGGAGTTTCGAGGCTGGTTCAAAACCAGCTCTTGAGTACTTTTGTATTAAAAAAGTAATTTTATTTTTCTGTTTGATGAGCATAATTATAATTAAAATATAATAGTTCGTTTAAAGCTGAAGCAACGAAAAACAAACCGTATAACAGGCTTACTGTACATTCTGATAGGCTACCTTCGCAGTTAAAACAGATCTAACTGCATTTGTTACAAGTATAAAAATTTAATTAAAAAAACACTCTGTTAGAACACCGAAAATGTTGTTTCTCCACCTACGACAAGCCACTATGGCCAAAAAAGGGAGAGAAGATGTCAGCAAGGCTTTATGGATGATACGCAGGCTAAAACATCAGTGTAACGATGTTGCGGTAGCGCTCTCGGAGAAGTTCGTACTTGTAAAAAAATAAAAATAAAATACAAATGTTCCTAGACCGACGTGTTTCAGGTCTTAGTCTTTAATATATCTTTCATTTCAATCACAAATAAATTCATTCATTTTTACTCAAAAGCAGCATGAGGCATTTCTGAAGTTATGTATTATGCCTGTTCAGAAGGATAACAGGGTATGAAAACTACGAGTCCAACGAAGAGGACAGTGAAGCGGCCCCAGTGGTGTAGGCTACATTGTAAGTAGGTTCCATTTTCTTTAGGTTAGGAATGAAAAACAAAAACATGCTACCACCATATGATAAAATTACAGTAGATATGACATATAAACTCTCATATCAGACAGGGTCAGCCCATAATGAATACAAAATGGCCTACTTTGTCAGTACATTTCTTATTTTAAAACTTTCTTCACCACTGGTCCCAAACCAGTGCAAGCCTGGAAATTAACATTTTCTAAATCTTCAAAACATCACATCCTGTACATTCATAAATAGTCAAACATTCTAACCTTGCACAATTGGTTAGACAGGAGTTCAGTGCCACACTAATTTCCTGATGAACTAGTATTTTCGGACAAGAAACGAGACAAAACCACTTAGAAACACAAAAGCAAGGCATGGTCAATCCACCCCCCACCAGACAAACAAACAAATAAACAAACAAACAAACAAACAAAGAAACAGGCTGAGTTAACTTCCTGAGGCACTTAGCTGGAAGTGCACTTATCTGACAGTTCAGTTCTACACACAGACATGTAATACTATCTTCATGATCTGGCCACCAAGTTCCAACATAATGCAGTGGAGGCCTAATGGGAGGGAGGGGCCTCTTTCTCCATGGTCTTACTGTCAGTTCTCAATTGGAGGCACCGCTCTCTGCCTCTTTACTGGCCTCCTTAATGCTGGACTCCTTCACACTAGCTTCTTTTTTGCTCCCCTCTTTAGTGGACCGGTTGAGGGTCCCATTCAGGAAGCTTTCGGAACTCTGGCGCTGGAAGTGCTTCCTGGAGCCCACAAGAGATGGGTTGTTCACCAAGGTGTAGAGGAGCTGCCAGTGTCCCCGTGCACGTTTGGCGTTGGACACTTTGTTTTGTTTCTTCTCCTGCTGAACCAACTGGATTCCTGCAAAATGTTTTGGCATGCTGCTTAGTCAGAACACTAAAACATGTAACATCAACCCAGCAGTCCAAGTACAGCAATCTGGTTTATGGGCAGACAATAAGGAATGAATTTTACTTAGAAAAAGAAAAAGAAAATCAAGATTAACTCCATGATGTCAGGAGCACTTTATGGACTTCTCATTTTAAGTGTGTCTATACAGAAAACACTGTGCATTGACATTACGTTACTGCTGTGATATTAGCCATTTGGAGGATTGCATCTTTTGTTAAATCCACAAGAGTCCCATCCACTGCAATGCAGTGGTTGACTGAAGGTCATTGGAGACCTACCAGATTATCATAGACTACACTGTAATAACAGTAAGACACAATCTAATCTTTTGAGCACAGTTGGACCATATTGAGCATGCCATTAACACTATGAATGCTTAAGCCCTCTGGGCAACATAAATATGAAACAGTCAATTAGAGCAGTCCATCTGTGTAATCCTCCGGTTCTATCACTAATCTGCCCAGTACAACAGTCTTGTTCATGGGGAATTATTATTGCATCTTAACACAGGCAGAAAATTCCATATTCTAAATTCTCTTAAATTTATACAGAAGAAAAATCAAACCTTACCAAATTTGTAGATGTCCTTTGATGCAAAGAAAGATTAATATGCTTTAATTTTCAAACATCAGGTCTAAATATTCAATGCTGATTATTCACCATCTGCCACTAACTCCCTCATGTGCAGACAGCTGTCATCACCCTCCAAAACTGGATTATTACAAGAAAAAAAAACCCCTCTTCTTTTTTGTCTCTTTTCATACAGATGGGAAACAGGGAGTCATGTTTTTTTTTTCCTAACAGATTGCTCAGGTTTGGCTGGAATCATGTGGACGGTGAACTGAGGAGATGCTTTCACTACATGAACGCAGTTGATTAGTGTATGATAGAGTTGAGTGAGGGCAACAGTGAGGCCATGAAGAACTGCTGCACATTGGGACCCAATTTATACTGACAAATTTAATCAGGACGGATATGAACGCTGCATGTGACTTGGTGTGATGAATCAATTACATTTTCACCAAGGTTGGCCAACTGCCTGCAAACACTCCCTCGGTACCCCCGGGAGAAATCAAACACTATAAAAACTGCAACAACCTTGCATCTAAAACTAACATTTATCTTCCCCAGATCAGTGTCATGCCGCCAAAGGTTCAACCAGGAACAAATGATGATACAGAGCGTATTGCTTTATAACAGGGCTATTCTGTCTGATAGATGCAATAATCCTTCTGCTTTTTCATTTATTTCTCCACCAGCTCATATCACTCATTAACTATCACGGCAAATGCTTGTTTACCAGGTGCACTACTGCAGAAAAACACAAAATAGCAGGACTTCTTGGCCAAAATGAGGCTTGAGATTAGAAAAGCCCTGCTTTATGACTTAGTTATGTAGGGAAAGGGGACACAAACCTTCCTCAATGTCGCGGATCCTCTGTCCAGAGCTGCTGTCTTGGGTGATACTCTGCAGTAGCAGTCCACAGAAGGCCTTCATGACTGGATGCGACTGGCTAACCTCAATCTTCAGGTAATGAGCATAGCAGCGGTAACCTGCAGAGATTCACAGGGAGGGAATGATGTCAGTCTCACTGAGTCAAAAGCAATCACAGCTAAGATTACTACAGTGCTGCTATCAAAACGCTATCACCCCTAATGGTGATACTGCTGCGGTTACATCTCATAGACTGCAGAGCAATCATTCACATTGATAGGGAGGGTGCTCCGATGTAGCTTATCTTTGGAAGAAGTCTAAAAAGAATGTTTCTTTGAGACCAACTTATCACAAAAGAAAATATATGTATGCCTTATATGTGTTTATTTTATCATTTCTTTAAGTTAGATTGTATAGTGAACATTTCAGTTAGAGATTATCATCAATGCCCATATTTTAGGTCATAAAACTGATAATTTAAAGAAAAGCAGGAAACCTCACAGTAGTGTTTGTTTGTCACCTGCCCTTTCTTGCACTGAGGAAATAAGTCTCGTTATAGATTCAAAGATGGCTGAGCAATAATTCATGGCTTTATTTTTTTGTGTCTACTGGCAGAGTGAGCTCCCATTTGATACCAAAGCGTATATTCATTTTTTTTGTTTTATCTATGAGGACACTGCTGTGCTTACCTACCACTGGACAGCAGAGCAAGGCTTAAGAGAGACCATTGGTCAGACCTTAGCTATAGGTTCAAGCCTGAGCCATTGGCTAACTATTCCTATGACTATTCCCTTATCCACTCTTTTTCTGGTAATTTATATATCTGTAGCTATTAAGTTCTCTCCCTATGTAAATATATCAACATTATTATCAGTAGTGTCAAAGCTGAAAAGAAGATTTGTTTCACCTGGGTCGAACGGCTCCACATTGCGGTTCATGAGGCTGATGTCCATCCGACCAAAGTGGACGATGTTGAAGAGGGCTGTGATTACCATCCTCCAAATTCCCAGCAGCACACCCAGCAGAACATTGACTGGGAAGAGTAGGTATGTGAGCAGGAAGAGGCTGCCTCTGTAAAAGACAGGCAAACGGAGGAGCTTAAACCTCTTTTATGAATATCACATACTGCAGAATATACGACAAACCACTTTAGATTCGATTTATAAAAGCCTACAGTTTATTTTAGCCTCAACTGTAGTGCTAAATCAGTATCATGGTTAGTAAGTGGTCAGGGTATTCAAAGAGCACCAGTAATCACTCATATTACTGGCTTCGCACTTATGTGGTATTTTAACACTGGTGAATGAAATTAGCAAATCGGGCCCATTGAATCAAATAATACCTCAGTGACAGTGCTCTGCGGCAGCCAATAGTCGCATATACCTGTTATTCAAGTCTCGTGTCCCAGCATCCTTTTTAATGAACAAGAATCTGGCAGTCAAGTGCTGAACGAGCACAGCCAAAATCAGCATCAGCCAAAAGGGCCTGGAGTGGAAAACAGAGAGTATCATGACACTTACAGCAGGGAGGGGATCTGGAAGAGTGGTTTCTTATGGATCACAGTAAGTGAGTTTTTGAACACGAGGGCCCAAGAACCTTATTCAAGTGCCTGCTATTCAATGAAAAGTGGATACTGCTGTTGACTAAGCAAAAGTCCCTTAAAATGTGTGTGTGTGTGTGTGTGTGTGTGTGTGTATAAAATGGACATAAGATTAAAATGTCATACGGTCATGACTTGACCAACATGCAAAAGGCGGCAATGGCTTATGTCAACTCAAGTCCACTGAATTCTTTTTTTTTCCATCATCATTATCATCATCAACAACATCAACATCGTCATCATCCTTTGTGACAGTGACGACACTCACCACATGCTGCCAATGATTTTGAAGAGGATGAGGTTCTTGCCGTGGAAGATGGGGATGAGAACGAGGAACACGGCAAACAGAATGCAGATGAAGAACACCAGAGTCTGAATGATCATGCCTGAACACACAGACGTGCGCAGTAAAACAGTCATACACACAATAAACCAATCATACACGCAGACACAAACTGAACCCTCAGTCCTGGTACATGTTCTCACACATAAACACTGACTATGTCTTTAATGCATTATAGATTGTCTCTGGCTCAGCAGTGCTTATCAGCTCTGATCAGCAATGTCAATAAACATCACAGAAGTGGAGCCAGCAAAAAAAAAAAAAGAGAAGGACATGAGGGTGATCTGAGACTTGTCTGATGAGGGAACGTGTTGTATCAGCAATGATTATGAGTAACTGAAAATTTGTCCATAGTAAAATAAATAATTAAAAAAATAATAACATCAAAAGTAAATATGCTCTTTGAATGTTTGGACGATCACTTTGTAATCTAAAAATGCATATCTCCCTCTCTCACATGAATAAAGAAAAAAAATGTTCTCAGCGCATTACATTTAAGGCATTACATTATTTTATCACACAGAAATGCTTCCAGAGCTGGAATATTAAAATACAAACTGTCACACTCTCTTTAGTGAAGGAGAAAGAGTAAAAAAAGAGGCATATTTAGTTGTCACTTTAAAAAGAGAAGGAGAGAGAGCATTTTGAGGCAGTTTCTTTTGTGGAGAGTTAAAAGCAGGCTTACTCAGACAGATGAATGCAGCCTGGTAGCTGGTGAAGCCCATCCAGCAGACCAGGGCTGGACGAGATGGCCTTATGCTCCTCTGACAGTTATACACATTGTAGATGTCACCTCTATACAGCCCCTTCAGATTGGACCTGTCAAATGCAAGAAATAAAGAAAGAAGGAAGGAAGAAAAGTGCGTAAGAAAAATAAATATGATGGAGACGTCCTCCATTAAAAGCTAATCAGAATAAAATTGCTAGGCATTGAATTAAATGATCTATTCAACCTACAACCTCCATTTAAAAAATCTCATTATTTTTAAATCTGGTATTATTTGGAGTAATTACCCAATTTCAATTCAAGATAATGGCTTCTTCTACGGACAGAAACAGCTATCTCTATTATGACTGTAATAACCACGGTGATGAGTCACATTCTGATTATCAAATCTAAATAAGGGCTCTCTGTGTGTGTGTGTGTACATGCATGAATGCACGCTTTTCAAAGACAGCCAGAAGCTGAACATTTACAAATGCATCACCCTGAATAAGACAAGGCATTTTTGTTTTTCTACATTTAACTTTACTGTATATACGTAATGGATTTCTGTGGCTAAAACTCCTGCTTAAGCTTCCTAAGTGGCTATTATATCATTTAACTTCATACATCAATACACAGAAACAAGTCTGAGAGTAATTTTACCTAATACTCCAGGTTTGTGGTAGTGTACAGTACTACATAGTGTATTGTTTAGGTGCTTCTAAAATTCCTCACTGGCAGTCAGTTAAAATAACCTTGACATTTTTTAAAGTCTGTTTTTTTGCGGATCTGCACGAAAGAGGTCAATACATGTGAGCATCTCTTAAAGTTACAGGTCATCAAAGGTTTAAAGAGTAAACCATATACCACATGAGCCATACAGCATATTTTTGGAAACTGCTGCTGCGTGAGCAGATTATCCTGCCTCAGTCTGCATTTTTAGACTCTATTTTCATCCTCACCTATGCAAGACCATAGACCTCATTAACATGGCAAGGTTGACCAAGCAGGACAGGGTCATTGCTGAGACGTAGCACACTGCGAAAACAGAATCACATGACACATGAGTTAACAACCTGTGCAGCAAGGATCACCAACACCTTAAACTCCCAGCACTCAGTATTGGTAGATGGAACGAGCCTCTCCCCCTGCTACGGTTCACTGGTCGGCTCCCTGCTGACTCCTTCATGACTCACCTCCTGCCAAGCCGGTTTTATGGGGTACAGCTCCACACATATGGGTTTAGGGAGGAGTGACAGGGGGGCTATGCACTAAATATTGGATGAATATAGCGAACTGTGAGCACCATGTCTTCCAATATGCAGGCTGACCCATGCAATTAGGCCGTTACTTAATGAAATCAGACTGCATTCAGCAGGTGCTCAGATGCATGTATGCACTGAAGGCTGCTCTGGCCACATAAATCAATGATGGTTTTTCTGCTTTGTCATTTTGCCAATATCCCATTACTGATTCATGATAGTTGTGTGTGTCAGAGACAAAAACAATCCATTCTCTTCCATATGGACTTCAGATTCATGACATGCAGAAAATGTGTGTAGTGCGAAGGTCCAGCACTTTCAGGACTTACCCTCCACACACCACATGTAGTATACCACAATCCTGACCACCTCTTGTCGATCATCAGACAGAATAATGTTGAAGCCAGCTAAAAGAAAGGCTATGTCCTCATCCACTCCTCGACGGGCAATCTGCAGAGTTGGCACAACCCCAGTGACCAGCAAAAGTGCCATCTACAAAAGAAAAGGAAAATCTGAGATCATCTTGAAATTGCTATGGTGGTACATATAGAAACCCTGATGTAGTGACTGGTCATGGAGACACAATGAGGCTTGTATGTCATAAGCTAGGAAACACTTCTGTAATACATTTGAAACGTTATCTCTAGATAACACATGATCGTGATCAGTAGGCGATTTGATATTTGTTAACAGTGGTCACTGACAGTACTCCATAAAGTATATAGGGGGATGGCAGGTTAACAAGGGGGATGCATTTTGGTCATTTTGCTAACAAGGGGGATGGCATCCCCCCTTATTCCCCTACAAATCGCCTGTTGATAATGATATCATCAGTCTAGTAGTTGGTTTTATTTTTGATATTTGTCAGCCACATTTAACATAGAGAGACTGCTTCAAACACATTCTTTTGAGTACTCCTCTCTGTGTAGTAAAGAATGGGGCCATGATGTAATCACTGGCCATAAAATAACACCCTATGACTAAAGGTGTCTGTACTATAAACCTTAACCTATCTTCAATATTGATGCTTTGAAAACGTCTTATGATGTTTTCTGTTTCTTTTCTTTAGATTTTTTGTTGGTGTTCATCAGACATGTGTAATATGGAATGATTGTTTCAAACAAGTTCTTTTTGAGCACACATCACGGCGTTGTATGAACGTACGCACCTGGTAAAGAGCGATAAATGCCACGACCAGAGAAATGGCCAATTTCAATGGAAACCTGAAAACTGAAACAAGAGGCAGTCCACAATCACCAGCCATAAACATATAAAGATACAGATAAATAAGTTTTGTGAGAAACCAAAACCAGAAACATCCACACACTCCAACTGTCTAGGTGGCCATAGTTACCTTCCTCTGGTGTGTAAATATAAGACTTCACAGCATCAGAAATTCTCTCAGACAAATTGGGCTTGGAAGAAGTTGAACTGCAGGGAGAAAAAAGGAATCCACAAATTTAAAAAAAAATCAGTTCAACCAACTTTTCCCACTTGGTTTTGCATTAAATTGCTGACAACTTTCCTTTTCCTTCCCTCGTCATGCATATGAGGGACTGTTTTCCTTTTATACTGTACAACCAAACTTACTAATGTAGCCACAGTGTCTTTTCCTTACATTATAGCATCTTTCCCTATGTAATCATTGTTAGGCAAAGACCCATAGAAGTTTCCACAGAGGAGGAAGTGCCTACTCACGTGTCAGTGGATTAGGATTATGACAATTCCAAATGACCTTTCTCTCATTCACTGTGCATTTGCATAATTGAGATGTGTATCTGAGTTAGGTGTTAGCTCATTCATCTGGCCCGCAGACTGACACAGACTTTGTTGAATTGTTCAGTCATATGATAGCTCCTAAATGCTATCCTGAAAGATCTTTGTACGTAGGAGTAATTGCCTTTCCTGTCTTCTGTGATTATTAGTACTTGATTTCAGTTGGCTGCGATCCAATGGAGAGAGTTTTAGGAAGTATCTCTTCACTCTTGGTCAAAACAAGTGGCTTCATGCCAACTGCTCACTGTTGAGTTCTCATCATGGAAAAAAGGTTTTCCTTTCTTTTCCTTTCCTCTATGAGTAAAGGTACATTTACCTACATAAGTTCCTGGATTTCATCTTCATGACATTTAAATTTAGTGTATCGGGCTTTCATAAGGTGAGGGAAAATCCATTTACAGGCACCCCCACACACATTGCTATCATTTGAAGCTCAATTCATCTTTACATCAACAATGCAAATAAGCCACGTGTTGATGTCTGACCTGGCTTTGGACGGCTTTGTCTTCTTCAGGATTTTCTTCACATAGTCTTTGTAATAGCTGCTTTTCAGGTCCTGCAACAAATATACATCATGTATGAGAAATATATAGGCATTGTGACAAAACTGTCTGTTTTGAATCTGATCTTGAGTACTAGCACTTTGAGGAAGTGTGCACCTGTAGGAAAAAATAGAGTCGTTAAGTTAATCACAGAGTGTCACTTCTGTTCCAAACTGTTACATCACAGACTGAGAGCAAGACAAGTGAAGCAAAGCATTGTCAGAGATCTCTGTGGGGAAATAACACAGAATTTCTAGAATCTAATCTGTAGTGTGGCATAAACCATTCACATCAACCTGCTTACAAGATTAAAGGTTCTGGAATGCCAGTTTGGTGTTTCAGTTTTGTCCTTTCATTTTTGCTAGTGAAGAACCAGACTAAACACTATTCTGTCACCCATGAACTTGTATCCATTGCACCTGGCACTTAGCTGTGTATTGGGTTTTGAGCCATTCAGCATTGGGTATATTTAATACCATTTTTTTTTTCAACTCATTGCTATGGGCCTTCAAGCCCTCAACATTTTTAGTTCAGCCCTGCTCTAGCATGCCACACCATATTCGTCTACCTGGGAACGGGTGTTAGAACGTTGGGCTAAATTGAGAAAAGACAGAGAAACAGTCAGTTTAAACAGTCATTCATCATTCATTGATGTAAACACCTCTAAAATGGCTGGGACTTAAGCACATTCAACATCTCCGGCATTGACGTCATAGGCTCACCTCAGTGGTATTGGATTTCTCTGTGCTCTTCAAACCCTTGAAGAGAAGCAATGGATACTGGAAACTGAGGAAGGCCAAGCAAGCGATTTGAGGCAGACTGGTAAACAGAGAGTAGTACTTATAGATCTGCAAAGAAAAACAAAACAAAGACTCATTAGATCCTTCAATATGGCAACATAAAACAAGGTTTCCAAGTCACCTGGACAAGTTAAGTAAACATGCTGTCAAAACCTACAGTGATCAAAAGGACAAGAGATGAGGGATATTCCTACTAGACAATGCTGACTTTGATTTAAATAACCACGTAATTTTTGGAAGGAACAGACATGGGTACTAGCCTGTTTACACTGTATAAGTGGCATCATGAAAAATTAGGAGAGACAAAAAAATAAATCAAAAACTCAGGTGCCAAAGAAATCAGATAAAATACCTCCCAGGTTTTCAGAATACTTCAAATAAATCAGTGCTCTGGCTTTTGATTTAATAAAAAATAAATGCTACTATGCAGGCATATCCTTTCTCAACAAATCATGCGTTATATTGGCCAATCAGATAAACCTTAACAAAAATTTCTTTTTTTGGCTCCTGTACAATCCGAGAGCTTTATGACCATAACAAGCTTAACTGTCCAGAGATCCCTATGGATTTGTTTGCATCTGCCAGACTGGTAAGACAGTCAGAACTGAGCCAGATTTTTAAAGTAAGAAGAAAAGAGTTTCAGACAGTTAAACCTGTGTCTTTTCTTTCGTGTTGACAGAATCTAAACAGATTAGCTGTAACAAAGCAATTCCACTGGGATCAACCAACAGCAGAACAAATCCTGTTGAGGCTTGAACATCCATCTCAAGACTATGACCAGTGTAAGACTTGGGGGTAATGAGATGGGAAAGAGGATCATGAACTCCAGCTGGGTGGTACTAATGACAGACTAATACAGATGTTGATATACTGCAGAAAAAAAGACTATCTGAACCCTGCTTTAGCCCAGTTGCTGGTTCCGTTAAAATGTTTAACATGAAGTGTTGCCAACTGAAGACCATTACAGAATGGCTTGGGAATAAGAGAGGGAGTGATTCACAAGGCAACTGATGTGACATTCTTCAAATATCCCTTGTGTAAAAACAAATTGTAAAAAGCTTTTAAAAGGGACTCTAAGACAAGGGTGTCACTGTCCTCTATATCCCGTAATGCAGTTTTTCATATCCTGCACAGGCAACCAAATGGACAGAAATTCTTTGCTCTACCCCATCAATAAAACACACAATAAGGCTTTTTTGCCAAACAATATGTTCTTAACTGTTTAAATCAAGAGTGGTAGCACTATTTGGAAATGTTATTTTGGCCATTTTGAAGATGTGGTTTGTAGTGGGTCACCAGGACTGAATCTGAGAAAACACAGGGCCTTGTACATACTGTATGATAAACGTTTACCTGAGGGGTCTTGGGGCAGTCAACCTTCTGCCATACGAGTATCCCAAAATGTGTCCATGACAACAGGCTTCCCAGGACATAGCCCACCTGGTTATGAAGGGTGCCACAGGCCAGCAGGGGGTAGTATAGAGCGGGGTAGTAGAACAGGGATAGGATCAGCCAAGTCTCTGAGGTAACAAATAACAAGAAAGGTTGTCAGGAAACTGAATGCATTTTTAATTATTTTTTCTCCCACAAGTAATGACAGTGGTCCATTGACTGTATTTGCAGAACGTCGACAGGTGAATTTGTACGGTACATTGTACTAACAAGTGCCTAGCTCTTCCTTCACTGTTACAGGGGATTTGCTGAGATAAACATCTCTTGTTTGATCCAGCCTTACAGTTGGGTTAATGCAAAACTGTTATCAAAACACCATCATTACTATCAGCAACTTATCTGTCAATGGCAGCATTTCTCAGTGACACTGTTCCCAAGAGTAATGTTGTTTGTGATCCTTCAGCAAGACATTACACGTGACAAAGAGTGAACAGACCTATGCCATGTGCACATTATGCTACTGGTCCTCTCAGTAAACTCTGGACTCTGTATCCACATGCTCAGATAAGCACCTATTACAGCAGATTATTATGCAATGCAAATACAGAGACTGAACCATTGTTTAGGCCCCATATGTAAAAAAAAAAAAAGGCAGACTCAATAATCCCATTATACAACAAAACTAAGAATAGCTGACTATCGGAATAAAGAACAAAGAATTAAAAAAACAAAACAAAAAAAACCCCATCACATTGAAGGAAGGAAAACTTTTTCTCTCCGCTAGTGTTTAAATGGAATCTGTTTCTGGATGTGTGCCATGTATTGAAAAGAAAGACTGTTCATTTGATAGCTCCAATACCAGGGTGACTCACGAAGACCCTCCTTTAATATCTCTCCAAAAAGTCTGCTTCCCAGACTCTCCGGTGGTCCCTGACGCCTGAATAACATGCCAGGAGATGTGAAGGGTACTAGAAAACTATTGTACAGTCTCCAGATGCACACTCGAATGTTCCCCCAATACAGACCACAAAAATAACAGTCATTCACATTAAAGTCTCTCCTTGAGGCATTCATTCATCACAGATTTTATGGGACATCTGTTGTCTCCTATCAGAAGTTTAGACCTGTGTGGAAATGAATGGCCTCCTTACCTCTGTGGTGTGTATCCTTAGTGAAGGGAAGTGGGTTAGGGGACATGACCAATCCAAAGAGTTTGCAGAAAAGTACCCCAAACACAGCTACTGCTAGGCCTTTGTGCTGAGTATGATCCAGGAAATTTACAGGGCTAAGGAGAAAACAAATTGGAACTGTAAACTGAATGTAACCAGCTGGTCCAGACAGCCTGCAAACTTGTCAAGTGTCTCAAAATTAGCAATTACCCATGCATAGACCTGTACACATATCTCAGGCCTAATCTGACACTCCTGATTCCTTCCTTTCCACAAACACAACTAATTCAGCTGACAGACATCTTTATGATCTTCACCAGTTGAATTGAGTATGTTTGTGGACCGTTAAAGCACAAGAATGCATTGCTTATACAACTACATTACATTCTCCCTGAAATATAACATGTACCTATGAAGTAAACAAAATTACATTTAATATGTGTGTTGTTGTTTTTTTTTAAATGAACAATGTACAATTAAGAAATGGGATGACAGAAAATAGAATGACTGCGGTTGGAACTAGTGTTCATTATTTAGCGGTATCTAAAACTTCAAGAGTGAGTGTGGCTACTGACAGTGGGTCCCACATAGTTCAAACTTCCAGAATCTTCCATTCCACTGTTCTGTCTTTTCTGGTTGGAGTTATGGTTTCATATCTAGATGGATGAAAAAATTCAGGCTCACCTGAGTAAACCAAGAGCTCCCTTCTGACTGTCACCCATTTTCTGTCGTCTGGCAAGGACAGCCAGAACCAGCATGATGACAAGCTTGGGAAAGAGGACACATCTTAGTCAGCTTCCATCTGCCTGCTTTCTCACTGCTGCTCTCAAATGCCTTAGCTAACTCGTTTAGATTATGAGAATATTCCAATGACCCTGAATATTTTGGAGATAAATTTCTCTCCTCTTCCACTGAGGCTCCCAGAACACTGTAGCACTTGCACAACATTTACCACCAAGCTTGTAAGAACCCATACAATGTTCTGGGAATGTTCCCCACTAGCTGAGGGTCTACATGGGTCCAATGCAGCTGTTACCCCTCTGTCCTAATCCATCTCTGACCTCATTAACCCATCACTTGTCTATTTAAGACAAAAGGGATAGAAGCCCACATCAAACGAGGACAGAGGCCATTTCTCCAAATGGTCTCCACTGGTTCTGATGCGGATGTATCCCCCATTAGTTGTGTTCACTGACCAGCAACAGATGGGTCGGTGACCTTGCCATGACCTGTGACAACTTTGGTGTTAAGACAAGGCAAGAGGATCCCAAGTCATTACATGGGTCTGTCAGTCACTTACCATACAGCTCTTTTTAAATGGACATCAAAGGAGAGTAGAGGCAGGCAGAGAGGGACATATGTATGGGAATTTGGTGGGAATTCTGATAGTTTCAACACATTGTCAAGATGAGTGATAAAGTAGCACCTTTCCCTCAAATGTCGTGCACATCAAAGTTGTTTGTTTTGCTGACTATATATAGTGTTTATGAACAATGTCTCAGAGACAATCTAACATGCAATTCTAAAAAAATTGAGTATTATGGGCAGTGAAACTTATATCACTTGACACTAGGAACATTTAAACCAGTCCCAGATAATAAATTAAGTCCTTCAGATACACAAGAGGAGCAAGTGACCAGACATGACTGGTTTAGGTATGTGGATGATGACCTATATCAGTCAGTCAAAGTGAGAGAGAGAGAGGGAGAGAGAGAGATAGAGAAAGACAGAGAGAGAGAGTGTGTGAAAGAGGGGTAGAGAAAGAGAGTGAGAGAAAAAAATGCATGATATTACTGCACAGTAATTCTGTCAGAGAACACGTGGGCTGGAGAGTGAAAAATCTCAGACACAACTCACTGATATTGCAGCGATGCATATGTGGTATAGTCTGTCATCAGCAGTTGGGTCACACGGTGGAACGATTCTGGAAATTTCACAAATACAGAGGACTTATCATAAGCTGGTGAGATCCAGAGTGATTACTCATAGCATACTAGAGTCACAGAGAGGGGAGCACCACCTCCACCACTCCCCTCTCTCCCTTCTTGAGTCAGAGGGCCGTTTGTGAGAGGAGCACATTCACCACTGAAAACTCAAGGCTCAGATTAGGGCATTTTAAACCGATTGTTGCTCAATGTGACTGAAGAAAACAACACACGATCAAGCTCACGTTTCTTAAAAGAAATGCTGGAATGTTTCGGAGACCATATCATCAAGTAAAGACAGGATTACTTTGACTCAAAGTAAAGGTTAATGGGGATTTCAGGCTAAGTAGACAAACCAAAAGAATTGTGAAATTTTTTTAATGTACTGAATACACATTTTAGCAGAACAGCTTGGAGTTTGGTCAAAACTAACTTTCTGTTGTAGGGCTATCTGCGGAAGGGATCACCACTGTTACATTTACATGAAATCTGTGTTGGTCAAGATATTAAATCTAAACATTGCTTCAGAGGAGCTAATACTTGTGTATATCTGCATTCTCTAGGTCTTACTTATGCTTTGAGCGGCACCTGTAGTCTTGTTTCTATTGCATTGCCCTTTGAGCTGATATTGAGTGGTGAGTGCCATGACAAAGATCAGGCCTGATGAGATTGAGCAAAAAAAATTCTGGAAACTGATATTGTTCATATGTCTGAGCTCAGGACTCAGATTATCAGCTTTCTGCAATTGAATACTCTTTTTTATTTTCTTTTATCTTTATCTTCAGTCAAACATTTTCTAAGCAAGTTATGATAAGATTTTCTTTCAAAGAATTTATTTCAATTTTTTGCGTAAAATGAAAATAACAGAACTAAAAAGTTTCGTAAAATGGAATGTAAGTCGACGTTACTTACTCGACAGGGGGCTTGGTAGGCAGTGCATTTTCATACCAGTCTGAGTACTCGTAGTAGTCACTTCCAGTGTCTTCAGTCATTGTGCAGGTTTCACAGTGTATCAGGCAGATCCAGTGTCTGAGAGAGCAGTGAAGGAGAGTGGTTTCTGACTGCGCTGGGAGAGGCGACTCGGCTTCCTGATCAACTCAAAAAACAAAACAAAACAAAACAAAACAAATCCTCCAAAGTTGCGGTTGTACTCATGCAGTGGAGTCCTCTGTCACCCCGTGGTGTGTCTCACTTTCTTACTCCTTCTCTTCAGATGCCCTGTTGCTACTGTAGCAGAGAGCTGTGAACGATGTGACAGGTCCTAACTGTAGGTTGCCACCCCCAAAACTTCTCCTCTGTTCAGGTCTTTTTTCAGATGAGGATTACCTCCACAGTGCAGAGCTGAGGGAGGGAGAGAGAAAGAGAGAAGAGAGGGAGAGGGAGAGAGAGTGAGAGGGAGTGAACGTGTGAAAGCAGGGAGAGAACCGTTCCAGACAGGGGCAGCCAATCTGCCCTGCCACCTGCAGCTTACCGGGATTAGATTTGCTTCCAGGGGGCACCTTATCGTCCCTGTGGCTGGGATGAACTTGAGCAAGACCACTGGCCTTATAAAAGCCAACCTGAGTGGAAGTGTGTGGGATGGCAAAGCACAAATCACAGCCTATCAGGGAGTTACACTTTCCACAAATGATAACATGGAAATTCATGGAAATGATAACAGGGCTCTTCCCCCTCTAATATCCCAGCTATCTGTCTATCAAGGTTTCCAACGGTGGAAATGTAAAAGTGGAAGAAGAGGGTAACTTTAGACCACACACGAGCATGCTTACACACACACACACACACACACATACAGAGACCATCTGCAATACAGCTGGGGTACGTATCTCTGTGCCATACCACTCCGCACCTTGATCTGATAAGACATGCTGAAATGTTTTATCATTCAGGTACTTTGTCTGGGGCTAAAAGATAAAACAATTAAGATAAAGGTGAACTCACATACATAACAATACATATCATGACTTTTTACCATATACACTGAAGACACCTGAGTCCACTCACAGCTGTGTCCTTACTAGCTGGCTAGTTCGGATAGGTTTGGTAACCAGCAGCTTCTAAATGACTCAGCATGTGGTATTGTATTTATGGTATGCCTGAGACAACAGATCCTCCAGAGCATCTGAGGCCAGTTACAGATCTGTCCTACACAACATAGAATGAGAATGATTTCTGAACAGGGTGGAGGGATCACAATACATTATTTAAAGTCTGTGTTGGTACTCTGTTGTCATAATTGCAAGCTCTGAACACTAGCACTTTTCTTTATTTTTTGTTTTGTTTTTTTTTTGTTTGTTTGTTTGTTTGTTTGTTTGTTTATTCAGTCAACTGTTCTTACTTGTAATTTGGTAATTTAAGCTCCGAAAGTCAAAATTATGATCTCTGTTTATGATATTAACAAAAGTCAAAATACACTGAGTACATATCACGGTACATATCACTTGATGAAAGGAGACAGTTTTGCACAAGTTAAAAACTGTCATTTCTGTGATTGCCTTCTCCACCCCCCTCCTAACAACCCTTTACCCCCACCTTACTCCCAATGCTCAATGTTTCGCAATCTAATGCCAGCGTCAGGGATGGATAGTTTCTCTAATTATGCGGGGATTACAGTCAAAGATTGTTAAAAAGAAAAAAAAACAAAAATCCATTCTTAAAACTCCTGAGAAAACACAATGTCTTGGGGATTGGAGGGGTGCAACAACACTATGAGTCAAATTCAAGCCTTTGAGGGGAACAAGGAGCCTTGATAAATAGAGGTTGCCGAACAAAGAATGCTTTGAAGAGTTCTAATTACATCACTGAGGTGGTTACGGCATTTTGCCAGACAGGTCTTTTTTGTTGTTGTCTTTTTTTTTTTTTTGGAATCCAGTTAACATTTGGCTAAGCCAGACTCTGGCCTGGGGCAACCTCTTTTTCTCTTTCCCTATAATGTAGTCTATGACATAATATATAACTTATTTTCTGCACTTCTGATCAGTTTGTAGATCTGTTTAACCATGCTCAAATACTCAAATAACCACCTCCTCTCGGGGTACGTTAAACAACATCTAGCTGTGCTATAAGTCTGTGAAGGTGTTGCCTGATGTTTAGAGGCAGTTCTGACCTTAAAAGATACTCATCTCCGGTTGTGGCTGCAGCAGGTTCACAATATATACACATACATATACACACACAAGTATATATATGTGCTGGATTGTCTCAGGGGCGTCTTTGCACGGCCTGCACCTGGGGTCCTGCCTGGTGCTGCCGTGGTCAGTGCCTCTGTGCTATCCTTCAATCCAGCCTTGTCCAGCCACTGGTAGGACTTCTCGATGTCAGCCACTTCCTCTATTTGACGGTGGTACATGCCGTGCAGGGGCTTGTCCTTCCATGATGGTTCCTGCTCCTGGTCTTCTTCCTTCAGAGGTCCAGGTGTGAGGCATCGAGTCTTAGGCTTCCATGTTGTGCAGAGGCAGGATATCTGCCTGTAGTAGCATGGGACTGCTCCCTTCTGGGGATCCTTCAGGATCAGGACTGTCCTACCTTTGGTTAGCCATTCAGGGTGGGTCCCATCCATTATCAGCTGGTTCATCTGTGCAGCCAGGCGCTCATGGAGTGAAGTTAGCTTCTTTAGCCAGTAGGCATGGATCATGTCAGGGTCCAGTGCCATCCAGTCTTTCATACCTGAGACTATTTCTTGGGTGTCTGCCACTGTTCTCAAGTCCACTAGCCACTGAGCACTGGTGTTGTGTGATGCCTCTTTCTCCTCTTTCTTCCAGTGTTGTTCAGTCTCCAGCCTTGGTGGATCTACTCCCTTGTTATTACCCTACCACTGACGATGGTGCAGTGGAGAACATCCAATTTATTCTCCTGGCTTCTTCTATTTCTGAGGTGTACCTCTTCAGGTGGACAGAGCTGCAAGTCTTTGCTTGGCAGTGTCTAGGGCCTCAGTTATGGACAGCTTGTTGTACTTCTCTGGTAACCCTTTCTTGCTTTTGCCTTTCTGTAGTTCTGATATCTGACTAACCTCCAGTTGCTTCTTGCGGATATTGGAACATTGATCTACTAGTTGTTTCAATGTGAGTGTCGATGTTGGGTTTCAGTGTATCCATAGGTCCCACATCCTCGCCCCTCTCGCTGGGGTTACTAGTGTAGTAGCATTTCAACAGTTCTCTATAGGCCCTTTCAGACCAAGCAGTTCTAGGGTCTCATTCAATAGGAACTACCCCCTAGGGAGCTTCCCCTAGAACTACATACGTTCTAGGGCTTTTTTTCTGTTTGCATTCGCACCACTAGTAGGAACGCTGAAGTGACGTAAGCCGACCGATGGTGGTATAGCAACGTCACACTAAGAGCTGTTGTTTATACGGCTAACCAGGGTAGCTGCACATTTTTAAGTTCAAATTTAATGGCTTTTAAAACCTTTTAAATACATCTAAAAAGAATACCATTACTGTGGCAAAAGAAATCGACAAACTAGACTACAGTACACACAATTGTTGAGTTTCATTGAATTTGAACGACAGAAATATTGAGTGCACATTAGATAACATAACCTTCTCATTAACGAAAATAAAACTGTATGGAAATAGACCAAGTCCAGTCCAAAAAAACATCCCCCTGCATTTACCACTGCAGTAGCAGTGAACGACTCGATGGGCATAATACTTTTCGGGTGTGAGCATAGCGTTTGTGCCTGACGCTTGCTCGCATCATTGTGTTTTTGGTTTTGTCCTTTTTCCCTGCTGCGAAAGCGCCTTATTTTCTGCCCTTGTCCATGAAGGACTTACTCTTGTTCCAGTAGCCAACTTCTCATCAGGTTGCCCAGGTTCCTCAGCACCTGACACAGACTTTGTTGACCCGGGCCAGTGGTTAACTCTCATTGGTCCACACTGGGATGCCCTGGTTGGGATTCGAACCAGGCATCAATGGTGTTACCAGTTGAGCTATCTGGGTGCTGGTGGGTTGGCAGGTAGTCATGGGTAGCCTGATGGATTTATCTCCACCTGGATTCAAACACACAATGTTCTGCACTGATGGGATACAGAGGTTATCTGAGCTATCTGGTTGCTGATGTGTTATGTAGGCAGGTGGTAATGGGTAGACTGATGGTCACAGAGACTGTCTTTGCCTGGCTTCGAACCCAGGACGTACTGCACCAGAGTACAGTGGTGTTATATATATAACAGTGGTGTTATATATAAAGCATGTTTGGCAAGTAGTTTAGCTGGTCTATGAGCAGGCCAACCAATATCCCTATATGTGTGTGTGTGTGTGTCTATATATGACATTATTTAAAAGAGTAAAAGACCTGTACAAGCAAAGACACTGCCAGCATGTTGCGCACTCTGAGGTCTGAGCTGCACTGACATCATTACCTATAGCGTTGACATCACTGACTCAGTGTAAAGAAATTGATATTACTGAGGTAAGAGACCTAGACATGATCACACTACAAACTCTTTTCAGGCAGGACGTGGGCCTCCTTTATGAAACATGTTGAAGCGATCTGTGAAGCTCCAAAAAATGTACAGACGACCCATTCCAGCACAGAGAAATTGGATCTTGTCTGAGTCTAAAGCAGCCCTCAACACAGCGCGAGTGTGATTAAGGAGACAGTGGCACACTGAAAACAAGACAAGATTGATGCTCCTCATAATGACTTCATCTCCACTATCATCAGTCTGGACCTCTGGGGAGCACTTAAGCCTGTATCTGTCATTAAAAGAAAAACTTCACGGCATCTAACTGGGTGTCCAACTGACAGCGCGACGTATTTAAAGGAAGAAAAAAAACTGACATCAGTCTCCAGCCAAGGAGAAACAACCCCCGATATCCGAATCTACCAAACTCATAAAACGATCAGCCTTCGAAACAAAGACTGCATGATATCGAGTTAACTAGATTTAATTTACATCCTTGCATGTTCATTACACGTAAAAGGAGTGAATGATTGATATTTTCAATACATTCGGGCATAAACAACAGTTAAGACTTACAATTCATATTCTTCGGGCTTGGAACTACAAGATTAAAGATCTTTTGGATCACGCTGTATGAAGGGAGTACATTCCACCTGCAGTCTTTGAAGAAGCATACAGTTTGATATATCAAAGGACTGTAACAAAAGGTCTTTCATACTGAGCCGATCTCTCAGCTTACATGTTACATTGTCGAAAGAGTAAAGTGACCCGTATCACACGGATGAGCAAAGAGACGGTACACTTCTGGACACAATCCATCTATTGTGTTAATCCATCTATTTTATTAAAAGAAAAAAGAAAGAGAGAAAAAAGAGAAACAAATCTTAACATTTGCTGCATTACTTTTTTAAAACCTTCAGCGACATTTAAACAAACAGAAAAAAACACCAACTACATGAACGATTTACATGGGTCAGAGGGAGCTAATAGAAAACATATGTCCTTCGTTATGGAACCAGATTTCATCTTTGCTTTTGAGGAAAATTACCACAAGCCTGATAATTCACAATCGAAAATCTTCAGTTGTTGTAATCGGTTATTATTTAGGCTGTCCCCACCGCCTCTTACAGCTTAAACGATGGATGAAACAGGGCTCACATTCTCGTTCTCCTAAGTGTTTTCGCACGCTAAAATTGATCAGCTATTCATCAGAAGAGTTTACAGAAAAGCGGTCTACAGAATCAAAGATGCCCTTTTAATTTTTTTTCCATACTATGTCATCATACTGCAAACGTTTTTATCGCTCGTCAACGTCAGCTATTTGTCCTTCCACAGGACATTTCAGAGCAAGCCATGGAGAAAATTAGCAACACTTGGAGTTAAACGGAAAATACAGGTTATGGTTCCTGAATGCACTTATTCTGTGACGGTGTCTGAATTTCACTGTTGTTCGTGGTTTGGTTACCTGTTCATTCAGGTTGCTCCAGAGGTTGCCATGCACACACTGTCAGTAAGAAAAGATACAGCTTAGTTCCTCCTCATAGTTTCCACTTCTCGGTGCTGGCTTCATAAATAATGTTTGGTTATGTCACCTGCGATTTTCTCTTTTCCCCTAAACAGATATCCTATATTTTGCAAAGTGACAAGTGTTATCTGAACACAGCAGGCTATATAATCTTAGAAGACTTTGACCTGTTTTCATCTTACGGAGTCCACGGTATCTTGAACATGGACTTGGCAGAAAAAAACATGCTGAAAGTGCAGCAACGGAAAGTATTTTCCAGTCAAGTTCAAAAGAATGGCCATTTATCATTAATTTATGGCACTGTATAGAAAATTGATTCAGGAATGCTCTCTTCTCTACCTCACAGATACACACAAACACAGACACACACACGCAAGCCCACAAAAGCACACACACACACACGCACACACACACACACACACACACACACGTGCGCACACACACACACTTAAATGTCACACACAAAAAGTCTACATTTGCTGTTGAAATATTTTTCATCTGTCATTTCCTTGAGTCAGCCAATGAGTTCACATGACATGTTTACTTTAATGTTCAGTGGGAATGGTCTTCTATCAGTTGCTGTAGCAACATAAGACAGCCAACACAGACATTTAAATGTCACATCAGACACAGTGTGACTTTTGCCTCAAGAATACTCTACAGAAAATTTACTAAAAACCTCAAATCTAAAGGAAACAGTTTCATGTGATATGTTCTGAGACAATGCAGAGAGAACGTATCAAGATTGAGGAGAAAGACATGGACTTTGTGTTCGAAGTGGTTAGTGTCCAGTTTAACCAACTGGGTCAGTACCAGCTCAGACTGACTGTGGAGAACCCTCTTCTGGTAGGCTCTGGTACTGAGGTCCAACTGAGGCTTCAAGACGGAGAGACCATCCAGACCAGCTCTAGCTGTACAGATACCATTGAGCAAACAAGTTTGGATGAAGTCTACACTTTTATGTGCAATAAGTTTGTCTTCACCTTACCCAAAGGTACAGGTTTTATGTTAGAGTTTGTATTGTGTCCTATGACATGTAAAAAGTCTCTGTTAATATTTGTTATTGTGTGAATGTTTTTTTTTTTTACATGGTCGGTCATTTTAAGAAGTGGCTGTTTGTTTGACAACCAGCGGCTTTGAAAAGATGAATATTTTGCCTCCCAAGGTTTTTGCAAGAACGACAAAAACCATGATGTGCGTCTAAAAGTGGAAGCCCTGCGTCTAATGGACTCAGAGGTGAAGGCAGGCGAAGGATTCTTCGCCATCTATCCTCGCACCAACGCTCCTCGAATCAACCTTTATGCAGGGCCCAAAGAGGAGCTGTATCGTTATTATGGCATTATGGCTTTACTCCGGGTACAGGATGACTATCTGGCCATGCACTGTGGCCGGCTGGTCTACTCCGTGGCCTTCCATGAGGCCAGACCTTTTGTCCCTTTGCATTCAGCTCAAGGAGATGGTGGTCCTGGTGTACCCCCTTCACCAGGGTCTACAGCTCCTCAGGTGCCTTGCCTCATCCTGGGATCATCTGAAACCCAGGACGCTGTGACCGCACCGCAAGGTCTATCAGCACTTCAAGGACCTGAGTGTATGGTCAGCCCCTTGCCAGAACCCCAGCTGCCAGAGGTAAGACTCACTCCACATTTCTGAGTTTCATTTCCAAGTAGCATTTAATATTGTTAGAGCACATCTAGTCAACTCTCAATTCCCAGCTCCTAAAGTATTGCTTGTTTTCATCTCTGTTAAATGGCTAAATCACACTGATGTGTTGAACAAGGTGTGTGTGTGTTTCTCAGACAGAAATTGGTCTTAATTTGAGAGCAAGGGTGTGAAGGTGCATCATGTCTGTGTTTCAGGAATATAGTCTAATAACCCTCTAATGGGTGAAGGAGAGAGATTACTGCGCAGTCAATAACTTAAACTGCAAATGTGCTTCAGTAAGAAAAACGTAACATGCATTAACCTACATTGTGTTTCATCTTTGTTGGAAGCATGCCGTAAAGACAAAATCCTCTATGATGAGTCCACCATGCAGTGAGACATCATCATGCAGTGAGACATCATCATCTCCTGAGCAGTTATTTTATCGAACAGACACTCCTCCTGATGGCCTGCTACTCATTTCCCCTGAGGACTCCCCTTCACAAAGCCCAGAGCCCTTACCGTACATGAATGTGAGTAAAGGCTCTCCCACCTGTGTGGGGTTGTCTTTCTTCCGTTTCCTCAGCTGAATAGTTTTTCTGAACTGTTTGTGTTCTGAATGGATATTCTCCAGTCGAAATGGAGTAGAAAGCAAATAGTTCAGAGCTAGTCTTAAAAAATGAACTACTCCTGATTATTTGGATCCAGTGAACATGCTTGCCTGCCATGCTGAAGTAGTCTGATATCACACAGAAAGTCATCTTTTGTGACTCTCCACATTACTACCTGACACTACCTGAGTCATGTGACCAATTTCTGAGGTCATTTTGCTCTGTCTATTTCCCAGTCTCAGTTATAATCAATGAACCTTTCAATGCACAATTAAGGCCTAATTGGATTTGTGGGTGTTCCTGGTGAAATGCTCTCTCATCTAGAACACACTATTGCTCATCACAGCAACCAATTTTAATTATATTGAACCTGAAGCAGATTGTAGTCACTACAAGAAAAATGCTGTTCAGATAAGGTACCCCTTTGGCACTCGCTGCACACACACACACACACACACACACACACACACACACACACACACACACACACACACAAGTTTGTACTCACATCCAAGAAAGGAATTCCATTTAGTTCCACTTAACTATAAGTAAAGCATAATAACCAAGCCCCTAACCCTTGCCTTAGGCCTAACCAAAGAAATATTTTGCCACTTTTTGTTTTACCCGTGACAACAATTTCTTTCAGAAAAAAAAGAACATTTATAGTCGTGGGGACCAGTAAATGTCCCCATAGAACACAACTGGTCCTTTTGTCAGATATTTATATTGTCACGGGGACATTTGGTCAGGACAACATCACAGAGATATAGAACACACACACACACTCACATACACACACACACACACACACACACACACACACACACACACACACACTCACACACACACACACACACACACACACACACACTGTTCTAATGCATTTTGAATACTTTGGGGGTAATTTCTGTAGCACTGGTGCTGGAGGCCAGAGAGAGAAGGTTTATCACTCTGTTTGTGTTACAGTGAGGATGTGAGATGGGATGTTATGGCTAAGCTGCCTGTGACAAGTGCAAATCTCTCCAATGCTCATTAAATCCACAGAAGCAGCAGTAAGAGTGCATGCAGAGCCAGAGACACAGACGCATAGCATCTCTGTTCCTGTCTTGTCACGTTCACATGCCGCCTGTGCCCTGACACACGCTTTGACTAACACAGAACAACTGTCGCTGTCTGAGCAGAACGACAAACGATTTCCTTGGCTTCGCAGGCAAATAGAGATATCAAGCAAAAATCTTTTATTCAGGATGCGTTTCAAAGTCTTTCAGCATTCCTGTGAAACGATGTGCTATGAAATAGTGTGTTACCATTTCAGTTCAAAGATTTTATTTCAGGAGATGAGACTGGGATGAGAAGGGGAAAGATATAAGAATATGTAAGATGTAGATAAGAAAGAGGATTCGTGTAAATAATAATTCCGGTTTTATTTATGTTGCATTTCATTAAATAATCAGCTCATGAATTCAAAATCAAATTTTTTTGGCTTTTTTTTTTCATTACTCAGCAGTATGTAGGCTGAGAATATTCTTTGCATGTTTCACTGAAAAGTCAAAGATTTAAGATGGTGAAGCTCATCAGATACAGTGACAATGAAATCTCATTAACATTTCAAATAGCACATACCAGTGACATGTTAGTTTTAAATCAAATTTCGAAAGCAAATAAATCGTAAAAAGCAAATTATAGTCAAACACATAAAAGTGTCATGAGTGAATACTACTGACATTTATCACATTACTGTGATCTAGCCTGCAAATCTTTTGATGCCAGAGCTTATCAACAGTTTATTCACTCTTAGGTCTCAGGTCTATGTTAAGGAGTTGGTGTCTCCTTTAACACACACTGTGTTGAAGGACACACCTGCAGCCTGCTCACCAGCCTTGGGAAGGGTCCTGCCTAACTCCCAACCCCCTGGTCTCTAGGTCACTATGTAGATAAGGAAAGAAAGGAGAAAATGCGTAAGGAGAAAAAAAAACAGAGACACCTTTCAGTGCTTTTCTCGCAGTTGCACTAAAACAAATGTTCTGCTTTGCACAATTCTTAATGTAATATTCTATTGCCAGTGCAAGGAGTATTTTACATTATGTGAGCACATTAAAAATGGAATAATATTTAAAATACCTTTAAAATAAGTATTTATTTTAAGTGAGGCAATTTATATCACCCAATGTTACATTTTATTTTACAGAAGAAAAATGTAAATTATGTGAGCATCTATACATTCTTGACTTCTGCTGAAAGCGACTTTACAATTTATCCTTTAAAATGTGATGTGTTGGGGAGCGCGAGTGAGTTCTTTTTCCTGGTAGTCAACAAAAGTGAGGTGTTAAGGAAGTGAGAGTGAAGTAATGTGATGAGATTAAATGTGGATGAAATTGATGCATGGTTTAATTACTCCATGTTCTTGGCTGGGTGGTAAGCTGGGCTTAGACCTGTGGTATATTAGTGAGAGAGCTACGAGACACGTCATGCTGTTGGCAGTGCCAGCGCTACCTGGCAGGGTGCTGTGCATGACTGCATTGTGACAGGAACAAGACTCTTTTAATTAAATACAACACCAGGGTTCTGTACACATTCACCGCTTTAAATTAGATTGCAACAGTCATGTACATCGAAAAGCAAGTGTAAAATGATAAAGAAAACTTTATTAGAATGACAGAACATCAGTTATAATGAGGCAAAAGTGAGTCGTCCGTCGTGTTCTCTTTCGTGTCCTTCATATGAGCATTTCATTGAACGGCAGCGTGTTCTTATTCCTTTCGGGGTTTTTTTTTCCTCTTTCTTTTTCTTAGGACCCTTTTACTTCCTCGTGAGATGTCTTTGCTTTAAAAGGCTGAAACCGATTTGTTAAAAATGAGCTGGTCTGAGCGAAAAGAACAGACCCACTAAATGCAGTCATTCTCTCAGACTGGTGTACCTCTGTTTTAAATATATACCATACAAGAAGCTTTTTCCAGAGTGCCACATGTGCACACTACCTGATAATGCCAGGGTACACAGAACATAATAGGATCCAGAAGGGAGCCACTTTCTTAACTGCATAGAGGCGTTTTGGGCCTGCTTTATTAAAGCCTTTGGCTGGTATAAAACCAGGAATACAATAAATACTTGGTCAGTGTATTTTCTGATCCACCACTCATTGGTTTCATTTTTGGTTTTGTTGTCCTCTTTATTCACAATCTCACAATACAATCCTGTGGAGGTAAAAAAAAAAAAGATTGACTTTTAAAAAAAGAAGATTGAGCTGTGATAGGAATATGAATATTTTGCTTGTTCCTTCTTCTGCTGGTTGGCATTGGAACTGTGAGACTGTGGGTTTTTTTTGTGCTTGCTCCTTTCTTTTCGTGTGCTGCTGTGAGCTTGTTTTGTAAGATGATGCTCCCCTGTGGAAATATACATCCGACCTGCTGTGTGCACAGGGTCGCGGTGTCCTTGGCATCATGGCCTTCCTCCAACCTGCCTCCCTCCGAGCTCACACAGCCTTTTTTCTGTCTTTTGGGGGTTTTTTTTTCTTTTGGATGGGGCCCTCTGCTGTATGGCAGTAATAAGGACTGCTTTGAGACCGAGCATCCACAGGCTGTAAAAATGTACTCCCATAAATTAGTGGAGTAGTTAATGGCTTACATTATATATGGTTGCTTGGGGGAGTTTTCCATCAAACGGAAAATGGTCTCTGGACTAACTGTGTAAGGAGGGCTGTTAGGATGAGATTTTAGCCCTTGACCTCTCTAGTGTGTGTGTGGGTGTGTGTGTGTATGTGTGTGTGTGTGTGTGGGTGTAGACGTGCCGTGACTGGCCATTCTGGTGTTCTCTCTCAGTGTCATGATATTAAGATATTTCTGCTTGAAGCAAATTATTCTGTCAACTTCCACTGCTTTTTTTGTGGTGCATCTCCAGTGCTAATATAAGGCCTGAAAAGGCACCAAGGAAGTATTGATAAAATCTCAGTATCTAGTTATTTTCACGGGAGAAATGTTTCCCTATGTCATATTGCATAGCACAACTTGTAATGTTCATTGTTTTACAAGGGGGAAAATATGTCCATGTGTGTGTTTGTGGTGTTAAAGGACGGCGGAAAGAGAAAACATGCACTCTGATTTATGCTAATGCGGCTCATTATGCATGTACACTGCAGGTCTAGATAAACTATGAATATGAATTTCACCTCCTCAGCTTTGCTCATTCTTTTCATTTGAAGCATCAGGGCTTTCTCATTATTCTCACTAGACACATAGCGAAACAAACTCCAGAAGCAGCACTATCACAGACTTTATTTAAACCCGAAACAGTATTTGAAACAGTAATAGAAGTGGCAAGTCAGCAGTTGACTCATCGTTTATGGATATGGATATGTTCGTGCTGTGCCCTGTATGAGCGAGGATAAATAAATATTGAGCATATAATGAGAAATATAGAGAATATGATGAAGCACCCGAATATAGATTTTTTTGTTGTTTTTTGATTTGCTTTGTTTTCTTTTTTTTTGTTTGTTTGTTTGTTTTTTTGTTTTGTTTTGTTTGAGTGAATATGTGTGCGCTAGCTGCAGAGAGTGTAAGAGGTATGCTTACAGTCGACCATCTCACTTACACACACACACACACTCACACACACACACACACACACACATATATATATATACATATACACATACAGCCTTGTTAGATTTATACAAGAGGCCCCTAATTGCGAAGAGATTCGGTTAGAGATTTTAGAGACTTTCTTCTAAATAATAACAGGTCTTTGGCAGATTTGATCAGTGTTTTCACTGTCAACGTTAATTTGGTCTCTTTTTAATCAAATTCAAAGTCTTCAAGCTCTCTGAGGTGTAAGTCATACTGGATGACTTGGATTTGTTGTTGCTTTCATCAGATACCATTGGTGGAGTTCAACCAGGCGTGTGTGTGTGCGTGTGTGTGTTTGTGTGTGTGTGTGTGTGTGTGTGAGGCAAAAGATGTATCTCTGTGTTCAGAGACACTTGGCTTTGTAAAGACAGCATGAGGTGAAAGTGAGAGCAATATAAAGAGTGCTCCTTGGTTACCCTGCGTCTGTGGGGAACACTAGCTTACACACAAAGGAAACACACTGATCGTCTGTAGTATTTTGAACTAATGAAGACTTTTCCCTGTTGCTTTATTCCGAGTGATATGTAAGGGGTATTCTAAAACACTGAATGGTATTGTCAAAGAGACAAATACTGAATACGCAGAATCTGTTATTATCTTCCCATAACAACTGTTGACTCTCTGTTGCTAATGAAAGACTATATATAGAACATATATGTGTGTGTGCGTGTGTGTGTGTTCATGGCTACTGTTGATAATTATCTCCTTTGAGGACTGGTTAGAGAATATGCATGAAAAAATACATCTGCAAGAATATTTTGATATATTACCTTTAACACAAGTTTGATTGATATGCACCACCTTGGGATAAAAAAGTAACTATAAATACATTGAAGTATCTGTGATTAGCTGTAACATCAGTCAGCCAACTCTTGGTTCATGCTATGCCACATTTAGCCTCACCTGATTATTAAGGACACCTGTCTCTAATTCTCTCTGTTTGGTATGTAAAGGACTTTTTGTGAGGAATCATGATTTTCACTTAGGCTACTAACCTGTTGGTATGTGATTTCTAATGCGTTGTCATCTTTGTATGATGTCGTTCTGGATTTATTAGTTTGTGATTTTTGTCTCTCGTTTTCTGCTTTGGTGATTGTTACAGTTGCCTTTGGTTTATTGATCTTAAGCCGCTTTAATGACTTTGCTTTTGGATTGTGTTTTGGATTCACCGATTCTGGAATAAATCTGCTACTCTTCAGACGGATCTCCAGTCTGCTGCATCACATTCACTCTACTCCTCTGACATGTTCCTGTCTTATCAAAGTCTAAGTTCAGTCTGTCATTTCTTATTTGGGTTGTGGTTTCGGAGCTGGACTAATTTTAGATAAATCATTCTGGTTTTACCCACTTTTATTTTATAAACCTTCTTCAAAACCGCCTGCGGTAGAGAATCTGATCACACGAGACTGCGAAAGAGGCTCAAAATGAAACGCTTTGTTGAATTTTGTTAAGCGGAATTTCATTATCGGACTGGCAATACAGATGGGATATACAAATCTGAAGTGATTGATTTAGCACTATATTGAAAGTCCAACTGTGTCCATCTGGGACAGACATAATCAGTTCTTGGCATCAGTTTATTGTGAGGTTATTGTCATTTGAGGAAGGTTTAGTTTCAGGGAGATATGAGATCCACTGTACCCCCCACCCCCAACCCCACCCCCCTCAGCCTTATCTGTAAAGAGATTTCATCAACAGAACCATAAAGGTCCCCCTCCCCCCCGCCCCATTTCCAAGGCTCAGTGCTGTTGTGCAAACTAGTAACACTCAAGGGAAGAGATAAGAACCACACCTCTTCAAAGTAATACTACCATCACCTCCTAACGACTCACACAGGACTCTACAGACTTACACAAAAATGGACATTGCGCTGTTTGTGTAAAGAATTCTTTGTGGATAGGTGCAACACACAGACCAGGGATAGAGTGGGATGCCTGGGTGTCTCCACATTCCGCAAAGCTGACTGAACACTGCTCATAGAGCATGTTCTCTTTCCTGCTGCGGAGCAACTGTGATATTGATTTTGATGTTTTTGATGGTCTTGTGCATTTCTCTTTTTGATTAAAATGATAGATAGATAGATAGATAGATAGATAGATAGATAGATAGATAGATAGATAGATAGATGAATACAGATATAGATAGAGATATGAATACAGATATAGATATATAAATACAGATTAACACTGAGAGCTGTGTGCTTAATTACTCCATGTTCTTAGCTGGGTTGTGAGCTCGATCATAGTATAATCATAGTATACTTATTCCAGTACGTATACTATGATAATCAGGTGTAAAAAAAATGAAATTAACTCTCAGATAGTGCAATTTGGTTCACCATCTCATTCTCACTCTGTCAACCAGTTTAAAAGCAGAAAAGATAACTTTCCCATTGCTTTCATCAGCTGGGCCTTTAGGGAGTGGGGATAGATGAACTCTTCGGATACAGGAACAGGGCCAGTGCTACGTTTGTCTGAGTTAGTCTATTACATATCTCTTGGTAGCCTTTCTCTTTGGGTGGGATTTTGATTGTCACTGAATGAATAAACTCTGTCCATTCATTCAGCTTCCTGCTGAGATCACTGTGATAGGATCCCCATTAGCCAGACACACACACACACACACACATACACACATACAGGGTAAAATCCATGATTCAGTGTGACGTATGAGTGAAGGGCAAAGATTTATAGCTGAGAACAAGAGAATCCCTTTTTCAAACCATTGATTTATTAAAATATTGACTCCTGTGTTATTTGGGGAAGAGTGCAATGGTCTGAAATGGTGCCATGTGAATTTGGGTAATTTTGTTCTATTTTTGGCAGACATAAGGAAAACGGCATGGCGCTATAACTTCCCCCGCCTGTGGGAGTGACCATGCTGGGCTGGTCCTGGCAGCACATTCGTCCTGCTGATTAGACCCACAGCATTACTGCAATACTGTTACACAGTCCCTCTGACTGGAAGACACATTGATTTCAGACTTCTGTATAACGACTATATTAGTCTGACCAGTATAAGATATTAACCATGGCGTTAGATTCATGATACAGTCCGGATATTGTATCTCAGCTGTATGAATATGTTGCATGTTGTATGTTTAGAATATATGCATTTTTGATTTACATTCAGGTTAATCACTGAAAGGTTCACTCATGCACATAGGAAAGTCAAATGACCAGGCCAATTCTTGCAAGCTCTGTGAATCTGTTTCGTGATTGATTATTCACAATATTGAGCCTGTTAAGATGCAGATTGCAGGCTATAAATCAGACAACTTTCACGCTCCTGTCAGAAAGGTTTTAACCTGCAGCAGAAACATTCATCACTTTCTCACAGTGAATTTCATTAATGTTTACACTGCCAGTTCTCCATCTATCAGTTAACTGCACATTAAGCACTGAAATGCTCTTTCTAACCTCATGCTCAACTTTGAAACAACATCTTTGCATTGTCTTGTGTTAAATGGATGCTGAAGTTATTTGTTTTCTCAATGTTTTTTTTTATTATTTGGGTTTTTTTTTTTTAGCAAATTCACGAAAGAATTAGAATAGCTACTGATTTTGAATTACACATGCTAAAGGTCAAGTAAATCTGGAAAAGATGATAAACAAGATCTGTGTAGACAGTCAGAAGTAATGCTCGACTGGGTTAGGACTAAATAAGGAAAGAGTCAACCTTTGCAACATTCTCTACTTTACAGATATGGAACATGTTTTTAGAGTATCAGTGTTCATAAAGTCTTTGCTACTAACTGTAGCCTAATAACTTCACTGCTAACTCTGTTTTCCCATAGCAGACCAGTGCAAAACTGAATAATTCATTCCCATTCCCACTGCATATGGTGTGTTGATCTCCTTTCCCTTTTTCTCATTAAGGACAAAATGCATATTCAGACAAGGGCTGTCACTGAAATGACCGGTAAATGTAAATTAGTCTATGGTTAATTAAAGTTCACTGATTTTTTTTTTTTTTTGGCTTTGTAGATCCAGTAATCCAGTTTTCCAGTATTCATTTCAGTGCGTTGAGTAATTCTAAAGGTTCAGCTCGAAGTATTTTGTTGATATGGGTATAACAGCACCACAGCTAAACAATCCAGCCATCCTTAAATAGGCTTTTGCTTCCGTAAGGTGGAAGGCTTGTAAAATATCATTTATTAAAAAAGTCATAATGACTTGATCGAGCCTTTTTTGAGAGGTGTCAGCTCAAAAAAATATATATATATATTGTCACTGTTGTATTTCACCGTGGATCATGGAAAAAATGAGCCAATACACTGTAGATGAGACAGTGCTTCCCTTTATATGCTCTACATAATGTTGTGTGGTCAGTCTGCCCTTACTGATATGATGAGTGAATTAACAGGGATTCTGAATCATTGTCCTTACTGGATATGAACCCCATCCTCATAAAAAAAAAAAGAGTGTTGGACAGCTGACCCAAGCTTTCACAATGAAAAATGCCTTTGGTTTTTGTAAGAACGTGTGACTAGTGTATATTCATCAGCTGTCATTTGACACTCACTCAGGCTGTATTCTCCTCATTTCCTGGTCGTCCTCACACATCCTGTAAGAATGTCAGTTACTGAGAGGGATATTACGTAATGTCATCTCATGTTTCATATATTAAGAGGCTATTCAAGAGAGACCATGTATGATCATGTTTTATTACAGTTATTATAGTCATTATGTAAGTTGATATACAATAAAGAACAAACATTTGAAAATAGAAATATGATGAGGAAAATTTTCAATAATAACAGCATGGAAAGAAAGAGATTTTTGAAAATAAGATGTATTCCTCATTTACCCCTATAGACAGGTTATCTCAGTCTTTACACAGCTCACCTAATCCTGTCCTGTCTCACTCTAAAGAGGTTTGGATCAGAACACACAAGATGTTAAAACTACCACATTGTAGACAATTTTACTCCTCTATATGATATGACCCTGTGACTGTTATTGGGAATACAGTATATTGGAAGAAGTGGTACTTCTTGGGTTATGTCATGTTGGCGATTTGTTCAAAGAGCGAGTGTTTATGTCATATTCTGATATGACAAGGACATACACTATCTCAGGAAAGAACATTTTGGAAGTATCTCCAAATCAAGATCTGTATTACCTCTAGGACTCAAATGTATGGATGGAAACCACATTATGGACTTCTTCAAACTGCAGGCGCAGTGCCTTCATGCTTCTGTCTTTAACAGACTGACTCATGGACTGTTCAGTGGTAGCTGTAATAACTTGAAAATAATGTGGCAGAAAGACCTGGGGTGTACACTGGAAGAAGAAGAATGGTTGAAAATCCTATTGTGGGAAATATGTCAGGGAATCCAAAAGTAAATTTACTCGGTATAAAATAATACACAGATATTATTGGACACCAACCAGATTTCATAGGATGGGTTAATCAACTAGTAATTCATGTTGGAAATGCCAGACAGAAATAGGCACATTCTTACACTGTATTTGGGAATGCCCAGTTACTCAGCCCTTTCGGAAGAAAACTTTAATACACATGAGTGAGTGGCTGGGTAAGATGTTGCCAGTATCTCCAAGATTGTGTTTATTAGGAGACAGATCACAAGTACATAACTTATCAAGGGAGGAATTTTCGGTTGTTATGGCTGGTGTTACTACGGCTACTAGGACAACACTCGAGTATTGGAAAACACCTAAACCCCCAGAACTGAAAGAACAGGTCAATTATATGACAAAAAACCACCTCATATGAATCCATGCTGATCAGGATAAATGATAGAAACCGTGATAAGGGACCAATCTGGGATCATTTTTGGAATTATATGACATTGTTTGACGATTCTGAAATATGATTGCAGTCTTTGTTTGCCTGGGTGGTTGGGTCTTTTTATTTATTTATTTATTGATTTATTTTTTTTTTTCCTTTTGTATCTTCCTTCTATCCGGATTATGACTAGTGCTGTATCCTCTCGGATCCCTCTCTTATTTTATAGCCATTTTATTTCTATTAGTGGCATCACCGGTGAGAAGAGCTCATTCAGAATCTAGCAATAGCCTGCTTAATGGTATGTTCCTCTTCTTCAGCCTGTTCTCCGTGGAAACACTGAGCCTGTGGCGTGATCATACCCTTCAGTAGAAACACAACAGATTCCCATTAGCATGTGAAGATCCCTTAGATCCCTGTGAGACTGTGTGTGTGTGTGTGTGTGTGTGTGTGTGTGAGAGAGAGAGAGAGAGAGAGAGAGAGAGAGTGAAAAGAGAAGGGGGGAAAAGAGAGAGAAAGAGAGAGAGAGAGAGAGAGAGAGTGTGTGTGTATGTGTGTGTGTTTGGGGGGTTGGGATGGGACACTTTAGGGATAATCCGTCAGCAGACCCCTGAGAGAAAGTCACTGCAGATGTACTCAAATCATAACCAATTATGAGAAGGGAGGCAATCAAAGGCTTTACACACAGAAAGTGCTTTCCCCTAATGGAGACTGGGTCACCTGTTTTGTTTGTCACTGCATTATAAATCGTCTCACACACTGTTTGCTCCTGATTTTTTAATGCTCTCCTTTCATTTGTGGTGCATTTAATTTATACATGAACGATCACAACGAACTCTAGGGTCCTGCTCATGATGAAATGATTCAATGGATAGTAAAGTTTAGCTTGAGAAATGCAAAAAAAAAAAGAAAAAGAAAAAGATAAGATGAAAGCTTATGCACAAAATCAACTCACTGTTTTTTATCCTTTGTTGAGAGGTGAGTGCACTGACGCTGAACCACGCGTGGGCTTTACAGTAAGGTGACTCTGACATGTCGTCTCCCTGGAGACCGAGTTTACAGCTTACAGTCTGTACAACTGTGGTTTCCCCCAAGAACAAAGCAGGGCTACCTTTCAGAGCCTCCTTCATCTCCAGTCTCAAAGAGAATATGTTATTTTCAACTCGGCACTTAATTTTAAAGTTCATTTTTACCAGAGATGTTGTTACCTGAAAATATCTAATTTTGTGATCAAAGAGTCAATACGGATCTCCTCCAACAAATTTGATCTTTTGAATCTTTCTGCATTTGTTTCTCGTGCTTTAACTTGTTTTATGAAAGATGTCTCCACGCAGTAATTTGTCTTTATTACTTCAATCATGCCTGTCAGTAAAATTATATTAACTCAAGTTTATTTGTTTTTCTTCACAATTGGTTTTCATGAACAAAAACAGTCACACAGATGAAGGGTGGATTTATTTATTTATTTATTTTTTAAAAAGCTTCTTTGAAGGTTTTTACTTGCCAAATAACTTGCTCTGTAGTCACACTGATAGCTTCACAATGGCATTTAGTGGCATTTGAAATGTACAACTGATACAGAGAGATTTACAAACGAGTATGATTATTTTTCAAAGTCATCCCTCTGAGAAGCTTGTGATAATAACTGACTTTTAAATCCTGCTGGGAGAGTTTTGGGCTCTAGAGACGTGAGTCGCACAGCTCTGTCAGATTCTCTTTTATTTGAGTCAGACGCACTCACCCTCTCCGAGCTCACGGCTGTTTGCACAAGTTTTCAAACGTTCCCTCTGCCAAGTGTGTTCGGGTGGTTCTGCTTTGTTCTACTTTTATCTCTAACTGTGTGGCGTGTGTGTGTGTCTGCATTTTTCCCCCTTTTTCTTCTTTTTTAGTCCTCTAGCTGAATTTACATTTTCATGTTAGTTTTCATGCTACAGCTTTCGGTGTCTGCTGCAATTTGTTGTTATCAAAGAGATTTTTTTTTCTGTGTGCTGCATAGCACAGTACCATGTTTTAACTGTCAGTATAGACATTTGCCATATTAGGCAGTGCAGTCCAGCATCTCTCTTTCCCATGCATGTTTACAAGGTGCCTTGTGTGAGGTTCTTTGTATCATCTTTGAGTCGACCCTTTATGGAGCATATGTATACCACGGCGTAGTTTATACCTTAGCAGAATTATTCATTCTGAATGTTGTTTTAAAGAGGAAGTTTGTTTTTTTTATGATGTTACCATTGTTTACAGTGAAGCAGACTGTCCACATCAGTGGTTTACATTGCTGTACATATTAATCAAAACAAAAGCATTAACAGAGGTCCGTTTGTGGTATTTAACGACAATATTTCAACGTAACAGCACCATATCAAAGTAGACCTGCGTCAAACACCTTGAGAACTACTCTTTAGGCATAGTCCATATGTTTCACTTTTCAGCATGAGTCTAAAAAAAAAACAGGTGCATTTTCTTTTATTTTTGTTGAAGGAATCTTGCATTTTTATTCATTTATTTTTTCAAATCCTACATGTGTTCTCTTGTGTATTTAATACAAAGCACTGTACCAATGAATGAGAAAAAGTACACTGGATCAGCAGACCAATTTTAATATTAGTGTTAATATTAGCGCAACTGTGAGGCATATATAATCATTGTTCTCAGTTAGTCTCCTCCGTCCATCTGCCACTGTCTTCTCGTTATGTATTCATCCACTTACATGCACCACAACAGAATGAAACATTTAGCCAGTTATGAGGAATTAACAAATTAAATAATCTACCTTGGGCAGGGATTAAAACTTGGATGATACATAATGAAACTGTAAATTACATTTGCCTTATATTTGCCGCTGTCAGTCATTTTTTCAGACTAACCGAAGTAGTGCGGATACCACGGTACAAGCTTAATAACGCGTAAGATCAGCATAACTAATGCATATGGAGATTCCAGAAGCTTCTAATGAAAATATTTTCTGCAGGGATAATTAGGTTATGGATGAAGAGTGCAGAATGAAGGGAGGCTGGATATCATGCAAAGCAGAAACTGTTACTGGTGTTTTCATAGGTCTCAGTAACTGACACTATATTTATGACATACATGGTGACAGTCGCTTCATTTTATATATACATATCGGGTTGAATACCATTCACTGTATATTCTATATGGAAAAGGTGGAGAGCCACAGTCTGTCAGAACTATTAATGCTGAACAAATGGTAATTTTTTTTTTAACTTTTTGTATCATTTGCACTGGTCATTATAAATATTTGGATTGGATAGCAGGCACTGTAATAGATCATCTGAATCTAGGCATCACACTGGGTTGTTTGCTCTGTGTCCACTGTGGAGATGAAGAGAGGACTGACAGGCAGCTTTGAGGACTAGTCTCAGTCCATGGCCTTTGGCTATGGCTTTCTCATTCACTTCCTTCCCTCCTATCTCTGCTTTCCTCTGTCTGCTTCTCTCTCATATTTACCCTTTTTTCACCCCATCATCCTCTTTCTTTACACTTCCTCCTCCTCATCTCTCTCTCGCTCTCTCTCTCTCTCTCTCTCTCTCTCTCTCTCTCTCTCTCTCTCTCTCCCTCTCTCTCAGCTTCTTTCTGCTCATAACCCATCATCCAGTGCTGAATTATTGACAGGTCTGTTTTCTCTGGAGACGGGGGGAGGTGGACGGCTGTAGCCAGGCTTCGGTTGCACTTAGCCAGCCAGAAAACGCAAACCTGTTTCTCATGCCAAACAGAGAAAAAAAAAAAGAGATTTGGACATCAGCTTGTCGTGTGATACCATATATTTCACAAATACATGTGTTATGTAAATTTTTTTTTAATTATAATTTTTCACTGTGCTGGTATATTTGTTTGTTTGCATGGGTTGCATGGGAGAATATGGCCACTTTTGATTTTGTCAAACTCATATTGAAATTGAAGGTGTTCGAGCAGCGGGTAACTGAAAATACATGCCACTCTTAATAAAATAGTATGTATGTATGTATGTATGTAGGTAGGTATGTCTGTATGGATGTATATGTTTTGTTTTTTATTATTGTCTTTATCAGCTCTGGTGAAGTTTCAGGTGACTGATCCAACGTTTATGTTGTTACCAATACATCCTGACCCTGTAATTGTTTTCTTATATGGATTCAGACAGCAGATATTGATTTGTTGATCTTTTTTGTTTGCTTGTTTGTTTTGTTTATCTGCCTCAAGTAGAAACCATACATACCTACTTTTGTGCCACTGGTAGGTACAAAAATAGTGGGACGTTTGTTGACCAGTGAGACACCCTGAAATGATATCTGGAACCTTTCTCTTTAAAGAGTTTTACAGTTTCAGTCAGTTTCTTTGCTAAGTTCAATTAAACAAACTGACGTGATGATGAGATACTGCGCTAGATAAACCGACAACTTGTGATTTTCTTAACGCTGAGAATGTACAAAAATAGAAGAATGAACCCCCCTCCCCCCAGCCAGAAAATGCTTTTAACTGTCTTTGGCCCTTTCGGTTTTCCTTGTTAGTTTGACATGAAGGCTCTAAAATTCATGGGCAAAGAGAAAACTTAAGTTTTCAATTATAACTACAAGCGTTTGTTCCGTTTCACTGTTTACGCAACGCACTGAAAGGCCACATAAAACGGTCACATGACCTATGAGCGTGAGGGCTTAAGAACTGTGGTGACCTAGTGCCAAAATACGAGTGTTTCACAGAAAAGAATTTTGATTACGCAGCCCGGGACGGTGGCATTTCACGTCAATGTTGTGTAAGTCTGAATGCAATCTTTTGTCCACTGCTGAAACACATCACGATTACCTCCCATCGCTCGTTGACTGGCTGCTGTTATATGAGTCTCCACTGTTTGCTTTACCCCACCTGCCTTTAAGAGGCTTATTTTGTAAGAAGATGAAAAATTGAACTGGACAATGCAAAGCCTGTATTCCAACAAACCTGAGCTTCGTGCCGGGAAACGGCGCTCTCAGTGTGAAAGAATGTTGATTGTTTAGCCCATGGGAGAGGACTTTGTATCGAAGATAGATGCAGTCTTATTGTCTTGAAATTATTATTTTCCCTTGCTTTTATTTCACTTGAAAAGCGCTGGACGTCACCGGTGTGCTTTGAACAGTGCCGAGTTTCTCAAGGTTGCTGTGCGATGTATCGAGAAATTGACTTTTCAGTGTCAACCCTTTCAGCCCCCACTGTGGAAATTCATTTCTGTTGCAGCAGCAGGTATTGTAAAATTACCTGTTGCTTAGGAACCGAAGAAGTTGGCTTTCACTACAAGGTCTTGGTGATTATTCCTGAGAAAAGAGACCTTCATTATGCATAATCATTTGGTTTAGGCAAATTTGCAGCTAGCGCGTTTAAACTCATCCCTCTTACCGCATGCTTGGCCTGGATAACACAGACGCCGATGTGTGCTCAGGCTAGTGTTTAGACACATTCAAGTGACGTGTTAAGCATTTGGGCCATGCCGACAGGATGGCTGGGTGACTGATTCGTCTCGTGAATGCGTTTTAAGGCTTGTCTGAGATTATGTTTAGTGAGGCTCTTAAAGTGGACCATCTCCGGGTTTTGCTGCCATTAGTGTAGCTGCAATAAGGACCATTGAAAGCAATCTTGAAGATTACTTAAATTACGGTTATGAAGAGAGATTTTCTGATACTTTGTTGCGATTTCCCCTTAAAGTTTTCATGTAAAATATATCATTGGTTGTCATAGCAATGCGTACGCTTCTTAGAAGCTTTTTGTAATTGTTTATTGCTTTCAAGGAGTATATACATACATACATACATACATACATTCATACATTCATATATATATATGTATATATATATATATATATATATATACACACACACAAACACACACACACACACACACACACACACATACATACATATATATGTGTGTGTGTGTGTGCATATATATGTATATATATATATGTATGTATACAAACACACACACACACACACGGCCTATTTGTATATGTATGTGTGTGTGTGTGTGTGTGTATGTAACAGTCTTAATTCTTGTTCTACCTCTACTTCTGCAGTGTGATTTTTTTAATAATCTCTCCCAGTCGTTAAAATTGTTGATCACAGCCGTTTATCTGCAGTATCCTGGCAATAACAAAAACATTTTCAGGACCTTCGCAGACTCGTAACGTTAAAACACCGTACAAAAACACCCTGTGACATCGGTTGCAGACTGGAAAGAAGGGGCAGGGATTATATATATATATATATATATATATATATATATATATATATATATAATTTTATTTATTTATTTTATTCTATTTTTTTCCCAATTGAATTGAATCAGATATGGATACACTACTGACTGTGTTGAAATGTAAAGGGCTGAGAAGTGGTTGAGAATTGTAAGATCCAGGTGCCTGGGGTTTTTTTTGTTAGTTTGTTTGTTTGTTTTTTAATTTATTCATTTTTTGTTTTTATTTGCAGTAGTTTTAATCTCAAAATATGATTTTGGGTGATAAGGTACATTTGGTATATTTGAAGGACCTATAGATATTGTCTAGATTTCAATGATATGTGTGTACATGTTTTGTCAAATTTTTAAAAATTTTGAATATGTTTATGTCTCAGACAAATGAATCTCCTCGGAGAGAGAGAGAAGTCCTGACTAGTAGTGACAGTCATGTGTCCCGGCCAGGAGAAGAGACAATCACCGTTATTGTTCACAGAGCCACTAACTTACCCCCACTGAGTGACGGCCGGGTCCCACAGCCATTTGTCATACTGTGAGTAAATCATTCAAATGTAACTTTCACCTGTTGGTATCTAAGAGGTCAGATTTACATTGGATAATGTATATCATGGAGCTTTAAAGTACATTACAAACTGTAGAGCTCACACAGAGTCTTCACAGCTCTCCCAGAGTCTTCACACAATGTCTGTATATCATATTCTAAAGTCAGTTAGCCTGCTCTATCAATACAACGGCTTAGTCACTGGAATGTTTTTATCTATAAAATCTTTTTAGGTTCATGTTGTTGTTGTTGTTGTTGTTGTGTTGTTTTATTAAACTGTACTGTTGTCTTCCTGTGAGTATTGTGTTTTGTCTGAAATTTTCCATGCTGCTGCCCTTATTGGCCAGGTCTCACTTGGAAAAGAGATTCAAATCACAGTACGACTAGGACCAAGTTCAATAAAGGTTAAATTAAAAAAAAAAAAGTCACCTCTCTGATAACTCCCTAACCTGTCATACTAATATCTCAGCTTCTCATATGTGTATACAATACAGTCATACCACAATACATCTTAACATGTTTGGTTTCAGTTCACATTCCAGCCCTCTGTTAGAGCCCTGTGCTGTATGTCATATGGCACAGACTGGATTGAATTTACATAATGTAGATTGGAGAACATATATTCTAATCTACTTCAGTGGCATGTACGTTGTCATTAATAATTGCTGCATTGTTATTCTGATGCCTCACAGACCCACAGTGTCCAGTATACTGTAGATTCCCTGTGTTTTTTTTTCCTGATGACTTGGGCTCTGCAGGATCTGCCATCTGCTTAATCTGCAGTAGGGAGAATGTGTATAGAATTACTAACAGTCAGTTTTTATATAACAGGACCGTATATGAGCCAATGAAGACAAGTATATTTGTTCTCACTTTTTTTTCTGGCTGAACAGTCATTTTCCAGACTAAACTCATATCACAGATTTTTTTGGGGGTTTTTTTAATCGGTGATGTCGGAGACTAGACCTATTGAGCCCTGCTGATCGTCTCTGTTGCTTTAGTCCTGTCCTGACCTATGATAAACACAAATTTTTCTGTACCTTTCAAAATATGCCTGTCATGTTTTGAGAGTGTATATTTAGAGACAAGCCAGTAAAACTCAAAGTCACCCTGTTAATCTGAAATCTTTCATTTAATTTAAGATGTTCAGTCATAACATTTTGAGAATCAAGGTTTGAATCCAGATATTAATATACAAAAATATTTTTAGAGCATTGTCGCGGCTTCAAGTGTTTATTGCAAACTGACCTTTCTGTCCTCACACAGCCAGAGCCAGTGTTGGAAACGTTAGGCTTTTAGTAGGGGTGTGTTCAGGGTGAGAGAAGATTCACGCTACGTTTGGCAATCTTCACATGCCCAGCTAGTCTCATGAATTCTCGAAAAAGGGAGCAATCTCCAGTCTCTTATGGTCTGTGTGTGTGTGTGTGTGTGTGTGTGTGTGTGTGTGCGCGCGCGTGCGCACGCGCCTGCAAAGGAGACATGATGCACATTGTCCTTGTCATACTCCACCCTCTAACAGGTGCCACTCAGAGCCAGTTCATCTGTTTTTTTAACCTTTGGGGTGATTGTCCCTTTGTCTTCCTCATTTGAGTTGTCATTTGCTTCATTGCTTTGTCATAATGGGTACTGACAGGCAAATTTAGCATGCTACTGTCGGTCATTCTAATGATGTTACACAGAACTTGACTGAGAACAGCAATCAAATCCTGATAACAGAAGGAAGATGTTTTGAAGCATTTTTATCGACGACTATTTAATCATGAATTTGGGAAGAAAAAACTGTTGAAACCTTTAGATTTAACCCACCAGAAAGAGGTGTTCCAGTAAGCTTGACTAAGACCAGTAATCACATCCTGATAGCAGAGAGCAGATGTTTTTACAGATTTTTACTGATCAATATTTAATGATTAATTTGCCAAGGAAAATCACTGTAGGTTCAGAGAGAGTTCTTCCAATGTGCAGAGATAATGGTTTGTAAGCAAACAGAATACACTGCAGGAAATGACCAACCATGTTTCTGATCCTAATCTTGTTTTTCACAAATGTTGTTGATCAGTGAGGTGAACATGAAATTGAACTTTGTTCCAACAGATTGATTGCTGTAACTGAGCCAGTTTTGTAACAATCGTATTAGTTTATGGAATAATCTAGAAACGTCAGTATTAGTTCTTTCTTCTCCAGTTCCCACAGTGTACTGTAAATGCAGCTGCGTAAGAAGAGAGCCAGGTTATTTTCAGGACTGGATGGTTTTTAAATGAGATTATTTTCTGAGAGCTGTCCCTGTAGTCCTTCCACTGCCTGCCAATCAGGGTGGTTGTTTTTTGTGTTGAGTGTGTGACCTTTTACTGTTCTGTAATTCCAGAAACAGGTTGTGTTTCAATTTTAATCATGAAATAAAAGCCAACATCTCTGCTCTTCTCTTGTAATATGTACCATATAAGGAAATTATAGAGGAATCTGAAACCTAAGCAGTGTCTTTGAGATGAAGTGATACTCAAGTACTTCTGTAATATACAGAAACAAAGTATGCCAATATCAGCTGCACATTAAGGACCATTATCGTAAAAGACCACGTGTAATTGAGTTTGAAAACTGAAGAAGCTGTTCATCCGGTGCATATCTCTCTTGTCTGTCTGGTTTAACTAAGACAAAGCCTTGCAGATGGACAGCCTCTCTATGTCCCCCTCCATTTGGGTCACCATGGGCTTTCCCAGAGACAGAGAGAGAGAGAGAGAGAACTGCACTTAATGTTTTTTTTGCCTTTTGATCTGCTGCCCAAATAATGAGATCCTCATGAATAATAAATTTCATCGTTCGATGTGACCTTGCGGGGGAAATGTAACAGACAACTGAGAGTGCATGAGTGGGAGATACAGATGCATAAATTGGGGAGGGGCCTGTATGCAAATTAGTATAAAGAGTAGAAAGAGTAGGTGGTCTTTTCTCCCATGGCTTATTATCACAGTCACAACTAGTGACCTTATTGAAAGGTCTACCAATCAATACCTGATTACCAGATGGATGAATCAATTCCCAATTGCACGAGCTGGGCAATTTAGGGCGTTTTCAATCATACAAAGTTACCCAGAGTTCAAAACAAGTAGCTAAGTGCTAAGATGGTGGCCATCAGTAGGGGTTGCTTCAGAGGACGAGTTTCACTTCAAATGGAGTGGAGGGGTTTTCAAGGCACAGCATCATTCATTTTTCATCCGCAGCTGGCTTTGAGGCGGGCGGAAGAGGGGGCAAGCCAGTCGGGGGCAAATCGAAAGCTTCTAACAAACCTGACGCTTTCAGAGCCTAGAGAGAAAGAGATTGAGAGGAGGGGGAGGGATAGCATGAGAGAGAGAAAGAAAGAAAACATGAGGAAGATTATTTACAAAAGAGGAACAAAGACTCCTGCCTTAGACTGGGGTCTTTTTTAGACGTTGCTATGTTAACAAGACAGAGTCCAAATGAAAGGGAAACAAAGGAAAAGTGGAAGAGGATACTCTTAATAAACTCTTACTGATGAGGGCTCAAAGGTAGAGCTAGTCCACATATACTGAACTGTGCCATCACAACTGTTACCCTGATGACGCATAAAATCTGCCTGTATAAAGTAGTAAACTATAAAATATATATATAAAATATAAACTGGTTTTACAAGGACTATGTGTTGTTTTGGCATAGTCTGATATTTTAAGAATAAAGTCTCATGTTGACGTATTTGACGCAGTCTGATGGAAGAGATGAGCCATCAGACGGTTATAGTTATTGTACAGTACATCCGGTTGAAATCTGGCCCAGGGCAGGAACCAGACAGCAGAAAAGACTTCATATACTTCTCAAGGTCTCTGGTTTTGAATATGCCAGAGACAGTGGAGAATGGTGTAGATGCAATCAATATTCATAAGTAATTTATAAATCATTGAGGATTTGATATCATGTTAGTTCTCAAGAGCTTTCCAAGGTGCAACACGAAGGGCTGATTTATCATTTTTAGACTTTTTCCCAGTTGCTCATAATCAGATTTGATCTTTTTCATTTGATCTCTTCTCTGTTTGAGAAATCACATGAATTTTTAATTTTTGTGTTCTGAGAACGGTGTGGTGATGGCTAAGACCAGTTGGCAGAATCACACTCTCAGAGGAAATGTCGTTTTGAAATGAATTAGCCGCCGCTTTTGAGGAAGGCAATAAATTGTGGTCGGAAATTTGTTGATTGGATGTGATTTGTACATAACTGTGTGTGTTTGTAGGCTTCCAATTCACAGTAAAAGTAGATTTAATTCTTCAGCACTTCTAAAGAACTGAGATATGTGTTCGGTTTTTGTCTCCGCTAATAGCTGCCAAAAAGAGGCCAGAAAAAAGATACAGTGTAGCTTTACATATCCCTCCTAGCTTCAAATTCAGAAGTTAAAATCATTAGAAAGTTCCAAACATCTGTCAACCTTTTAAAGCTTCCATTAAAACTTTCTGAAGGTTTAAAACACAGTTAGAATGCATTAGATGTTATAGTCAGATATAGTTAGATGTGAGCATGGAGACTTTGAGATAAATCAGAGAGATGAGAGGGTCCGTTAACAGAATCGCGGAGAAGTTTTGGTCGGAGAGAGTCCGGCGTCTTCCGTTCCCAGCGTTCCCCGCCTTCCCAGCGGGAGCAGAACGGAATGGCTGCACACTTAATGAGAGATTTCTCAGCACTCCCCAGTCCTCTGTCTGCTGCTGCCGCTTCTATAACAATGCTAATGCAGACTGACGTTTGCAAGGTTGTTAAAGTACCAAGGATCACTGGGGATCAGCTGTGGGAAAAAGGGAATTGAAGACACAATAAGAAAACCATACAAGCCTTTGTTTTCAGTCAGCATCTGCTCTCCATGCACGTATTTATTCTCTATTTATTCAGTATACCACACTAGTTTTGATTGATTTTGGTCACATAGTACCGCAGACATTTTAGAACAAAATGACTGGGTACCTTTTTTTTTTTTGCTTGTTTTTCATGTTTTTTTATGGTCATACATGGATGTATTTTTAGTTTGCTGTTTGTAGTAGTTACTTGATTTTATCGTAGTGACATATCTGTGTCATGAGAACAAAAAAGGGTTTTGCTCTTTTTGTCTCTGCAACATTTGTGTGTTTGTATTTTGGGTTGTTGTTTTTTTTTTTGTAAATTGATATGTGATTCCTAACTGAGCATAATCCTAATGACTGAGTGAAACTCAGTTCACAGACTTTTAATGAATGGATTTCTAAATCTCAGCCCTTGAACTCTTTGTGAACTGGTGCATGAAAGCTGAACTTCTGTGCCTTCTGTGATGAAGAGCGGAGAAGCCAGTTTGTTCTCTTTGTCACAGTGTCCCTTAAAGAAAAACTTTTTCTTTCTTTTCACTTCCCTCCTCATAGCGTTGCGTAATGATATCGATAACTTCGGCTGTCCTTAAAGTATCCATTTCAAATGAGTCATTACTCATTTTTACCTACTATAGCCAGATACACAGATCATGTAACTATACTCCTTTTCCCAAGTAATGGGCAGACTTCACTAAACACAGACAAATCCTGTGTGCAGGTAGTTTCTAACAGTTGCTAGTGTGTCCTGTGATATAAAGAGTGCATGCACTTGTGCAAAAATTCAAAGGTTAAGTGTGGACTGTGTACCTATTCATTCTCAAGCCACCAGTCACAGGCACTTTCACCATCAAAATGTCAGGCACACATCACATGGTTAGAGGGACGCAAGGCTCAGATGCTTATGCAGATCATTAACCAAATGTATTTAGAATATACATTTAGCTTTATGTAGCCTAGTAGCCTTGCCAAAGGACTGGTGATATGATGATCTTGTCAAGAAGACACTGATCCCATAATCAAAGCTCTGGCCATGTATTTGGTAGTCTGTGTGGTCTTTGTTTACATAGAGGCTCCATTTACTTGCTCTGTCCATCTCAGACGTGTGTACTGCATCCAAAGCAACTGATTTATCAAAATCAGGCCCGTCACATCTCCTGACTGTCCATCTTATTGAATGTTTTCTGGTCCCAGCCTTCCATCTGGTACAGGGGAGTGTGAACTGGAGGTGGGGGCTTGGGAGAGGGGCAGGAAGCTATCTATGCATTCGACAGCCCGATTAAACTCACGAGGTTTGTCAGGCGCGGGGAAAGGACAGGAGGCAGGTGGCACGTTTTCTTTTAGTCCTTTTTAAGAGGGATTAGACTTCAGCCGCGAGAAAAAAAGGGGGGGTGTGCGCATTTTTATTAAATAGTTCAAAGGTTTTAGAAGAAGGAGGGAACTCATGTGATTAGTGGAGCATTATGATGCCTGTTTTATGTGTTTTATAACAGCAGGACTTGTTCTTTTTAAGGAAAGGGATGTTAGTGATAACTCTTAGACCATTGGAATCCCAGTCCAATGTTTTCTTACGGATTGCATTAATGTTATATTAAGGTTATATTAAGCTTTGAAGTTGTGAGGGGGATTTGTGACAATTCATTGTGTAATAGCAGAAATGCACACAAGTAATTATTTTGAGGTGTAGCAACACACGTAGTGCTGGAACTTTGAGAAAGGCCAACATTAAGCAATATTTAATCTGCTTAAAATTACTGAGTATTTATTGTGTGTGCTCTGAGTTTGACACACACAATTCAGGAACTTACTGTGCTTGGGCCATGTATTTGTGTGTGTCTGTGTGTGTGTGTGTCTGTGTTTTTGTGTGTCTAGGATGAGTGGAGAGGATGAGACTCGTGGGTGGAAGAGTCAGGGCGTGACCCACTGCCCTCCACTGCCCACTCATTGCCCCTCCTGGGAGGAGAGTGTCTCTTTGGGGCTTCAAGATCAGCAAGCGCTTACGGAGGGTGAGCCAGCTCACTGCTACACCACCAAAATAGGATCAAACGATTGGGTAATGTTGTGTGGGCTTATGTGCAGTCTGTACATTACAGGGGACACAAAAGCCTCACCCAGCGTCCTAAAGGAAATGTTTTTCTGGTTTAAAAAAACAGAAAGAAATAAAAGAAAAATGCAGTGTTGGCATAGCATGCGAGATTGTGGAGATGGTGCTTGGTTTAATAAGAGAAAAGCAATCCCACGTAAAGTGATTGTAAGACATTTCTTAAGGGTATTTATAATAATGTAGACAGTTGGCAGTTCTGTAGCAAGCAAATAAAGTACATATCTAAAAAAAAGATAGAAGCTAAACATTTGCTCTCAGGGTTCCTCATTTATCAGTCCCAAGGCAGGGAAGAGCATGTATAAGTCTGTGCAGTGATGTTTTTAATTGTGAGGAATGACATAACAGCAGTGTGCCACATTAATGGGAGGACATTCTGTTGATATAACAGATGCTTTCTTTCCATGACCTTTATCATTTGCCAAAAGTGAAACATGATGTAAAGATAGCTTTCTTGTCTGTGATACAGCTTTCTGTATGTGCTGCTTTATGGGTCCAGTTTGAATCTGACCTCTAAAACACTCAAGTACAAAGCCAGTGAGCACTCCTTATTGGTATTCACTCTGTAGTTTTGCTTTGAGGTGTTTTCCATTGTGGTGTGGAGAAGACATAAAAAAAAAGTAAATTTGGTGGATACTACCGAGCCATGGTTGCCACCTCGGTCTTTAAATGCTAATAAAAGAAGTTTTTTTGTTCCCTCTCTCTCTCGCTCTCTTTCTCTCTCTCTCTCTCTCTCTCTCTCTCTCTCTCTCTCTCCATGTGTCATTGGAGAGACAGAGTGATGGGGATGTGTGTATGTGTGTGTGTGTGTGTTTGAAATTGCTTTGCCTTGATCTGCTAGTCAGCGTTGTGAAAAGGCCTCTCTGTTGATGATAATTGCAGAGCTTGGGTCTGATTATTCCAACCGCATGGTCCCTGCCTGTTAACTGACAGCATAATTACACAGGGGCTTTAATGGTACTCCCCAAGAGTGGCGTGAATGATTGCTCTGCATGTGCTGGAAATGCTGATGGAATCGGGCGAGGTACAGCGGCATCTTAAACCCCTACGAGAGTCTGCTCGCCATCCCTTTGTTTGAGCACTCGTTTTTATGCTCTTCCCCTGGGCTGACGAGCACACCCATTGGCTGTCGACAAAGTCAGGGGGTTGGCTTTCAGTGTTGGGAGGGCTTTCGCGACACCTTGGCGATACGAGTGGGAGAAGGCTCTGGAACACGGTTGGGTTGTTTCTGAAGATAACCACCTTGGAGTAGCTGTTTAGTGGTCGGAAGGATGGCACAGATTCATTGACCAACAAGGAGATCCAACACCAAGCCAAGGAATAGAGTGAAAACCGTGCCTCCTCTTTCAGCCCGACCTTTTCACACCACCATACTGCTGATGGAGGATATGTGAACACACGTTCTGTTCTCAAAGAGATCTGCACATATACTCACTAAAGACGCTGTGTGTCTGAGTCACTTTGTCAGCAGAACACTGAGACAGGCTAAATTTGGGCTGAACAGTCTCCATGACTTCAGGCTCTGACTAGAGTACAAGAGTAGGCAAAGGGTCACATTAAGTTCATAGCATGCCCAGAGTCAAGAGCATCTGAGAACAGTGACAACAGTGATGGAAGCACGCAAGTTACGGGAGCCCCAATTATTCATCCACTCCTCTCAGATTTCATACTTTATGACACCCTTTTATTTCCACATAGACTGCTAGAATCAGACATACCGTAGCATTACCTCCTTCCGCCCCAGAATATCTCTTGTATAGATTCACACAGCTTTTAACATGCTAAAGATCTTCACAATACAGTGCGATGATTTAATCACAGTCTAAAGTTCCCATTTTACCAAAAGTACGGTCCTATTCACTTTTTCCCATCCTTGTTATCAGAAAGTGCAAGGTAAACAAATGTTGCCGTCTGTCCATACCAATCCTTTGCAGTGGTGATTCTTAGTGTGGCTGACAGTAGGACCAAGGAACTGCTGGCTTACTTTCGCCTTCCTGTCACACACCTGCAGCCTTTCCGGCACTACCACCTGGAGCTGGTGCAGGTGAGTGTATCCCATCTCTACCTGTGCAAATAAATCTTCTTCATCTGAAGCTAGTCCATAAGACCCATTCTCACCTTCCTTTTCGCTGTATGTAGTCTTGTCACCCTCCCTGCCCTAGACTGCAGCTCTTCAGTCATCCTGTTAGTCCACTTCTAAAACATAAGAGGTTTTCTCTGATTTGCTCCTCAACACCATACAGCCTACCTGGGGTACATGATTGCAACCAATCAGAGTGTACCACCCACCTTCCTTTCATTAACATGAAGCATCATATGGGCTGTTAAAATTAGCGCAGTTTTCTGTATGCAGTCCAGCTCTTGTCATCAGCTTGATATCTTACCTTACCACACCACCCCCAGCCACACAGAAGAGATGGGATTGTAGGTAAAAGAGAGAACAGCAGGGTTTCAGAGCCTGTGTGTGATTTGAACACTGCCCATCATCCCCCTGCTTTAGGGGGAAACTGCATGATCCTGGCAGACCTGAGTCTGTTGGTATTGAGCGTAAGAATCTGCCTCGGGCGTTGTCGTTCAAACAGGGCAGTGTAACGGGGCACTATGAATAAACCATGCACCCCGTACCCTTCCTAAAGCACCAGCACACTGCTGCTATCGCATTTACTTCTGACATGACTCTGGATTATTACTGTTAGATATAGAAAGGAAAATGTTGCATTCAGTTTTGTCTTTGAATAAACTGAGTTCATAATCTATAAGCAGGTTTTAGCAGGTCAGGTTTTTTTTAATCCCATTTATAGTGTATCGTTAATTATTGCCATACTTTATAAAACAGACACATCTATTTATGTTTATATTTGTTTATTTACTATCTGTATGTGTACATATCTATCTGTCTGTCTGTCTGTCTGTCTTTTTACCTTTTTAAGTCACTCTCCCTCCATCATGTATGGGTATCAGTTTCTCCCCCTATGCAACCCAAGTGTGTTTGTATTCAATATTGATTTTCTTCAGATCTTCAGAAGGCTTCTCTGTACATTCATTATACATTCTGTGTAGGTTTTTCTCTCAGCTGTGATTGTATCTGCATATAATCAGTAGGATGGGAATTAGATCAGTGACACTTAGTTAAATCAGAATAGCTTTTGCCTCAAGAGTTGTACAGCTACGTCGGCCCATATCGAGAGTAAGAGTGGTTTTGAAAAATGAAAAATGCATGGGCAGGATGAGTGCAGCAGGTTTTTTCTGGAGGACATCTCCACTGAACACTTCACAGTGTGTGTGTGTGTGTGTCTGTGTGTGTTTGTGTTTGTGTTTGTGTGTGTGTGTGTGTGTGTGTGTGTGTGTGTGTGTGTGTGTGTGTGTGTCTGTGTGCAGTATCTGAATCCTGTGAGATGTGATTTCTGTTTTTATTCCTAGAGTCTGGCCTCTCAGCTGTCTTTGTCTAGTCGGAGCTTTCCGGAGAGAGAGAATCTGGGTTCATGCATGATAGACCCTTTACCCTTCTCTTCTCTCCGTTCCCCAAATCAGCTTTCAGACTGAGAGACATCAATTATTCATAGTTTCTTCAGTGTCCACAGCACTGAAGGCTCTGCAGTAGCTTCTCCCCTTTGTTAGTTACTGCACTGATAATTACTGTTAATCTTTAGTTCATTAATGGTATTGTGCAGCTACATTTTATTCTTAATCGTGTGTTATATATCAGTTATCAACGACAAATTCATATGTAACATATGAAACTTTATTAACATGCAACTACAGCGCTGGTTAAAATTTTAAACTGCCTCCCAAAATTACCATCCTTTGCTATTTTATAGTTTGGGATTTAAATGCATGCAAATTAAAGATGCTGTTTTTTTCTACTTACTCAGCAACTTCCAAACGAAAAAGAATAGTCATTTAATAGGAAAACTCCTATTGCTTTTCCTCTCGGACAATAAAGACTTTTGGCAGAATGTTTACTCAGGCTAAATGAATCATATCAGATACTATGCTGTACAGCTGAATGGGGAAATTAAGAACTCTAGCTATGTGAAGCTGGATGGATTTCAGGTTCTTGGTGAGAGACTGGTTGTGATGTTGTGATGATAATTCTTGTCTTAGGCTTTGCCCAGCATTGGCTGGCTGTCATTTATGGGGGTCATAAAAATTGATCGTCCCTCGGTGTTGTTTTAATGGAAGAACACTCTGGAGAGTGTCCAGCTGTAATCACAGACACTCTTTGGCCTCCATGCTCCTCCGTGTCTCACACCCGGGAGACAAATGACCACATTTAAACACTTGAAGTCTGAATCACAAAACCGGGAACATGTTCAGCGTGAAAACCGTTTACGGTAATGATGATGACAGACTACTGCCTAAACGTGGCTCTGATACTTTAAACCAGTCACTAAAACTCCAAACCCAAACTCACACTGCGGTCACCTGCAGTCACAAACATCTTTTTTATATCTGATATTCAAGACATGGATTTTGTCAGGAATTTCATGGAATTCCTATGTAAACTACATGGAATATGTGTTGCATTATTACAGCCTCATATAAGTCTTATGATATGTTATTACTGTTCTTGGACTTGAGCTGTTTTAACCATATGTTGTATTTGTATGTATTGTATGCTCTGTGACTGCTGACTGCTCATCCCTGTTGTTACTGTCTGTTTCCTAGGCTCATAGGATGTCTCCCACAGGGGTGCGGCTCTACGTTACCATGGTACGCAAGCTCAGCCTTCTCCCCGGGCTGCCATGTTTCTCCTTCACGGGGTTGGAGGTAAAGGCTACTAACAGGTCTGCGGTGTGGCCCGTCGGTCTATCTGTAGAATGTGGCTGAGCTTGGTTGGACTTGCATGGTTACATAAAAAGATTTACAGTTCTCATGCCATGTATGATAATCTAGTGGATTGAACATTACACAAATACTCGCTGCTGCAAGCGGATTTGGTTTGGTCATTAATTCAGCATACACACACACAGACACACACGCACACACACACACTGATTGTTTTTTAAAAATAAAATGAGTTATTTTTAGATTTAATGTACGATAGAGTTTTTCTCTAATTACATTCTGCATTATTCAGCTACCTGATCTCTCTTTTCCTGATTCAGATCTTGTCTCAATATCATGAAAGCAAAAAAAAAACCAAAAAGGCTAACTTAATCTGCCTGTCTCAGAGTTTCCCATTAACTCAATCATGGCATTGATCTCATTCATGCCAGGAGGTATTGAATACTGATTGAGTTTAAATGCTGCTACGTGTGGCTGCATTACTTTTACAGACTGCTGAGTGTGTTCAGTGTACAGATTCACTCCTAAAAATAAGGAGCACCACTTTAATGCACTTCTCTTTCTCTCTTATTGTCCCCAAAACTCTTCCTTCATTATTTTTGTCTGTCTTTCTTTTGTTGTTTGTGTTCTCTTTTTTTGTTGTCCATCTAACTGTCTGGCACTCGGTCTCTCTCTTTGTGTGACTCAGGTGCTCCTTAAGGCCATGCGAGGCCCCCTGAAGGAGCCAGTGGGGCCCCTGGTTGCCGTGGCGCGTGTCGTTCCTGACTATGATTCGTACAGGTCAGCTCTGTCCCCGACTCATGCTCTGTCTCAGTATGAATGCTCATGCATGGAGTCATTGTGTTGGCTGAGATGCACTAGGAGTGGAGCACTCTGTAGGTCAGAGAGAGACAGAGAGAGAGAGAGAGAGACAGATATGCATTAATCGTATCTTCCTGCTGCACAAGCTAATGGACGTCAGGTCCATGACTTCAATTAACAGAAACAGCAGCTAGTGATCCACTGCACTGTAAGCTAAAAATAGCTCTTTAAAAGCTTGAATCTAGGGGAGGGGTCTTTGAGCAGAGAGAGAGGTAAAGGGGAAAAAATTGCCATAACTGATAAGGGTCTTCATAAGACCCAGAGCTTGGTTTGCATTAATTGCTTTTGTGTGATGGCCACTCACTGCACATTGTCATGGTTCACCACAGTGCTTCTGGGAAATGTCAGTATCCCTCGTCTCATTGGATGTTCACACTGTTGTTAGCTGCTAATTGTTTCTGTAACTGTATCACCGGAGTTGTTAATGAGGTTTAATGTAGCACCATTTGGCAAACTATGTTCAATAAAAAACTCACGAAAAATTTTGTCCCCGTCAGCAAAAATAATTATGCCGTTTTCTCTGATTGTCATTTCTCATTTTTTAAGGATTAATTTCATTTAATTCAGTTTGCAGATAAGTGTCCTTCGTTTAATTTAGATCAGTCAACCTCATTTATTGTTTTTCAGAAATCCATTAGCTTGATGTCAAGATGTGAGTTGTGTGTCTCTGTATATATGTCTCTCTCTCTCTCTCTCTCTCTCTCTCTCTCTCTCTGTCTCGCTTTCACTCTCTCTCTCTCTCTCGCTCCCTCTCTCCCCCTCTGTGTGTGTGTGTGTGTGTGTGTATGTGGAGAGCTGGAAGGTGTGAATGATATGCAGTCTGTGGGTGTGTGTTTGGACATGGGTGAGGCTCTGCCCGTCTCCTCCCTTCGACAGGTCTCGCCTCACGTACTGTGCTACTAATAATAGTGGAGCTGTTGCCAGGGCACAAATGGAAGTGCGACTCCATGTTTTATTTATTTTTTGCTCCAGACCCAAATGGATTTCCTCTGCCATGGCAGAGGTGTAATCTCCTGGCTGACTGCTGGACTGACACCTTCATGTTTTCATTTATCAGCAGTGTGTGCCTGAGCAACAGTTCTATCTCCTCATCATTCAGGCAATCTGCTGGACAAACTACTCTTCTTATGGAAGTTATGTCTCCCGTCAGTCACCCAAAAATGTATAGGATGTTTTAAGAAATGTATCTGTAAACACACACATGCGCGCGCACACACACACACACACACACACACGTACACACACACACACATACACACACGCAGACAAACATATGTTCTCTCTCTTTTGCTCCCTCTGTCTGTCTATCTCTCTCTCTCTCTCTCTCTCTCTCTCTCTCTATCTCTCTCTCTCTCTCTCTCTCTCTCTCTCTCTCTCTCTCTTTTACTCATTCTCATCACCTCCCTATCTCTTTCTTCCTGTTCTATGATTTATGTGTTTGTTTTTGATTTGTCTATGTCTGTGTCTGTTCAGCATATCTCTCCTAAATATCAAATATTATCCCCTCAAATGCAGAACAGAATCATGTCAGTGTCTAAGTTTAGGGTGGATCATATTCAGGTTGAATGAATAGTACACTGTTGGGTGGTTTTTTCTTCCTCTGTGTCGCAGGGACACTATGCTGGAAAGAAAGCCAAGATTAGCAGGAGTTTCTGTGAGCACTCTCTTCTTCCCCCAGTCTACGGAGTCAACTTTCACTGAACCGTCCCCCAGTGCCCTGGGTCAGCCACAGGTCAGCCAGTCTTACTCTGTACCTACTCATCACTAACTTGCTCTTTACTCACCACATACTCAACACTCATCCAACCCGCTAAGATCACTTACTCACCACATACTCACCACTTACTAAACTCTCCGTAACCTCTTACTCACCACATACTCAACACTTACTCAGTTCTCAGTCACCTCTTACCCACCACATACTCACCACTTACTAAACTCACCGTAACCTCTTACTCACCACATATTCACCATTTACTCAACTCTCAGTCACCTCTTACCCATCATATACTCAACACATATTCAACTCTCCGTAACCTCTTACTCACCACATACTCACCACTTACTAAACTCTCAGTAACCTCTTACTCACCACATATTCACCATTTACTCAACTCTCCGTAACCTCTTACTAACCACATATTCACCATTTACTCAACTCTCAGTCACCTCTTACCCATCATATACTCAACACATATTCAACTCTCAGTAACCTCTTACTCACTACATACTCACCACTTACTAAACTCTCAGTAACCTCTTATTCACCACATACTCACCACTTACTAAACTCTCAGTAACCTCTTACTCACCACATACTCAACACATATTCAACTCTCAGTCACCTCTTACTCACCACATACTCAACACTTACTCAATTCTCAGTCACCTCTTACTCACCACATACTCAACACTTACTCAACTCTCATTCACCTCTTACTCAACACATATTCAACTCTCAGTCACCTCTTACTCACCACATACTCAACACTCACTCAATTCTCAGTCACCTCTTACTCACCACATACTCAACACTTACTCAACTCTCATTCACCTCTTACCCACCACGTACTCACTGCATACTCAACTCTCAGTAACCTCTTATTCACCACATACTTACCACATACTCAACTCTCAGTAACCTCTTACTCACCACATATTCAACACTTACTCAACTCTCAGTAACCTCTTACTCACCACATGCTCACGCTCAGTAACCTCTACTCACCACATATTCACTACTTATTCAGCCCTCTATAACCATGCATTCACTCTATTCAGCCTTCATTCATATCGTACCTTTAATCACTCACTTACTATGTAACCTCATTAATTCTTCCTTAACTCACCCCTGGAGCAGCACCCAGCTCTAACTCACAGCTTACTCACCTCTAACTTACCACTGAGAGACCACTTACTCATGACTTACTCACCCCTTATTCACACCTGCAAACATCCCATTAAAACATGAATAGTAGTGTACAGGCAGACAGGGAGAAATATCAGCAGTGAACTCTTCCATAGTTAGTAAAATGCCTACAGACTCTAACACTGAGGGGATCAGAGAGGTCAGGCAGACAGGTAGAGAGAGAGAGAGTTAGATAGAGAGAGAGGAACAGACAGGACTCCTGTAATATTGTATCTGGTTAAGCTGTGTGTATCATTGTATGCCTCTCTGCTGTTCTCTGCGTCCCTTCACCCTCTGTTCAACAGTCTGCTCAGTCGTTAGGCACCAACACACACACACCACACACACACTACCTTTTCCCTCACACAACTTTCTCCCCCCCCACACACACACACACACACACACACACTCACACACTCACACAAAGAGCACGGTTGTAGGAGAGCGTGTCATCTCTTCTCTCACTCATGGTTAATGTGTATTCTACTGAGACCTCAGCCTTGCTTTGACCATATTGATCTTCCTACAGAACTGCTGGCCTGCATTTATCTATCCGTCCATCCATCTTCCTCCCTGCCTCTCTACACATCTATTCACCCCTGTGTCACCATCCTTTCATTAGTTAAACATCATTTGCTTTCACCTGCCTTACATACTTTACTTCACAGTAAAAGAGCTTGTCTTCATACAGAGTTCATCTTCATTAAGGAAATGCCTTGCCTTTAATTACATGGATAGAGGTATATGTACAGTGCTGATTAGCTCAAATGAAAGCATAAGTATTTTAGTGTGATAATGGTGTTTATACTGTGACTGGTGTAATGACACAGGGGATGAGGAGTGAGGTGTGATGTGTAGGGTTGAATCCACATTTACATTTTCTGCCCGAGTGCTACTGCTTCACCACCTGTCACGGAATGTGTATCTTGGCATAGGAGTGTGTGTGAGTGTGTGCTTGTGTGTGCATGTGTTTGCGTGTATGTGCTTGCGTGTGTGTGTGTTTGTGTGTGCGCGTGTATGTGTGTGTGCATTTATGTGCATGTGTGTTTTTGTATGTCTGCATGTGCATGTGTGTGTACACCCATATGTTTTTTTGTATGTCTGTGTGGTGTGTGTGTGTGTGTGCATGCATGCATGCATGTGTTTGTTTGTATGTCTGTGTGTTGGGTGTGTGCGAGTTCATACGTGTGTGTGTGTGTGTTTTCATGAGTGTGTTTGTGTGTGCATGCACCTATGTGTGTGTGTGTGTGTAGGTATATAAAAACATGAGAGACATGTGAGGGTAGATTTGCCAAGCTGCTCCTGTGCCATCTGTGCCCAGTCAGTGCTGTGGCATCTCCATGTGTCCCTCTCTTTCTATAGCCACTCCTATAGTGCACACTCAAATTTAACACCCGTTCACTCATTTTCTGTACCATGGGAAGGGATCATGACTTTCTCTGATGAAACGCCTCTGCCATCTAGGTCCTCCAAATATCATCTGTATTCTCATCAATCTGCAATAACATTCATCAGATTTGCATTTTGAAAAATAATTGAACATAATTTTGCACAATTTTCATGCAAATTTCAACATCTTAGCAGCTAGAAAGGCTGTTAAAAGATTAGCAAAATCACTGACCTTTCATCAAAGTATGCTCATTGTTGCTGGCAGAGGCGGGCGGGACAAAATCTTTAAATTCGGCATTAATTTCCATGATTAGAATGTCAGTTTGTGGTGTAATTGCCTTGAGTAATGACAGCGGAGAGGCAATCGATAAGGAGCCAAGGAGTTGCTGTCACTATTGACCTTTGTATGTGCTTAGGGACGCCGTGCCAATGACATTTCTGGAACATGGACCTCCAGGGAGAAACGCTTGTCTAGTGACAGCCCAAATTACACCCCATGTGTTTGCCAGGACACTTCGGCTTCTTCCTGAACAAAAACACACACTATAAACCAGCAGCCAACTTCTGTCCCCGTCTGTACTGTAGGAAGTTACTTTAAGAGTCTTGAGTCCAATGTTGAGTGGTTCTGTTGAAAAAGGGTTGTGCCCTGAGATGATACTGCCTCTTCCATAGAGATGAATTGTGTTTGTCTAATGATAGTAACAAATCTAAGTATCATTACTATCAGTGAATTTTCACAAAGCTGATAGCATTACTATTTCTGTGTTCTATTCCGGCTTTTGGAAAAATCGTCTGAGAACACCCAAAACAAATTCAAAACAGACTCTCACTTGCACCACTAACATCTGTTCAACCTCAGTTTGTCTAGACTCTCCTCTTTGACATTTTAAACCGCACTGTCCTCCGCCTGCAGCTCGGTCCCTGAGTTCAGTCTCTCACACTCCTGATCGTACTCGCCCTGCCTCAGGGCGCAGTGCCAAGGAGCAGAGCTGGGCCTGGTTCCTCCGAGGGTGACTGCCATCTGCCAGCTCTGCCCGCTGCCCCAGAGATCCAGCCAGGTGCTGGGCATGCTCACACCTCAGTCTGTCCCCCGGGGGGCAACGCATTCTGGGCCAACTGTTGATCCACAAATCTACAGAGCACCAGTGGAGCAAGGGATGACTTTCTTTAATTTAGACATGAAAAAGAGACAAGCGCAGATGCCCGCCGATACTCGGCTCGATGACTGCGATCCCGTTCACCGAAGATGTGCCGCGTATGCAATTTAATTAGCTGGAATAATGAACGGTTTATTGCACTGTTTATGTTTTTTGCATAATACAAATATACAGAGTATTCAGTGGGGATGGTAATGTGCAGTCGTAACGCAAACATAACATGTACAAATTTATTGAGCTGAATCCTAAAAGACCGCCGAGAGAGAGTGTGGCTGTGTGTGTGTGAGAGAGAGAGGGAAAGGGTGTGTGAGTGTATGTGTGCATGTGTGTACATGAGAGAGACTGAGAGAAAGAGAGCGAGAGAGAGAGAGGGAGTGTATGCATAAGAGATGAAGGGGTGTGTGTATATATGTGCGTATGCGCGTGTGTGTGTGTGTGTGTGTGTATGTGTTTGTGAGAGAGAGAGAGAGTTTAATATTTCATGCTGATGTGCTGTCTGTCTCACAGCACACCTCTCCCCCTCTGTGTGTTGTGCAGGTCTCTAGGGTGGGGTTGCCCCCGGAGCAGCCCGTGTGGAATCACTGTTTCCTCTTCCTGGGTCGAGACTGTGCCACCATTTTCACAGGAAGAGCTGCTCTGGTGCTGGAGTACTACCCCATCGGCACCGGTGATGAGACGTCTGATGATCCCTATCTCTGTGGCTGACTGGCATTTAGTATAGCTATTATAGTATCGTATACAGCATGAGTACATATTATGAAACTGAGAGTTTAATAAGAGTTTAATGAAAAACCGAAGTGCCAAATTTTGACCTTCATTTGACATTCATGTCAAAATAATGCAAATATGAATTTGAAGGGACATGTTACACATTTTAGATAAAAATGGAATGAAATAGACTGACTTACATCTCTCCCTCTCTCTCCCCTATGTTTCCCCTCTCTGTCTCTCTCTCTCTCTCTGTCTCTAGCTGTGAGCTCGTTTGCCTGGTACCTGCGGAGCCCCGTGGCGTTCTCAGGGCTGTGTCTGGATCAGCTGCTCTACAGGAAGCTGTTATCAGAGGAAGGCCTGAGGGTGGACAGACTGCCACTGCAGGTCAGACAGGAGATGGGTAGAGAATGAACCGTCTCTCTGTGCATTCAGATTGCATTGTATGTTGGTTTCTTTGCTCTTGCGTTAGTTCAGTCGCTTGCTTGTCCATTCCGTTCTGTATTGATGAGTTTACATGCTTCTGTCTCTTCAGGTAAGACAGGACAAGTGTGGAGGACAAAGCATGGTAGTTCATCTCCGTAAATGATATCTGATAGATCTCTGGGTTGGGAAAAAAGTGCAACCATTTTCTGACAGTAATGGAAAAAGGGCATTTGACAGGAAATTGGAGGAACTGTTGCCATCTGCTCTGTGTATGAGCAGTACATCAGGCCAGTAAAATTCAGATTGCCACTGATGATGTTATGGTAATATCGTGTTTTGCTCAGGGCAGCAGTCTCCAGACCAGCTCAGACACAGCCCCGTCCGTCAGCATCCTCCTTCGTCTCATTGGCTCGGAGGTGAGCGACCACGACAAGTTTCAGCCAATGAAAACAAACCTATTTTCACTTGTTCTTTTCTCATTTTCACTGCCACACGTGAGTCCTCTCCATGTGTTCTTTTGCTATGAAAAGAAAAAAAGTTACTTCCTTCACTGTGTCTCTACTCTGATGACCTCTGTTTGATTCAGACTAATGTTGTTATTGTCATAACACACCACAAAGCACAGACAGTACAGACGGAGAACAGGCTAAGTGAAAAAAAAAATCAGAATGAATGGAAAAATGAGAGTTAACTGATTAGTTGCTTTATAAAAGCATTAGCTGTGTTTTATAACAGGATCTGAGGCTCTGTATATGATTACAGAATCGCCCACTGTGTGGACAAATCCATCTCAATCCACCCTGCCCTGAGCTGTGGAACTGGCCACACATACACACACAAACACACACACACCTACCTACAGATACACACACACCCCTATACACACACACACACACACACACACACACGGTTCATAGTCTGGAGAGGGCACTAAAGCTATTTTATTGCTCTTTAATAATTACTATACAGTGTTATTATCTTAATGCAGCCAGTTTATGGGCACACAGGGACGGGAAGCGGTTTACCAGCCCTCTGGAGCTCTCTCCATCTCCATCTGTCTCTCCCTCCTCTTTTCCTTCCCTTCCCTCCCTGTGTCACTCCCTCGTTCTCTGTGCGACGGCTGATTCATTTTCCTTCTCTAACAGTGGCTCAGACATTGATTGTTACACAGTGATCTATGAGAGAGGCTGACCGTGTGTGGGTTGCGCTTTCCCGTACTGCAGGGATTCTGTGATTCTAACACGCATGCCTGTTTTAAAGGCTCTTTCAAAGTGATTTTTTGGACACAAGCACGACTCTAACAGAGGAATAGATCATACACCAAGATCATTTGTTTCTCCTGTCTTTGTGCTTTTGATTGTTAAGGAAGTATTAGTGTGGGATTTATGCTTTTCTTTTGGGTCATTCATATATTTCTTTTCTCCTTTAACCACTACTTCCACTATGTTAATTAATGATAATGTTAAGGAACCCCTTTCATTTTTTTGTTTTTTGTGTTTATCATTTGTACAATAATAATAGGTACACATGCATATGGCATGTAAATGCTTTCGTTTCTTGGCCCCACGGGGGGCGGCTGTGAGTTTGGGCGCTCCGGAGGGGTGTGGGGAAGGGGCTGGGCCGACGCCGCGGGTTTGGGCGCGCTGGTGTTAATTGCGTGCGAGTGCCAGTTGAAAGAGCAGAATGGTGGTGGTGTGAGGGAAACAAAGGGAGTGAAGCGGAGCAGATGAGCCCAGTGCCAGAGGCCTGCTCCTGGCTCCCACAGCAGCTCTGCATTCTGGAACCAAAGTCCTACAGGAATGAGGAGCAAAGACAACACAGCACTGAAGGCTTTGAGCTCCGGCGTCAGTGGAGGAGGGGCCCAGGCAGGGGGATAAAAGGGAGGGACTCAAGGGACTGTCTGAATTGGGAAGAGGGTAAAGGGTGTATGTTGAGGGAGTGGTCTTAGAGGATGACTTGGGATTAAAGATGATCATTTTTCAGACTTGGACTTTTTTGGATGGTTTTTTTTTAATGCTGGGGTTTTTCGGAATCCAGAATATAAATAACATAAACAAACATAAAAAGACACGAAGAAAATAAATGTCCTGTCTGCATAATTGGCGCCGGAGTTTTGCCCTCAATGATTAAAATTTTCTTTATTTTGAACTTCAGTTGTGAATATTTATACAGTCAGATGCAGAATGTATACTTTGAAAAGGAATTTTCATCTTTTATCAGAAATTGCACCAAAGCAGCGTTCAGTTTTCTCCTCTGAAAAGGCCGCACCTGTGATTTCCCTCCCCTGATGTTTATGTAAAAGCTTTTGCTGGAAGCCTTAGTAACGTATGTGTAATGGAGGGGGTTGGAGAGGTCAAACAATGTGCTGGCGACGTACAGTCAAATATGAGGCTCAAAGAGGAAAGGAGATACATTATTCAAAAGCGGGGGAGTTTAAGTGCAAAATTAATTTGTTTTTTTTATCCCCCCTTCTTTTCTTTCCAGTTTTCCAGACGATGAAATGAGTGAGTGCTCCCAGTCGTGCTGTAAAGTGCGGGGGAATTCATTGGCTTGAGTGTTATTGCTACACTGGAGCAGTAATGTTTTTTTTTTTCCCTGTGATTTTTTTGTTTTGTTTTGTTTTTTTCACGGCTGGCGCTCACTCTCTGTGTAATTATCTCCACGGCTGTTTCTGATGGCTATGATTGCGACAGAGGGCTGAGAGAATAGGGTAGGGCAGGTGTGTGTGTGGGTGGGTGTGTGCATGTGTGTGTGTGTGTGTGTGTGTGTGTGTGTGTGTGTGTGTGTGTGTATGCACTGTGTGCAAAAGCGTGTGTGTAAAACATACAGATATATGCAAGCTGAGAAAACCCACTTATCAGTGGGTTTGCAGTTTAATTGTAACTGACTCGATAATATATGTCTGGGTGTCTAATTTAGTTATGACATCTATATATCATACATCATGTTACCACCAAACTGGTTAAACCTGCTCATCGGTCCTACATAAAAAACACCCTTTCTTTCTCATCAGGGTTTCTACACCAATAAATTATTCTGACTTACAATCATATTTATAACTGACACATTTGTTTCCTTTCATTAGGTTACTTCTATATCATATCTACACATATAGTCTTTTACATTGTTATTAAAATGACAGAGAACAAACAGGGAGTGACAAGTGCACCTGAGTGCCAGCCAAACAGGTGTTCCTATTCTCTACACCATCAAATTCCTCTGTCCTTTCCAAAGTGATTCAGACAACTCACAAATGCAGAAACACAGACATCTGCCGTGTCTGAAAAGGCTGGCACAGCGAGCTTTGAATACAAATGCCGCAGGGCTGTGGCTACCCAACCCACAAGCTTCAGCCTCTCTGATACAACACACACAGAATTTCACCCCAAAAATTAAATAAATAAATGAACGCCTGGATTCCTCTGTATGAAACGGAGATGTGGGAGCGCTCTGAGGTGGGTCTTATCTGTTAGACAGAGCCGAAAGCATTTTGGGCTGGAGAGACAAAGGGAAGATAGGACACTTTCATTCCATGCAGCCCAGCCTAACCAAGTCATGTGTATAGTAGGACACTGATTGGTTGACTTTCTTTTGTGCTTTTGATACTTTGCTCTCTACTTTTAAATGTCACTCAAAGTTTACAGAATGCTATTTAATAGGCTGCGCATGAGCTGGAAATCGTTACAGAATATTATTTGAAAAAAAAAAAAGAAGAACAGAATGATAATTGGCTGTTGTAGTGGTCTGTGCCTCCTCTGAGAGTCAGTAGAATTGCCCGTCCATCTGATGTTTTCAGCTGTGTGCTCTACATCTCTGTCTCTGTATGTCTGTCTGTTTTTTCTCTCTCTCGCTCTCTCTCTCTTTTTCTCTCTCTCACTCTGTCACTCTCTCTCTCTCTCTCTCCCTGTCCGTGTGTGTATATATACATATATATATGTATGTTTGTCTTTCTGTGTGTGCGTGACTGTATGTCTGTTTGCTCATGTGTAGATGTGTGGCTCTGCGTATTTAATACACGCTTGCTTGACTAATGAGCTGGATTCAGCCTGAACGTGAGAAGTTGAGGGGGGAAAGGGAGGGGGGGGGGTGGCTGCATGTCTTTGTTAGGTGGGAGGTTCTGCTGCCCCCTCCCTGTGCTACCGTCTCCCGGGGGAGACCTTAGAAATGTGCTAATTGAATCAAGTGCACATGGTACCTCCACAGTTTTCACCCTCTGTGTGCGGGAAGAGGGGCAGAGATAGAGCCAAAAGTAGGCTTTGATGCTTTTGTTCTCCTCAGCACCACGGACAGCGCCTCAGGGCCCGCTGCTGCAACTGGTTGTCTGTTACTGGAGTGGTGAAGCATCCTGGTTTGTGGTGTGTTCTTTTTTGCTGTGTGTGTGTGTGTGTGTGTGTATGGATGGATGAGTGGGTGTGGGTGTGTGTCTTGTGTGGGTGAACAGATACAGAGTATAGATTTAGTCTAAATACAGCGTTAATGTTCACATGTGTGAGTATTTCCTCAGATCTCTCTTGTGAAGGATGTACTTTGTCTAAAGATAAATGACAACTAAACACGGCAGTGAAGAATCATCTGGAACAGTGGTCACTTCTGTCTCACAGTGCAGAGTGTTTAGGTCAGACACTGGTGCTCAGGGATCAGCCCTCAACATGGTGAATAATGGCCGCTTTAGCAATGACTGAATGTTAATCAGAATGGGAGCTGTGTGTGTGTGTGTGTGTGTGTGTGTGTGTGTGTGTGTGTTTGTGTGTGCATAGCAGAGTGGGCCTTGTCTCTCCTGCCTCATTACCCCAGTGACCAGTGCTCTGTGGTACTCTGTGTCTGCAGGCATGCACTTTACTGGTGTGGGGGCTGTTTTGCTTTCCTCCCCCTTCCCAGCATGGATCATCCCTAACTCACAAAGGAGAGAGAGAGAGGGACAAAGAGAGAGAGAGAGAGAGAGAGAGAGAGAGAAAGACGGAGAGGGAGAAAGAAAGAGAGGGTGGACAAGCCTCCTTCCATACAGAATAGTTATAATTAAATTTACCTGCAGATATGAGGGTAATGAGAGGGAAATCAGGGGCCAAAATTACTCTAATAGACAGTGGTATTGCCTCCCTCTTGCCTTTTTACCTCACATATTTTACCTTTCTCTTTGTCTGGACTCACCTTTCTCAAAGGTCATTCCTATAACATGCCTCATTTTTTTATCCCGATATTTAATGTCATTTAATGTTCTAATTGTTACATAAAATGAAGCAATGATCTGATAAATTACATACACTTAAGGACAATTAAAAACCAATTTTTTTAGCAAAATAAAATGCAAATCCCAATTTCGTTGTTTTATTTAAAGAAATGAAAAGTTTTAAGAAATAAGAGTTTAAAGGACGCATGGAAATGTGATGAATTTCCAATTTTTAAACTACATTGAAGGTTTTCTCACTACATTTAGGGAAATGTCTAAATTTATACACACCAGCAAACAAATATGTTTGAAAAATAAATAAATAAAGATGAATAACGCTGGAATCTCATTGTTAAGACAAATTAATTTTCTATTTGAGTGAGTGGTGTTTGATTTACTGTGGAAAAAAATCCTCATGCCTCATTAATTAACCAGTTAAGCTTGCCAAGAAACAAACTGCAGAGAATATTTCATTATTTTAGAGATTGACATTCTGCAATGTTCAATCTTTTGTCAGTTATGTTCTTCAACTTTTAAAGAGCCATTTATGAATATTTTCAGGTATGATTTCCAAATGAAATGGGCCAAATAAATAACATGTGCATGCAACAGTCATGATTTTTCTTGAATACAATTCCATAAGTCCTGTGTGGTAGGCAGAGGTAGAAACAGCCTCTCAGAATCTAATTCCTGCATTCATGATTCCAGTAAGGCTGCCCAGACGGACCTGTGTCAGATGTGTGTAAGAGGCTCAAATGTAATTGTGGTGAACAGCTGGATTAGTTTCAGTGATGTGTATCCGCTGGTAATGACATTAGTGCAGGGTCTGAAAAATCATTTCCAGTACACCTATCATGTTTAGAGGAAGGGAGAAGAACTGGCCGTGGAGCTGTTGTAGTCTGGCCTCCACACGGGCTAAACTCCACTCTGCTCACGGGCAGTAACTCTTCCATCTCTCCAGCGTGTCAATTAAAGCAGCCAGACCCCTGCCTCTGAAAGGCTTTTAGATCAAGGTTATTGAGGGTGCATTTTCTCTGAGTGCTCCTTATTTCCTCCCTGTCTTTATCTGTCAGGACTGTAAAGCCTTTACTGTCTCTGATTACAATTACGCCGAGTTGTGTTTCTTTTGTAACCACTTGATTCAACTGTATAGGTGGATGATTATGATTATTGTGGATATGATTCTGTGCATGCCTCTTGGTGTGTGTGTGTGTGTGTGTGTGTGTGTGTGTGTGTTATGTGGTCCTAGAGACCAGACACCATCCTCTCCCAGCTGGACATCACCCTGTTGCCCTGTTTGGATACTGACCTCCAGGAGGAGGAGCAAGACTCCCTCCTCACGCAGGAGCTTTCTCCATATCCTGAGACAGACATGGAGCAGACAGTTTTCCCAGCTCCCAGCAGCCTGCTCCTGTCAGACCTCCACATCCCACAACAGCTGAATGTGAGTCACCGCTGCAGCCTGGACTATGACTTGTAGTCCACATACATGTCCTCGAACGATGCAAAAAGAGCTAAGCAAATACAAATACAAATGAGCTCTATGAGGTTCTGTAACACAAATTCTGTAACATATGACTGAAATCATCTGAAAGACAATTAAAACTGGGGCAAAATCAAACTATTCAGTCTTTTAAAACTTTAACTGGTATGCAACAATAGAACTGGCGGGGGAAATATGTATGTATCCACATATCTAGTCACAAAACTACTTTTAAAGGACAACAACAGATGCATGTTATTTGTAATAATGTCACTGGTTTTAATTTTTGTAGGAGGCAACACAACTCTCAAACATTACTCATAACATTAATCATTATTCTATTCAGGTTATCAATATCACATACATGTCTCCATTTCTTTAGCTTGACATTCCTACAATACTTATTTGATCATTCAATTTTAGATATTAGCTCTCCATTGATTGTATACACACACTGGCTGTCAGAAGCCTTCAGACTGAAACCGATCAATGTTCACAGCAAGTACAAATTTCTCATTCATCAGGTCTTCTTATATGGTATTGATTTTTTTGGGATTGGACACGTAGAAAAGAATCTGATTACCCTTTTTCAGCAGTCAGACGAAAGTATAGTCCAGAGGAGAGAGAGCAGGGAAACTGTGAGTTTGGTGTTGCATTCAGAAATGTGGAGGAGAACAAAAGTAAGCGGGAGAGGGGAGAGAAGCAGCAACGGAGGCAGAATTAAGAGACAGACAGACAGGCAGACAGACAGACAGGAAGACAGGAAGACAGACAGAGAGAAACCTTCTTCCTGTCCTGCTGTTGATCATATGAAGTGTTCACTCTTTCCCTTTGTGCCTTTTAGTGCTATCAGCATCCAAACCAGATTACTCACGCACAAATAACAATGACCTTCTCCAGCAGAAAAACATTTTAAAGAGATTAAAAGCATTCAAGTCTGAACATGCTACAGAAAAAAAACACGCACCACATTACCCATGTGATGTTTTCGTTTCACTTCGTTTACTTCATATCTGTAAAACATTAGCCCTGGTGTTGCTAATAAGCGTGTCGGGCACAGATTTGGCCTTTTTCTTTGTGATAAATCCTTCATGTATTTTTTATTGGCAGGCTGGTGGAAATCCCTCTAGGAGGGGCCCAGGGTTCAGTTGGAGAATAATACATGCGGTCTGGCTCTAGCAGCACAGGAATTTACTGTAATTTCTGCATTCCCTCCGCCTGCCGCCGGGCACTGCTGTGCTTTGAGAGTATTGGAAAGACAGAGAAAATGAGAGAGATTGAGGGGGGAGGCAGAGACAAACATTGAATAGTAATAGACATATACATGCCTTCTATAGGAGCAGCAGAGCGCAGACAGTACAGCAGTGTGAGTGTCTCCATTAGACAGTGTGTGTGTCCTCAGAGACCTGCCCTACTACCCAGGGTGAGGAGTCAGTCATGTTACAGACTCAGGCCGCAGTGGTCCCACAGTGACATCTAGTGGATGGATGGTGTAATGATAAATAGTTAGTGCTGAGGATCTTTGTATGATTTGAATTTTTTTTTTTTTTTTTTTTTTTTTTTTTTTTTTTTTTTTTTTTTTTTTTAAATATGACCTGATTTTTTTCTCCCACCATTGTAAAAGTGGTTTTCATCACCATAACAGACAGATTTGCTCTGTGTTAGTGTTTTTATTGTTTTTCTCACTGGTTGGAATCTCTGTTCTTTGGGGTTCACACAGTCCATCACTTCATCTTCTCTCTCTCTCTGTCTCTCTCTCTCTCACTCTCTCTCTCTCTCTCTCTCTCTCTCTCGCTCTCTGTGTCTCTCTCTCTCTGTTTGCCTGCTGAGATTTGACTCATTACTACCAGATATTCTCCACCTCCTGTCAGTAAAAAAGCCTCTGTCTTCCTGCAGGTTCACAGTGTGGTGTAATACATATTGCCCATAGGTATCAGAGCCTGCCTGAGCAGTCCAACACAATAAAGTCTGTGAGTTTACAGTGTAGATAGAGCCAGCCCACCGCTGGCCTTGAGAGACAAAGCCAGAGATAGGCTGGCAGAATGAGGATCAGGTAGGAGGCGTCTGAGTGTTTGCATGTGTGTGTGTGTGTGTGTGTGTGTGTGTGTGTGTGTGTGTACGTGCATGCATGCGTGTGTGTGTGTGTGTGTGTGTGGGTGTGTGTGTGTGTCTATGTGTGCATGTGTGTGTGTGGGAGGATGCTGGAGGTAAGAAGCAAGGCCATCTCTGCCATGAACGCTATAGGAAAGCTGGCTGTTGAAAAGCTTCTTTTAGACAGTCAAGGCCTTTTCTATTTGACAAATAAAACACAACAGCAAATGTTTTCAGGAGCCAAGGTTCCCGGACTGTTGATTGGCACTTCTTGCCAATCATGACCTTGCATTAGCAGCACCTCTTTTCTCTCATCCAACTGAAAATGTTCATGAAATAGTCCTCAGAATTAATCTTGCAGAATACTGATATGAGCACTGGGGTAATTTGAATTCAAAACACCTGCTTTGTGAGGAATTGTAAACTTCTTGAAACTCTAAAACTAACTCAAGAACCACTGTAAAGAGTTTACGGTAGGTTAAATCACCTGTTTTATCCTGCTACAGACAAGGCAGATTTGATCATGAAAATGTTACCAGCAAAATGTATTTACCCAGTACCGTTTGGCATTTAGTTGTTAGACACCAGACCTGCATGATGCATTTGTCATGATGTGGCCTCTGCTTGGAGTGAAGAGACAGAGGACACACGGGAGATTGGAGTTTCACATTTCACTGCTCACAAACAGCTTCATTAGCACCTGTATTATCAGAGTTGTTTACTGCCTCCCGTTCTGCCTGCCTCTCGTGCCACCTCCTCCTCCTGCTGTGCTGCGATAAGGAGCTCCAGAGGCACGCAGAGGAGACGAGGACAGAGTAGAGGAGAGATCTGGCTCCCGCTCTGTAAGCAGGTTCTGTTGGATTGCTTTGAACCAGCAAGGAGGGTATTATATCTGTTCACTGCAGCTGGGTGTGAGTGTTTGGGAGAGAGCGAGAGAGAGAGAGAGAAGGAAGAGACTAAGTGAAGGAGAGTGAAAGAGAGAGAAAGATGTTTAATCCCTCATTCCTCCTCTCTGTATTCCTTTTTCTCTCCCTAATAATTTACTGCGTAGCCTTAGACTCACCCCATCATACAGATGAATTGTGGAGACATCCAGGTTTCTCCCACATTGTCCAGGCTGAACTGAACGAACTGGGTCTCCACTAATGGGCCTCTTAGCTTAGCTCTGTTATCTCCTCTATCTTAAGAGACTCAGCATAGTGTCAGTGTGCTGTAAATCAGGACAGGAACAGAATTTAAGCAGAGAAAGAGAAAGAGTTGAAAGGTTATCCGCCTATTCTTCAGGGTGATCAATTTTTAATCAGCATTAGGTTTGCAGCCGCCTGCACTGTAGAAAGGATGCTTTATGGCTTTCAATCTCAAATAAAATTCTGTCTCCACATCCATACACTCCACCTGTGTTCACAGATAATATTTATGGCAGTCATTTCGAGGTAATCATTTGTTTGTGTGAAGATAAAAACTGTAATGATGGAATATAGGATAGTATGTGTATTTAATACATTCTGAAATGTTCAATATCTATGTGACCAAGACTGCTCTGTTCAATAAAAATCTAAGTAACAATTGACCATTAGAAGATGAAGGTGATTGATACCACACACGGCAACTTTGGTTAAAATACCACTCAATATTGTGAAATGGTTTTAAAAAAAGCAAGTCACATTAATCATAAACATAATCATAGTCAACTGACCTTGTTCTGTGGTCATTCAGGCCTATTAGATTTCAAACAATCAATGTAATTAACTCTTCAAGGGCGATTTTTCATGCTAAACTAATTTCATTAATTGCATCTGCTGAACTGGTGAGCTCTAGCTTCTCCTAACTTTGCGTGACTACAGTGAGTGTGGACCGTAGTGAGCAGTAAAAACGTCTCTCTGCACTACAGAGATAGACCCAGCGCTTCACAGGCGATTTATCAGGCTATAACTTGGTCCATTGACTGTGCGCCTGTAGAGGTGATTGAACTATTGAATGACTTTGGATCCTTCCCGCGTACCTACATAGCCATGGGCGTACCAATCAGGAACCCAGAAGACAACACTCCCCCCCCCCCCCCCCCCCCCCCCCCCAATGTCTGTTTAGTTGCAGACCGTGGCATCCATTTCCCGTGAGTGATTGTTATGAAGAGGGACCGCATGCTGAATGCTTTAATCGAGTTACACATTGACCTCTGCATGTATGATCTGAGGGCTTATACCAGGCGGGGGGGGGGGGGGGGGGGGGGGGGGGGGGGGGGGGGGGTGTTACCATTAGTCTCAAAGCTCTGCCTCATCTCAAATCTAAATCCAATCCCACTGACAGACAACTCAAATGACAGACGATGAATCTTTCCAAGGGTCAGGCTCCCACCCCTTCATCAATCTTCACGACATTTTCAGGGTCCGGAACCCGGTCTGACCCGTGCGCTATTGACAGTGTTTATGTATGCGAGAGGCTATCGTACAGACATAGTCTGGACGTCTTCATTTATGGTCACTGGATTTGCCTTCGCACCAGCTTAATTTTCATTGACTTTTAGTTTGACAGATAAAAACACGAATAAAAAAAAATGACCCGAGAAAAAGAAGAAGAAGAAAAATGTTTTAAAATGAGAAATCTTTATATGTATTCTGCAAGCAAACATTGTCCCCTTTGGGCATGGCTTTTTTTTTTTTCAATCAGGGGTTGGCATGTTTAAATGTCAAACCTTGTGTAAACCATTAGAGTACAGTTATTTGCACTTTTTGAAAGGTCACAAATGCCCAGTGGGCAAAATAAATAAATAAATTTTAAAAATGCTTGCAGCAGGTGACTGTACACTGTTGACTGCGAGACACACCCTTCACAGTATCACACGGGAAAAGATTAACACAGCACATGCTCTCGTCTCTTATGTCTGGCGTCACTGGTCTTTTCACTCGGTCCAGTTCTCTGTCTTATCGCTCTCCGTGTCTTAAGTTGAGAGAGATATCTGTGACCCCCTGCAGTATCCAGAGCTGGATCAGTGTGCTATATTACTTTGTCAGCACCTCCATTCTGTAGCATTCAGCGTAGCATAGTATTCAGCCGCTGTAGTGATTTCTAAACCAGGGGTTTGCAGTCCCATCTCCTGTGGATGTACCTTACCCATGCACGTCTCCACTTAATCAAAAGCTGGATGAGTATCAGGTGTGCAGGAGCAAGAATGAAATCTGCTCATATTGTAGTTCTGCTGGAGGAATTTTATCAACCTAGATACAGACCAGCCGAACGAGTTGGTATAATTCACTTGCATTCTGGGAAATGTACTCAAGCTCAGATGTTCTTTTCGATACAGGAGCTGCTGCTGTAAGGTATATGTTTCTGCCCAGTTTGACTGCTGGCTTGTATGTGTATGAGTTTATGAAGCAGCCTTTTTTTTTTGTCTTAAATGTGTCCAGACAGGGCTGCGGTATCAGTGTGATTCTCTGTTAATCTTAGCAATGTTTTTATTTCCTGCAGGTGTGGTAGGCAGCGCTCGATATGTCCTTCAACGAAGGCTGCTGTCCTTGATACACACACACACACACACACACACACATATTCACATTCCACAGATGTGTTTTTCTCTTGCTGACAGGGCAGTATTGGGATTGTGCTGTGCCTGGGCTGCCCGCCCCTCAGGGAAATCCCATTAATTCAATTCCTTAGGTGCTATAGGACCAATCTAAGCCAAACAATTGAGTGCAAATGGATTTAAGTCATGCTAATGCTGTTACGACTTATTTAATATGAATAAAGATTTGTCACTGGATAACACGGTTACGATCACACTTCAGTAAGATCATTTCATAGGAAGTCAGATACAAAAATAAAACATTATGCTTCAGTCAGGACAAGATATGTTTATGCAGTATTAGCACAAGACTTGTGAATGTCTATTAAAGCATCTGTATTCTGTGTACACTTAATTTGGCTGTTTTTATGGTCTGTACCAGAGGCGCCCCAATTCCACTCCTGCTGCTTTTTTGTTTTCACCTCTTAATTAGGTGTCGATTTTTACCTGGAAACAGGTTTGTGCCCTCTCCAGCCAATCACGGACCATATGCAGGTGACTGAAAAGAAAAGCAGAAGGGCTTTGACCATCTAGGACCGGAGTTTTCTGTCAGCTCTGGTCTAGACCATTGAGTATGAGTCTAACCACCTCATCACATGCCTGAGTCTAATGAGGCAGGGTTCGGTACATCCGGAGTGAATTAAGAGATGAATATGAAAGCCATTAGATAATCTCTCCATCCTGTGGAAAGGAAAGGAAAGGAAAGGAAGCCATTTGATCTTCAAATGCATTAAAAATTAAACTTGTCTTCAGTGAGTGTTGGCCAGGCACAAACTTCAGTTCTGTTGCTTTTGTATGGTATACTAAATTAATGCTCTCTGACTTTACATGCCATGCCATTTGTATGAATCTGTATATTACACACACCAATACCGATGAGGCTCTCTGCCAGAGAATTGGTTTGTTCACTGGCGTTCTTAACCCTTGTGGGACTGCATATTTGCAAGTGTGGACAGCATGGATTTTCACATTTTAAATTAAGATTAGTTTTAGCTACTAAATAACAAGTGGTGATTCCTTGTTAGTATGCAAAACAAGACAGCTCTCTCATTGGAGAGATGAAACGGATCTCATTAGGGCTGTGAACGTGCTTCAGGCGTCTTGAGCCGCGCTTAAACTGCAGCGGAAAAGTCATTTTATTCTTGTTTTTTCTTAATCGACCATCTAACGTGAAACCCGCTGTTTTCTTTCTTTCTCTGAGTGAAAGGGAAACAGCTGCTGAAACCTGTAACCCCCCCCCCCCGCCTTTCTTTCCCCTTTCTTGTTGTGTTCAACCTCTCTCTGCCAACCTCTTTCATCTCTCCATCTATTACAGCTTCGTTTACACTGCTGCAGTTTCTGCTTCACCTGGGGAGAGAGAGAGAGAGAGAGAGAGAGAGAGAGAGAGAGAGAGAGAGAGAAGGGTGGCAGCAACAAAAAAGAGTGAGACTGAGAAGAGAATAGAAGAAGACCAGGCAAAGAATAAGGTGCTAACATAGAGAGAGAGGGCTAAAGAAAGGGAAATGAATGAATCGAAGAAGAGGAAGAAAAGAGAGAGAGAGAAATGGCATTTTGGCAAAAATGTGGTGAGTCTGTGATGTGGAATGGAGAGAATGGAATGGAGAGGAACACAGCTCCAGAGCAGGGACAGAACAAAGGAAGTAGAGTGGAACAAACATGAAAAGGGACACAGTGAGAGGACAGGAGTGTGAAGAGAGGCAGGGAAAGACAGAGAGAAGTGAAGGATAGGGGCAGAGAAAGAGAGAGAGAGAGGTTCAGTGGCGGGGGGGGGGGGTGGCTCTGGGGACATAGAGGCTAATTGAACCTCTGTGTGGCACAGACTCAGGCCTGTCAGTCTTCTGAGGATCCCATTTGCTGTGTTTTGCAGGGTGTGAGCTGAATACTGATGGAAGTACAAGTGAGTGCAGCAGCATAAACACCAGCCTGAAAGGCCACGCTAATCAGAGGCCAAGCTGGAGTCAGGGGGCACTTGCCCCTTCTGTCTGTCTCTCTGTCTAGCTCTCTGTCTCTCTCTCTCTCACCCTCTCTCTCTCTCCCCCTATCTCTCTCTCTCCCCCCATGACATATAGATTTGCTGTGTTTTAATTATCGTTAGAAGGCTTAGGAGCTGTATACGTGCACTAGTTTTTACAGTGTGCAGTTTTGTGGGAGCACTGGAATAAGGCTCATTTTCCCACATGAACTCGTTGCATTTTTATTTCACTCTAAAAATCCACAAGAGTTGATTCTATCTTTCAGAGCACATAGCTGCAAGGACAGAGTGAATAATTCATGGCGAATTAAAGCAGTTGGTTAGCTAGAGCAATATTTGTCTATTCAGAGATAGTGAATGCAGAATGTGGTATAATCTTAACCTCAAAGGATTTTCTTCTCTCTATCTAAACATTCCAATAATTAAACAAATGTAACACATTTGTGCAAGGTTAATTAATCGTAAGATGTTATAAGACAGCATTGTTATTGTTAGACAGCACTTTTTTCTTTTTTTTTAAATGTCTATACCACAAATACACTGTGTTCTCCAAGCAACATTGCTACATTAAGAAATGCTCCCATTCATCAGTGTGTAACTGAAAATAAATGCAAACAGCATGTATTTGTAAACAGAAATAATCAAAAAGTCATAATTCTGGCTTAAAATCTGCAGTATAATGTCACAGACTAATTTGGGCAGTGGGGAGTGAACTACAGTGGTTGCTGGTTATGACTGAATGGGAAATAATTGCTTTGTGATGACACAAACGTTGCTCATTTGTACCTGGAGAATGTGATGTTATTGTCTGACAGATGGAGCCCAGAGGGAGAGAGAGAACGGGATGATTTACACAGCAGAACTGAGAGGAGGTGCAAAAACAAACAAACAAATAAACAAAAAACACTGAGACAAACACTAATACAAATCAATAACCACAACAACAATATTCTGAAGTGGTAAAAGCAGCGTTTTATTATACATTCATGACTGAGTATTTTCTGATTGCACACGGATAATGCTAAGTGCTGAGGGTTGTAGTGTGTTAAGAACAGTAATACAGCCCTGTGAATACTGGCCTGGTGCATGGGAGTGGAAGAATTTTGTAGATGGGATGTGTCAGGCTCTTGTGCTGTGAAAAACAGTGTTCACATCCAGTAACAAACACCTCACAGCAGGTCACCAAGACATCAGCATTCAGCTTGCATCAGTCTAGCTGTACACTCAAACACCCTCAGCCCACCGCTGATGTCCATTCACTAAACTAAGGCTTTTCATTGCAAACTGTGGATTTAGTCTGCATTGTCAGAATGTATGAAAGAAGGAAACAAAGACACAAACAAAAACTGTGTTCCAAATGAAATAAAAGATTGATTGAAAATAAAATAAGGTACATCAAATTAAAAACTGTGGAATAGTCCAAACCATTAACTTTGAAATCTCTTTGAATGAGAGTGAAAGTGAAGTGGCCAGCCCTCCATCTGGCTCAGAGGTTGCTACGGCAGGTTGTGTTGTGGTAACAGTGCAGTTAGCTACATGCGCTATGAGAAGCCCCTGTGTTTCCTAGCTGTGTCACTAAAGCAGAAGTCCTCTTGATAAGAACTTATGATTCTTTTAACCCATGCAGGTCTCGGAACAGCCACAGCCCGGGCAGACCTCAGATACTGAACAGGTACTGAACACTCTCTCCTCACCTCAGTACCAGTCAGCACCGGGCACTGTTTGTTCGTTTGGGATGGGCTCTAAATAGTTACAGGGAGACAAAACATTCTCAGCTTTTCTGTTGCTGCTTTGTGAGTCGACCATCCCAGGCAACCGTGGTCGACTGTGCCGGACGGAAGATTCGGCACATGTTTTAACACGTAAACCAAAGGGAAAAACAGATTAGAGCTGGATTCGGTGAGTCAGGGTTGGATTTGAGGAGTGCTGTGAATGAGGTTACGGTCTCATAATGAAGAGGTATTACAGACCATACACAACCACTGTGAGTGTTAACAGCCTTACAAAACAGGTGTTGTTTTATGTGAGTGGAGAACTTATGAACATGCAGATTGGTCTGGCAGTTTGTTGTTATAGCATGTTTGCGTAATTTTCTAGCCCGTCATACACTTCCATATTTATCTCTTAGACTGTTTGCTTTAAAATGACCTATTACCTTTATTCCACCACAGACAGATTCTCTCTTTGATATTTTTGTCATATTACATTTCAAAATGGCCCTTTTTTGGCACTGGTTGTTGTTGTTTTATACCAGCTGTAATATAGTCAAACACTTACATACACTTACTGCCGCAGTCAGCAACTGATGGAAGTTTTTTTTTTTTTTTTTTTTTTTTGAAAAGTTGTGTTATTTGATGTTGTATGATATTGAAAGGCTATATGTAAAGCTTTTGGGGCAGTGGCAGTGGCAAATTTGCTTCACACTTTTCATTTCACGTTGCTTCACATTTCTGTCACCCCAGTGGTTTGATGTTTGCTTTCTCAAATCTCGTTCCCCTGATTTGTGCTTCCCTCCACAGCTCCAGAGAGATGACGACTATCATCTTCTGTCCCATGATGCTTTGGCAAAGATCCTTCCAGAATACAAGCACCTTTTCAAAACACCCGACACTCAAAATCTGAATGAAAAGGATGGAGGAGCCCAGAGTAAAAACCAGGAAGCCTCCTCTCAACTGAACAAAACCTTTGAAGTCCCCTCCTCATCTAAAAGGCAAGCTGTCTGAATAGCAGCATTAAGATGATCACTACTGACACGACTTTCAGCTCCGCTGCCTAAAACAGAGTCTATTTTCCACCACGTAAACCTTGATTTTTTTTTTATTATCTGTTTTCATATTTTTTTGTCTCTTCACTAGACCACAGATTCCTGATTCTGACGAGCCTGTGGGTGTCACTGAACGTCAAACAAAAGTGAGTATGACTGATTTCAGTTAACTGTTGCATTACTATTAAGTCCACCCATTCAATACAAGTTCCTGGGAATATTCTGAGGTGCTTTGTTGCCTTCTGCAACAGGTTTCAGAAATATGTTTTCTATCATAGCACCACCTGAACCACTGTTCATTGTGGCTTTCGAGGCTTTGTTTTGTCTCAGTCCCTCATCACAGTGAATTCTGGAGTACAGCACTACTGAGAAATAAGGACTTGCGTTGTCTCCAGGGTTTGAGCTCTGCTGGTGTGTGGGTTTTTTTCTTCTCTTTCTCGCTGTCTAATTAGGAACTCATTTCCAGCTTCGTACTCGTCAGCCAATCTGTGTCACCTATTGATTGGCTGAAACGAAAATCTGTGGGAGCTCTGAATTTGAAGGCCGGGTCTGAAAAGCCCTGCATGTGACAGGTCAATGAGAAAAGCAGCGGTGAGGTTTGTGGTATTGATTCCTGTGGAAAAAAAAAAAAGCTCCAAGCTTTGTCACCCTTCAGTACCATCCCCTGAGGGCCTCAGTGCCTCCCCAGGACAAAGCTTCCCGTTCTCAGTGACTGTGTGTCTCACAGCGGGAGCACAGCCACTGCTGGAATAGATTAACATTTACATCTAAGTCTGTGTTGCCCTACTGAAAACACACTGATCAGAATGATTATCTACAAATAACAAACACGATGATAAGTCAAAGATCATCGGATGTACTTTTGTAGTATGTGTCGTTATATAAACAGTAATTTGATAATGTTGTGGCTTTCGCTGTGATGGTCTGTTTTTCGTGTATGTATTTCAAAAACATTGCATTCATTCAAAATAACTGCCAGCGGTAGACACACATCAAGGTGACCTTCATTTGTGACTGAGAAGCAGTTTGTTTATAAAAGCTGTGATGGAGCATAGAGAATACATTCATTCCTCAGCCCATTTACAAACACCTCGTCTGAATGTCATCTCATACCGAGGGGGCAGAGAGAAAGAGAGAGAAAAAGAATAACAGGACTGCCTGAATAGCACTTACTGCTGCTCCAGGCACAGAGAGGCCTCCCCCTCCCTCTCTCTCTCTCTCCCTGTCTCTCCCTCTTCTTCTCTGTTCACTTATCTATTTGACCCAGATGATTGAGCTTTCTTCAGGCCTCATCATCAGACCCCTCCCCATCTCGTCCCATCCCTGTGGACCTCCCATGTCCCTCCCTTGCTGCCCCAGCAGGGCCCCTCCAGTCCCCCAGTCTCCCATCTCATCAGCAGTCATCATTCTCACCTTGCGTGCATGCGCCCTTTCAATTAGGCGCTCAATTTCATCCAGAGGACCCTGGGGAGTCACAACCACACCAGCCCAGATTGGAATCTCCTAATCGGTTGTGCTTTCCTCCCTCCTCCCAGCATGTTTCTGTGTGTCCCCGTCCCCCCCCCCCCCCCCCCCCACCTTACTTCAATTGTCAGCTTCCTTTTCTTACACACAATAATCCTGAATGACACTGCGAGGCTGGAACCCTGCACCTGCACGCTGCTACAAGACGCATGCATGCAGCTCAAAGACATTCCAGACAATGCTGTTCTGTTCAACAATGCAGTGGCATTGTCACTGGTTGTGCTCAAGGCTGAGGCAACATGTGTGCAACACAAAGACACGGCACAAACTGATGAATATTAAAATCATGTAGCAACAACTGCAGGCTCAAAAGGTACTGTCATTTTTAAGACGTTCTTTTTTTCGTTTTACTCTTGTGTTCTTTGAAATAGCGTTGATTTTGTTTTTGTTTTGTTTTGTATTATGTGCCTATTCTGTACTTATGTATGGAGTTGTTCCAGTGTGTGATGAAGCCTCTCTTGGCAGTAGCTTTGGTTGTGCAAATATCTGCACCTTGTTCCAAATGCCTTCCCACACTCCTCTTGGGTCCACATTCTGAGATGAGATGCTTGCTTCATTGTCTGTCTGTGACTAATAGGCAGGGCATTGATTACATTGTGCCTGTTGCCAGAGAAAATGGATTTCAGCTGGAGAAGTTCATTGTAATCTTACAGCATTCCTCATACTGTTCTATCATTCTTTCCTTTTTTCACAAGATTAAAAAGAAAAAGTGTTGGAAATGAATATTTGCTGGGTAGATATCGGGTCTTGTGACAAACAGCTCGGATGAATAAGACATGAAAAGAGTGTGGTTAATCCTGTTCTGGATCAGCCAAGCACGCTCGGCTTTTGTGACAGTGTATTCATTGAAGATGGCAGACGACTGTGGCGTTATACTGACCCCTAGTGGCAATATATCATAAATACCAAAGTTTTATGATTTTCCTGCCTCAAACAGGAGTGAATGGACTGTCAGTGGATTGTTGGACATCTGTTTTTTATGACATATAGTAGGAGATGAAAAGATTCGTTAGGTTGATTATTGGTGTGTCCTGTGTAAAACAGTTAGATTTACTGTTTACTGTTTATAGATTTACTGTTTACTGTTTATAGATTTACTTTTTCAGTATGTTCGTGGACATGTAGTCATACATGGGCGACTGTGAGTGTGTATCTGTATGTGTATATCAGAACAGAAAAAAGATACACACTGTACATGAAGTGAACTCTCTCTCTCTCTCTCTCTCTCTCTCAGGAGCTGGAGAATTATCGTACTGCTATGTGTAAGATGGCAGAGGATATCATTGCTCTGCGCACACAGGTGTCCAGTCTGGAGTCAGAGAACAGTCATCTGCGCAGTGACCTCAGCCTGCAGCACGACCTTGGCCGCAGCCTGCTGGATGAAACGGACCTCGACGTCATGACCAAAACTGAGATCGCAGACACAATTAGTACACCCCTCTACTTCTTCTCTACTACCTTAACTTTTGTGTTCAAAGTCAAACACAACAGAATGTCAATGCTTATATTTTGAATCATTTTAAAAGTTACCCTCAGGACCCTGTCCTAAAATGTTTGTTTTAACATAGCAGTCCTGAACCCAGTCCTTAATTGAGTCATCCATCAAGCACAGAAAAACAAGGAAAGGGGGCAGTGGAATCAGACTGAGTAACATAGACCAAATACAATGGGATTTTGTCTTTGTTAGTTTTCTTTTCATCTGGTTTCCTTTTCATAATATGAATCACCAGGGGTCTTAAAGGCAGGCGCTGCAGGAAGTAACTCAATACAATGTTTGTCTTTTCTCACACTTTTAAAAACTATTGGTAAGGTTTTTTCCTCTCCTGGAAATGCTGGCAAGGGCAGATATGATATTTAGGAGTAAAGTTTTGAGGTGTACGGGGATTTTTTGCACTTTGTTAATCCATCCGGGTGTCTTTATCAGGCCTTTTTGTGCCACAGTTTGATAAGATGAACACATTTAGCAGCATGGCTCCGATAAGCAGGCAGTGGCTTATCTCCCAAAGGCCGGTTTCCGACCCTCAAACACGCTGCTTTGGAATAAAGGACATCTAACAAGACTCTTTAAGGCCTTCAAAGCAGAAAAGTCAACTTCATTTTATCTCTATGGGAAAATTTGTCAGTGCCATTTCAGTGGTTTAGATCACATTTACATTGTGATTATTGTAAAAATATTTTTCCTTCGTCATGGCCATGCTTTTTATGGATATTCGATCTGCTATGGCCTGTCTCAGAAAGAGTTTCTGATTCATTCTCATTTCTCAGTGTGACCTCCCACAGGACAGTGTCATGGACAAAATGACTGCACAGCACTCAATGTTTTGTTGTGTTAAAATTCTGACCCAGTTATAAACTCTTCCATCAATTATAGTGATCTTAGAACTACTTTGTTGCGAAACTGTTGTATTTACTGTTTAAAAATCTGTTTCTGCTGTATTTATGATTAAAAGAGTCTGATGTTTATTTGCGTTTGTTTCGCAATACATTTGCTAAACAAAATCAATTTTAAGATTAACACAGAAGCATAGAAATGTATATCAGTTACAGTGTATTTGCAGTATCTAGTTCTGATTTGAATAAATAATTAAGAATTAAAAAGAAGACTTGGAGTTGATGAGTTGAAGAAGAAGTGCTCCATCTGTCGTTGTCTAACGCTGGTCTCGTTTAATGTGACAGAGTCTTTGAAGCTGAAGCTGGCCACTGAGAGCAGTAAGGCAGCAAGCCAAAGGGACAAGATCCAGCAGCTTCAGAACCAGCTCATCAGGGTGAGAATCAAACCACGTCTCCATCGTCATAAGCTCTCAGTAACTGCCAGATTCACACTTTCTACACCTTTCTGCTTTTCTGGCATTGGCCTCTAAACTTAAAAAAAAGCCAGTCATATGTGTGTGGATTTGGGGAGCGCCTCCTCTATATTTCTGGAGATTTACTGTGACATTTGTGTCAGATAATCTGCACAACTTCTAAAAAGTTGGCTCCAGATTTCTACCAGATTCCCTTCGGAGAGCAAATGACTTGAGCCCAATGAGGAAACATGCATTGGTTTGCGTGGTCCTCTCTTGCAGAAGAATGACAGTGAGAAAGAGCTGCTGAGGTTGAGGGGGGTCCACCAGCAGCAGCAGACTGTACTACTGCAGTACCAGAGTCGCATGGCCAAGATGGCCAGTCTGGAGACCACCATACGGCAGCAGGAGAAGGTATCCTAGTCTCACTGCACTCATGGAAAAAAATACCGGTCAAAAGTGGTAGTAAATATCCAAACTCCATTTCTTCGGCCTCACTTGATAGAATATTTCAGTTCTAGCTCATTTCCACCAGACCATATTTAGCTTGTCAAACCTGTCTACCAAGACAGTAATTCTCTGAGTTAGACACGTTAGTTCTGGGCTGGGGGTGAAAAAAAACATCTCCAAGTGAACCTCTTAGAGTTGAGAGACTCACTCTGTGACTAGAATCAAATGTAGCAGAAGTTATCTCTAGTCATTTGTGGTGTGAGGGTACACAGTCTTTTTATCCCTACTGATTGGTTACTTAAATGAAGTATTAAAGTATTACTGCTATTTGTCTCTCAATGAAGGTCATCGAGAGGATGGAGCGCATATTGGACACAAAGCTTAGAGAGATAAATAAAGAGAACTCGGAGAAGAAGAAGAAGATGACTGGACCACAGAAAGGTGACCTGAACATGATGCTCAATTATATCATCATTTTAATAAATACACATATATTTTATGAATAGATCAAATCTACAAACACATAAACATTACATATACATCTAGAAGTCTTCATCACGCATTTGACAGAATGTTTTGATTGTAAACTAATCCTGAAATATCTGATACACTTGATAGCTCATCACCAAGCTGTTGATTAGCTGGATAGGGTGTGTTATGGCTGACATAGATCAAAGCTGTGTTGTCAAGTGTAGCTTAGAAAAACTGATGGCAAGAATTTTTGGGTTACTGGGTTCCATCTGATTTGATTCTACTTGATTTAGTGCATATGTGTGTGTGTGCGTGTGTGTGTGTGTGTGTGTGTGTGTGTGTGTGTGTGTGCAGGTGAGGATGACAGCAAAATTAGAGAGATGGAGTCTGCACTGGTGGCAGAAAACTCTCGTCTCAGAGAGGAGGTGGAGCGCCTACGTGCTCAGCCTCCACCTGTCATTATTCAGCAACCCGCTCAGGTCAGCCTCAGACACCACCCAGGGTGTAGCCCACATCCAGACTGAAACATCTTCGTAAAAAGAAAGTGCTCTTAAAAGGCTTGTTGTTCTATATTGTTCTTTTTTTTACAGGGCTTTTCTCTTTGCTTTATATTTCATATATAAAACTGGTGTGTTTTCTCCAGCAGGCCCTGCAGCCTTTCTCAGACAGAGAGAAACTGAGCCTGTTGTGTCAGTTGGAGAAGGCGGAAGTTCGGATTCGCACGCTAGAAAGTCAGGTGAGACTGTGACCTTTCAGTATTGTCAAATAGATTTATTCAAGGTCGACAGAAACTTGGCACACATATGTTCTGAGAAACAGAAACAAATAGAAAGAACAGCTCTTTCTCTTTAGAGTGAAAAACACATGCACCTCATGGTTACGAGGGCATCATTACCAAGGCACTAGCAAGCCACTCAATAACCCCAATGACTTACAGTATGCAGAGTGTGTATACATGAAAACTATGTAGAATTTCACACTGACCAGATTTACTTGCACCATTTCCCTCTGGGATCAGTAAAGTATCTATCTATCTATCTATCTATCTATCTATCTATCTATCTATCTATCTATCTATCTATCTATCTATCTATCTATCTATCTATCTATCTATCTATCCATCTGATTGTAGCAAAAAGACTGTGAAAAAATTAGCATGTGAACAAATGATCGACGTTCTATCTTCACCAATCACTGGGTTCACGTGATCTAAAAAAATTAAGAAATGTGAGGCTGCTATAGGCCCTAATAAATTGGGCTGTATGACTGTGTTTGACTGTTTGTGTATGGCTGTGTTTGACTGTTTGTGTATGGCTGTGTTTGACTGTTTGTGTATGGCTGTGTTTGACTGTTTGTGTATGACTGTGTTTGACTGTTTGTGTGTATGGCTGTGTTTGACTGTTTGTACATGGCTGTGTTTGACTGTTTGTGTGTATGGCTTTGTTTGACTGTTTGTGTATGGCTGTGTTTGACTGTTTGTACATGGCTGTGTTTGACTGTTTGTGTGTATGGCTGTGTTTGACTGTTTGTGTATGGCTGTGTTTGACTGTTTGTACATGGCTGTGTTTGACTGTTTGTGTGTATGGCTGTGTTTGACTGTTTGTGTATGGCTGTGTTTGACTGTTTGTGTATGGCTGTGTTTGACTGTTTGTATATGGCTGTGTTTGACTGTTTGTGTGTATGGCTGTGTTTGACTGTTTGTGCATGGCTGTGTTTGACTGTTTGTACATGGCTGTGTTTGACTGTTTGTGTATGGCTGTGTTTGACTGTTTGTGTATGGCTGTGTTTGACTGTTTGTATATGGCTGTGTTTGACTGTTTGTGTGTATGGCTGTGTTTGACTGTTTGTGTATGGCTGTGTTTGACTGTTTGTGCATGGCTGTGTTTGACTGTTTGTGCGTGGCTGTGTTTGACTGTTTGTGTATGGCTGTGTTTGACTGTTTGTGTATGACTGTGTTTGACTGTTTGTGTGTATGGCTGTGTTTGACTGTTTGTGTATGGCTGTGTTTGACTGTTTGTGTATGGCTGTGTTTGACTGTTTGTGTGTATGGCTCTGTTTGACTGTTTGTGTATGGCTGTGTTTGACTGTTTGTGCGTGGCTGTGTTTGACTGTTTGTGTGTATGGCTGTTTGACTGTTTGTGTATGGCTGTGTTTGACTGTGTATGGCTGTGTTTGACTGTTTGTATATGGCTGTGTTTGACTGTTTGTGTGTATGGCTGTGTTTGACTGTTTGTGCATGGCTGTGTTTGACTGTTTGTGCGTGGCTGTGTTTGACTGTTTGTGTATGGCTGTGTTTGACTGTTTGTGTATGGCTGTGTTTGACTGTTTGTGTATGGCTGTGTTTGACTGTTTGTGTATGGCTGTGTTTGACTGTTTGTATATGGCTGTGTTTGACTGTTTGTGTATGGCTGTGTTTGACTGTTTGTGTATGGCTGTGTTTGACTGTTTGTGTGTATGGCTGTGTTTGACTGTTTGTGTGTATGGCTGTGTTTGACTGTTTGTACATGGCTGTGTTTGACTGTTTGTGTATGACTGTGTTTGACTGTTTGTGTGTATGGCTGTGTTTGACTGTTTGTGTATGGCTGTGTTTGACTGTTTGTGTATGGCTGTGTTTGACTGTTTGTGTGTATGGCTGTGTTTGACTGTTTGTGCATGGTTATGTTTGACTATGCATGGCTGTGTTTGACTGTTTGTGTATGGCTGCGTTTGACTGTTTGTATATGACTATGTTTGACTGTTTGTGCTGTGCTGTTTGTGCTGTGTTTGACTCTTTGTGTATGGCTGTGTTTGACTGTTTGTGTATGGCTATGTTTGACTGTTTGTGCTGTGCTGTTTGTGCTGTGTTTGACTGTTTGTGTATGGCTGTGTTTGACTGTTTGTGCGTGGCTGTGTTTGACTGTTTGTGTATGGCTGTGTTTGACTGTTTGTGTATGGCTGTGTTTGACTGTTTGTGCGTGGCTGTGTTTGACTGTTTGTGTATGGCTGTGTTTGACTGTTTGTACGTGGATATGTTTGACTGTTTGTGCTGTGCTGTATGTGCTGTGTTTGACTGTTTGTGTATGGCTGTGTTTGTGTATGGCTGTGTTTGACTGTTTGTGTATGGCTGTGTTTGTGTATGACTATGTTTGACTGTGTGTGGCTGTGCGTGGCTGTGTTTGACTGTTTGTGCGTGGCTGTGTTTGACTGTTTGTGCATGGCTGTGTTTGACTGTTTGTGTATGGCTGTGTTTGACTGTTTGTGTGTGGCTGTGTTTGACTGTTTGTGCGTGGCTGTGTTTGACTGTTTGTGTATGGCTGTGTTTGACTGTTTGTGTATGGCTGTGTTTGTGCATGGCTGTGTTTGACTGTTTGTGTGTATGGCTGTGTTTGACTGTTTGTGTATGGCTGTGTTTGACTGTTTGTGTATGGCTGTGTTTGACTGTTTGTATATGGCTGTGTTTGACTGTTTGTGTGTATGGCTGTGTTTGACTGTTTGTGCATGGCTGTGTTTGACTGTTTGTGCGTGGCTGTGTTTGACTGTTTGTGCGTGGCTGTGTTTGACTGTTTGTGTATGGCTGTGTTTGACTGTTTGTGTATGGCTGTGTTTGACTGTTTGTGTATGGCTGTGTTTGACTGTTTGTGCATGGCTGTGTTTGACTGTTTGTGCGTGGCTGTGTTTGACTGTTTGTGCGTGGCTGTGTTTGACTGTTTGTGTATGGCTGTGTTTGACTGTTTGTGTATGGCTGTGTTTGACTGTTTGTGTATGGCTGTGTTTGACTGTTTGTGTATGGCTATGTTTGACTGTTTGTGTATGGCTGTGTTTGTGTATGGCTGTGTTTGACTGTTTGTGTATGGCTGTGCTCTGTCTTAGCTGGAGAAGAATTCCATGCAGTGGGGGAAAGAAAGACAGGAGTTGCTGTGCAGACTGAGTGAACATGAATACGGTTTTGTTCGCACGTCCGCCATTTTCCTACACGATCCACCTGTGGTCAGTGCCCAAACGAAACCTTCTCTTTATCAACCACCTCACACACTACCATCAAATGTATTACTTCAGCAAGTACTTGACAAAACTCTCAGTTATAAGTAATATCTAGCGATAAACATCTCTCTAAATGTAATATTATTCTTAACTTTCTTACAGAAAAGTGTGTCTGATTCCATGCTTGGCCGTTTTCGACACAGGCAACTCAAACCTCTTAAATGATCCAACCCCTTGTCCTGACACCTTTGAATTTACATTTTATAATAAATATCTTAGAGTGTTTGTGTTTAATTTCTAATAAAGCAATATTCAAAATAATCTGTTCTTTGTATGTTTAAATAATTTAGTCTAGTCCTCTTTTGTCCTCTATTAGCATTTATTTATTGTTGTGTTCTATATATATTCCCAACACCAATACAGGCCAATAATGATAAGATTTTATAAATGTCATAAGTGTCACTCCTTTTAATGATTTCAAGTGAGATTACAGTATGTCAGATCAGTTTAACTGAACGAAACCTTGATCTTCTTTTGTTCTCCTCTTTGATGAGTGAGAGCTGAGTAGTCATCTCCATACCTTAGACTGTCCCTGCCCATTGCAGTCACTGTGCCCATTAGCTGCTGTGTAGTGGCTTTATGGTCAACATGATGGGTTTCTCAGGTAACAAGATGAGTTCAAACGTGCTTCTCACTTCCACCTGTCTCTGCTTCTCAAACCTGAAGTTCTCCAACATCTGTAATGACACAGGGCACACACAGAACGTAATAATGGAGGAGTTTTGTGTGTGTGTGTGTGTGTGTGTGGGGGGGGGGGGGGGGGGTTATTAGGTATAATGCCAAAGCATTGCACTTTGTTTAGTCTCATTTTATAATGATAGCACAATCAACCTAAATGATACACAATGAATCATTACATAATCATTAAAATGACACATAATGAAATAGTTTTATAATAAATAATAGTTATGCATGTAAGCATACACACATCTAGTTTGGCACAGTATCCTTACATCACACTACAAATGAGTTGATGATTACACATAGCTAAACTGTGAATGATTTGAATCCAATGTGTCTGTGCTGACATAGAGCTAATATATACCATGCTGTGGATGCTATAGGACTGAACCTTGAAAACACTGAAATTAAAATTCTGCCAAATTTGAATGAAGGAGACACATAGCTGTGAGGGTAACCTAATGTCAGTTAGTCCTTTTGTGTGTAATCATCTGACCATTAAGAAAAGCCTCTGATCTGATCATAAAAAAGTCAGCCAGCATTTGTGTGTAAACAGTGGAATGTCATGTGGTTATCAAGTGTTTATGTCACCTAAAAAACAAAATCTACACCCACGTATCTGAACATAAATGCCAGCCTGGCAGAAGGATTAAAAAGATAATGGAACAGAGAGAATCTTACATGGATGAGGAAGAGTTGCATCTCCGTTTCAGCAATCCTGCGGCCTAGGCACTGGCGTGGTCCAAATCCAAAGCCCAGGCTCTTAAAGTAATGATTCTCGGACCTCAGCCAGCGAGAGGGGAGGTACTGCTCTGGCCTGGGAAAGATCCGGTGGTCCCTGCCCATGGCATACAGTCCTAACTGGACTAAGGTCTGACCAGAACACACACAAAGGCAAAAGATAAGGCAAACAGCTTGTATATATAATGAAACTATTCCACGCCTTTTAACTCACTCTTGCATTTGGTTTGATTTATATCTTGGTGATAGTGAAGCACTGAGAAATATATTTAATAACGTGTTTATTGTTCTGGATCTATATTTTTAGTGTGAGTATTATTTTAATAATCAGCTGAAACTTACCCCAGATGGAATATGGTAATTTTGAATGATGATGTCCTCAGTGATGTATCTTTGCAGGCTGACTGCTACAGGATGTAACCTGTGTAAAGAAACTGAACTCTTTAGTGGACAGCTATTATCCTGGCCAGCAGGTGACACTGTTTTACTCTGTTAGTAGCCTTCACATTTGCTCTGCCCATCTCAAACATTTTGGAAATAGCTGTGTGTCAGAATATGGCCCTTTGTGATCTCGCTATTCAACAGAGCAGCGTTACTCAAGCACTATCATGATCTCTGTGTTGGTGGGTCTCAACGCAGCTCTTAGGTCTTAAAGATCCCCAGACACTCTACATTAACTTATTTTCAGCTCCAGCATGTTGGATTCTTATATTCATTTCCATTAAAGGTGCTGATTGGTTAAAACAGGGGTGCAACCGAGAAGAAGTCCATCGCTCTACACGAGAGCGTGTCTTTACCAGACCTGAGAGTTTCCTTCAGGGCTCCTTTGACGAGCGGCACCATTTTCAGCATTTCTACCATATCTCCCCGGGAGGCGGCCCGCGCTGCAGTGATCTCTGCTCTCAGCTCCTCCTGCAGGGCTGGGTGTCGTGCCAGTTCATACAGGGTCCACAGCAAGGTGATGGACGTCTGTTACATAAACACACACATTTCTGAATGAGGTCCTAATTCAGTTAAACTTTTATTATGAAAAAGAAAAATGAGCAAATAATTAGCACGTTGTCAGTAAAGGAGAGGTTTGTCACCAGCATTGTTTCACCATCACAAAGCCTTATGTGACATGAAAGTGAATCAGTTTTTCATTTTATTTATTTAGTTATTGTTAAATACAATTTCAGACAAGCTGCCAGTTTTAGATAAAGTTTTGTAACTGAGCAGAATTTAGTTATAAAGCTTCATGAAGGCTTAAAAAAATATCATTGAATAGCAATGTGGTCACGTCATCTCTAGACCAGTGTTCCTCAACTCCAGTCCTCTGGGCCCCCTGTCCTGCACATCTATGTTTTAACTCTTTATTATCACAGGTAACTGAGCTAATCAAGGGCGTGGTGATTAATTGATTGGTGGAATCAGGTGTGTCAGTGCCTGATAATGAGGAGTTGAAACAAAGACATGCAGGACAGGGGGCCCTCAGGACTGCAGTTGAGAACCACTGATCTAGACAATTCAATTGAACGTTTTCTCAGTGGGTCACCTCACCGTGTCCACCCCTCCGGCCATCAGCTCGGTGACGCTAGCTTTAATGTCCTCAATGGACAGGCGGTCCAGCATCAGCAGACTGGCCAGAACACCGGGGTATTTATCCCGGGCCCCAGAGTCCCTCCTCAGCTGTCTGTAGATGTTCTGGATGCAGCGGTCAGCTTGGCATGCCAAAGTAACAGAAACAACATGCAACAGGCACTCAGTATCAAAATAATAAACTCTACTCTGACTTTCGTTATAACGATAATAAAGGTTAGATTTCATGCATTGTGCATGACGCAGAAGACAGCCGTAGGTGCATAGTCTTGACAAAAGAGAGAACCAAAAAAGAAAGAAGAGATCAGAAAGAAAGAACAGAATATGCCTTAAAAATTGTTAAAATCAATACATAAACAGATCTGCTGACACTGTGAGGGTAGTTTAAGCCCAGCTTTACCCTGGTTGAAGATGCCATCCCAGGCTCCCACATGGTCCTTCCACACTTTGGCCCCCAGACGGCGGAGGAGGGCTGGGGGTATGTATAGCATGGGGGAGGTGGTCTTAAACATGAGGGAGATGCAGTCAATGAAGTTCTGAGCCTCTGGGTCAATGTAGTCCAACAACAGCCCAAACCTCTCACCGTACAACACACTGCCCACAGCTAGGAGGAGCAGAGAGCAGGAGAGATCAGTGAGAAGGTGTCAATATCAGACGTTCTTGGTTTTTTAGGTCTGTTTTATTTACTTACATTTCACTTTCCACAAAAGAGTTAAATTGCAAATGAAAAGTTATACCTTTTATAGATTTTTATTCATAATATTTTTTATACAATTTTCTTAACACTGTAGAGGTGGGAGAAAAATATGTAACTCTACAACGAAACTACTTCAGTTCAAAGTGAAAATAATTCAGAGTACCACCTCCATTTTCATGGCTTTTAACACCGTAAGAGGTGGTTAGATGGGGGAAAAAACAAAAGCGTACATTCCAGAGCATATTTGAAGAGTTCCTGGGACAGATCTGTGGTCCATTTGTTCTGTCCGCTCCGCTCAATCTTCTTATGCACACGAGCAACAAAGTCCTCGCCCACCTCATCCAGCAGAGGCACGAAATTCCCCAGGACCTTCGGAGAAATCACTTCCCTGTTCAGAATGACCCTGTTGGATTTCCAGTCTTCCCCCTCTCTGCACAGATCAGTATTAAATGACACTCAGAAAATGCTACAGATGAAATCCTGTGTCTGTATTCAATGTAAACCTCAAAACGATGCTTTGGCTACTTTCTGAGCCTTTACAAACAACAGAGGTTTATGCCATTATAACCTCATGTTATCAAAGCAAAATACTTATCATAAACATCACTACACACCTGATATAAAACTGTCATTACAGTAAACAACATTTAATCCATACAATATTCACGCCCTATTAGATGATAATATCTGTATTTCTGTTCATTGAAAGTTTGTCAGACTTGGGGTTATAATGGCCTCAGCCTTATGTCACTTTGAAGGCTATTATGTTAGAGCATGTGTGTGAGTAGTGCTGCCAGGACTATGGGTTGGAGTCAGCTTTAGTGGAGATCATACTTGAGCAGAACTCCGTATTTGCGGTTCCTGTAGTCCCTGTACGACGTCCAAGCTTCCACTCGAAGTCTCCTGGGATATTGTCCCTCTGCCTTAAACAGGATCGCCGCGTCCTCTGGCCTGATTATGTTTACACTCTCATAGTAGCCAATTTTCTCCCTGCAGGAGTTGGATAATATCATCATGATTTAAAAAAAGAAAAAAAGAAAAATAGTCAAAGACATCTGTAATTTCATTGAAAAATATTATTCGTAATGTATTGCTCTTAAATTAGACAGTAAAGTTACACAATTTGTCATTTGGGTTTGAAGTTCCACAACTCAACATTGGGTTTGAAAGGCTTTCATGACTTCAGTATATGATCAAAGAGGAATGTTTCCTTTCATGTTCTGTTAGTGTAATAGGATTTGAGCATAACATTTGAAATCAAACGTAAATGCCTCATTGGTAACTGGGGCATATGAAATGTATAGGAACAACAGCAATCATCTCCACTGAATTTACATCACTACACATTCATACTGAAGATGTTAGAGATAAATATGCTATTCCACTGAAAGACAACAGACATTTTAAATACTTCTTTTCAATTACATACAATGGGCACCAGTGTGATTTTTTCATTAGTTTGAACTGATTTGGATCTGAAATGGAGATTCTCTATGAAATGAAGTGCATCCCAGAGACTATACATGTCTCTTAACCAGCCTACAAGTATTAGTATTCATGTGTTCTTAATGCACTTTTTAATGGGACCAGCTCAATGTCCTACCTGTAGATGGGCCCAAATGTGTTAAAATTGTGCAGCATGATGCGGTGAATGTTCTGGAAGCCATCCTGTTTCCAGAAGTTGTACAGGTTGGCGATGCTGCTCTTCCAGAGCCCGGGCATCTCATTGAAAGGCCTCACATTGGAGACACCGTCTGGGTATGAAGACGACCTGGCCATCGCCGCATTGTCGCTGTGACACGCTCTAACAGGAGTCAGTCCATTGACTGGGGAGAGGGAAAGAGCCAGTGGTCTGCTCCATACATTCCACTTCGCCATCAGAACAGTCCTCTCTTTCCCTCTCTCTCTCACTCACTCTCCCTCTCTCTCTCTCTCTCTCTCTCCCCTCTCTGTCTCTCCCTTTCCCTCTCTCTGTCTCTCCTGTTCTATCTGTCACTCTCAGGGCCAGTTAGCTTCCCTTCCCAGGGTCTCAGAGTTTATATGTGCCCTTCCCTCTCTCTGAAGTCAAGGCCCAAACAGAGGAGTGTACGTTATCTGTAAGACACACGCCAAACTCAAGAAGGCACAACACCACTTCCAAACCAATCACACTGTTTTTGTCACAACAACACATTTAGACCCTCTGCTTTTCTCTTAACACAAAATCGGAAACAAAGAATATACTTGTCAATCTGCATATGCATATTTTAAAGGCATATTTTTCACAGAAACATCATATAAATCTAAAAAGAGAGAGAGAGAACAGAGAACTCATAAATTTGATCTACTTTGTCTTCTCCGCTTCGCAAAAGACTAAACGCATTCACAGTGTTTGTGCATTTCTTCTTTCATAAACAAAATATGTGTTCCTGTTGAAACACAGTGACATGAAATGACCTTGATTCATGGCAAATGCCTCTCTGAACATCTGTGTGGAGGCTTAGATCAAAAACTAAATAACCAATTGGCCCGTAAAACTAAGGAGATACCTGTAATTGAGGTATTCTCACTCAAAGCTCTGCAGGACAGTCCCAGAAGGCAGGGATGGGACTAAAACATCTCACCCTGATGTCCTGCCAACAGAACCACATACCACATAATGTGACTCTATCATTGTACCCATGTGTGTTTTTGTTTCCCTGCCATACTCTCTGAATGTGTTTGTCTATCTATCTTTCAGTCTATCTTTCAGTTTGTCTGTCTATCTATCTTTCAGTCTATCTGGCTGCTTATCATTCAGTTAGTTTGTTTGCATCTCTAGCATTTATAAGTCTGGGAAATCTTCTACTGTAAGATGGTTTCCTGATATGTTTGTTGTTAGTTGGGGTAGGGTGGGATTGAGAGAATGTTGAGTTCAGGTCAATAATTTCTTTTTAAAAATAGGGTTCATTATCATTCTTCTTTTTTCTGTAACCATTAAGGTCTTTGCTGCAAGACATAAGCAACAAACACAAATGCAGACAAGGCCGCAGCAATGAGGATCAGAGGTTAGCTGTTCATGTTCTCAACCTTGTGCCTGTCTGCACAACGATTGATGATTTAAAAACACATGCGCGCACACGCGCATGCACACACACACACACACACACACACACACACACACGCACATGCACACACCGAGAGCCAGAGGTTCAGTGCAGGAGGTAGCACTGGCTAAGGAGTAAGAGAATCAGTCCAGTGGGCAAGAGACTTCTAGCTTTGATTCTGAATCTGACTGAACCTAACTGTCAATGTGCCTTTTAGGAAGGCAATGGCTCCAAGGTTACTGCTGAGGTATTTGACCACTGACATGCAGAAATGTGGAGAAGAGCATCAGCTCAACGGATCCATGTCATATAAATTCACTGCTAACTGTTCACTGTGTGTGTGTGTTCATGGAGAATTAATCTTTAATCTTAATTTTTAATAATGACTAAGCTATAAATAAAGGATTCTTTCAACCCCCCCACCGAAACTGATTTTTAGAAATTTTACAGACAAAGAATAAATACGATATATGAAACGACTTCAGTCAATGGTAATACCACAAAGAGCAAATCTTTCAGTGTTTTTTTTTTTATTATTAAAGAACAGAATAAATCAGTCATGAATAATATCTTCACAGCAATCCTCACAAAAGAAGAAATGTCTCTCATTGTACAGACATACAACATGGACAAAGCAATAAATAAATAACCATTTTTTAAAAAAAATTAAAGGAACAATAAAAAACGATCTCTATAAAATCTCTGCAGTGCCCCAGTCATTGTATTGTATGGGGTATCAGTGTTGTAAACTATGAAATAATAGTTGAATAGGAATTGAAACTGAATTAATATTTCAAATAACCGCATTTTTCGTGAACATACCGTTACAAATCAGTTGTTAATTAGAGCCAACTGAGTGCTCAGGCAAACTGTATTTTCCTCATAATTCTAATGAAATGACTAAACGACCAGCTTCTGTAAAAACAACCACTACCTTCAGTTAAAAACTACCTTCAACAGTCATATGAGTTTACATGTGCATGTTTACAACAGACTATGCTGATTTTGTCCACTGACAATTTCAAGTAAAGCATTTCTGTGGCTTTGGAAGCAGGCATCATTGGGGTTTGAGGAGTTTGACAAGGTGCTCTAGTTTCATAGCGATGCTGAGATCTCCCTGGACTCTCAACCTCCCACTGCTGTAGGCGGCAAACGGACGCAGGCTCCCCTGGAACATGGCCTGCAAGTCCTCCTCACTCATACTCAGCGTGACGTCTGGATCCCGGCGTAGCATCCCCGCCCCACATGCTCCGCCCCCTTCACAAACAAACAGAAAACAAGCTTATTTACCTCAAAATCAACATTTCCTTTTTAATATGCACAATAACCTTTGTGCTGATCATCAGTGGCTAAGTAAATCACCCGAGGTTTTTTCTCCTGTAAATTCTATGCTAGCACAGTCCACTAAATATTCCCGAGACAGGTAAAACGTGACCCACAAAAACAGAGCAGATTAATGGAGCAGAGAGAAGTTGGTTACTCTAATGTAATGCCCTACTCTGTGGAAGACAGATTTGGGTCTCACCTTGGCTGAGGTCCACATAGTAAGCGCTGTTCTGTCCGCCGCCGGTGCTGACGTGGAACTGGAAACAAGCTCCCACCTGACTGACCAGGCTCTCCGACAGGACGAGTCTGACCCTGGACAGCAGTTCCTCCACACTTTTACAGCCCTCCCCACTCTCTCCTGTCACTGGCTCTGAGTTCACCTCATCTGTGAAGTTCACTGTGTCTGTCAAGAAAACGCACACAGAAATATACATACGCATACAGAAACACACGCAGTGATATAGACAGACAGACACAAAGGCATGGAGAACAGGTCAAAGTCAAACAGGGGGGAATCATATCAATTAGTTATGAACTATAAGATAATGTGACCACACTGAGTAATTAGATTGAACAACACAATGCACAGGCTCAGACATTCAGAAACAAGGACTTCTTACACTGAAAATCCACAGGTAGGGAGACGAGCACAAGAAGAGAACTTGTGGAAATGACAGGTACCTTTATTCAGAGGTTCAGGGGCGGCGGATTTACTGAGGAAGTGCATGGCAAGCTGCTGAATCGGCCCAGCGATGCCCTCAAGCCCAGGGACCGACGGTGGCACAATGAGGGGACCAGAGGGAGACTCATCAGGGCCCCGCAGCACACCCTCCAGGGTCAACTCTACACGGTCCACCTCCAGCCCCCAAGGTTTGGTCATGTCATTAATCTCCATCTGACAGACAGAGCGGACTGGGTTTCAGACAGGTATTTCATAAAGAGATGCAGATCCAAGAGATGCATAAAGAGATGCAGATCCAAGGCTCATTTAGTGGTTCAGTAGTGCTGTGTTGAGTTAATTTACTTCAGCCCTATTCTACACTTCAGAACAGTACTTCCCGGGTGGATGGAAATTAGTCGCATGCAATCTTAATCAGGTTGTTTTTTCACAACCTGTAGACTTTGTGCTGCATGAATTGTGCTGCTTTGTATGTCTGTCTTTTGCTTCCACTATTAATTCTGCTCTCAACGTATTACTGTCAATGTCGGTGTGTTTTTTATATACGAACAGTTGTTGAAAAATAGTCACATTACTTATTCTAACCGTACTGTTATGATCAGTACTTCAGAATAGAATAAAGATAAATAAGTAAATGTAAACAAATAAAAGAACTGAATATGTTCTCTTACCCCAACGTACTCTCCCAGTCTCAGCCTCTCAGTCTGGATCTCTCTGAGTGTCTTCTTGCTCAGATTACGGGTCATGATGTTCTGCGCTGTCAGCCGAGTCGAAGCGTTCAGATCCTGTACGGCTACCACAGACATCACTGGACTCCAGATACGGAACTGAATATCTGCCCCAACCGACACCAGACCGCCGTCTTTAGTATTTACCTGACAAAGTAAGAAAGACAAATGACCAAACATCAGCAGCAATCAACTTGAATGTCTGTGACAACATGGTGAAGAGGTATTCCTCACACCACCGACAAATCACGCATATAGATAGGTAGAGACATCTATTAAGCTTCATCATGCGGACATAGCAAGCTTTAGTTAAAGCAGCGCAACCGGAATGACCAAAGAAAGTTGCGTAAGACAGTAATTAATAGCAATCAAAAAGGCAAAATCAGGTGAGAGTCACAACCTTGCAAGGTGGGATGTTGAAAGCCCTGGTGCGAAGATCCACTTTCTGCCACTGATCAATGAAAGGAAGAATCAGAACCACACCCGGACCTTTAGGAGGTCGTACCCGCCCGAGACGAAACACGACGATCCTCTCGTAGTTTGGGACTGTCTGAACAAGGTGCATTGTTTCATTAGGACATTTTTCTCCTCGAGTTTCTGTGTTAATACAATAGCTGAAGGAAATTATATCGGAATTTAGCTTACTTTCAGTACAAACCATCCAGATATTGGGAAGGTTAGGAGGGTACAAACAGAGACCAGAAATACGACAATCATGTTACAAATCCACGACAGCCATCCTTGAGATCTGTCTGAAAAAGTATGACAAAAAACAGATATTTATACGAACGATTATCGCAGCTGGAACGCATGTAAACAGCGACTTTTTAAATTAACGCTACCTGTGAAGTCGTTGTCTGCGACTTTGGGAACATAGTCAAAAGAGTGGCCACTTGGCTCATATTGGTTTCGTGTAGAGTTTTCCGACGACACATAAAGACCAGGCCTTTCCTTCTGGTGAAGAGACTGATACTGGTATTCAGAATACTTCCCAAACATTATTAAATACGATGCAATTCAATTTAATTATCTCTACATGTTATTTTACTTCCATACTGCGTTCTTTACGTAGCTTCCGTATTTTGAAACGCGCTTGTACTTACGTCACACAAGGTCTAAATGCGTAGTGCCAGAGCTCCCTCTCTGGGGCAGGAAGTGTAACGCAACATAGTACAATAAATGTCTCAGGTTTTCATGTGAAGCTCTCGATACATGTTTTGTTGTCTCATTTTATCATCTGTTTATTCCTTAAATGGCTGTAAATACTGTATTATGAATGTCAAACCTCCTTCAATAGAGTGACAGAAAAACAGTAAAGGTTAGAGACTATTTATTTGTGTTCTTACAAATACAAACAGGCATCTCTGTCAGATTTCTTTTTACTGTACAGCTCTTGAGATGGTAATAATGGATTAAATAAAATATCTGACACACTCACAATATAGAATTTAATACATTTTCTAGAGAATAGTAGCAATCTGTGCTTTACTGTATCAAGAAGTATGATGCATAGATTGGTAAACAAAATTGTATTAAAAGTACAAAAAAAGCTCATGCAAAAGCATATCTTAACAGAGCAAATAAGCCAAACACATACATAAAAAATGTAATACTCTTTGGACAGAATTCTTAGAGCATTGATTTCATATTTCCAGCTCTTTCTGTTCCTCAAAGCAGACAGCATCATAACTAAATTAGTTGAGGAGCAAAGCATCTGAAGGGTTTTTTTTAGATAACATTTTTGAAGATCTGTGGGGATAAACCCCTTCGCTCTTTCAGTTCTTGAACATGTCACATAGCAGCTTCTCCATGGGAGTGTTTCCAATGGTCCGGTGGAAGAAAAGCAGTTCGATCCTCTCTGAGCTTATGAAGTGTAAAGAGGGAAGTAGCAGCAGTAGTCTCCCGAATCTGAGAGGAAAAAATGACAGAATTCGCCTTTATTCATCTGTGATTTTTATAGGTCAGCTAACTAAATAGAATACGAAAATCTAAACAGAATATGAGTTGTATGGAACAAAGAACTACAAGTTTATCATACTGATTGTTTGTTTTGTTTGTCTTTTGAATGGTGCAGTGTAGAGGGAGAAAGGTGTGTGTTCTAACACACTGACCTGGCAGCCTGGCTGGAGTAAAGGGTGTGGATGTGCTGACCCAGCATCACCTGGGACTGGTCCTGCAGATTCTCCACCTGCTCTGGGTCTTTGAGTCCACGTGTCTCTGTATCAGAGAGAGAGACCACATGAGATGGCTGCCATTCTACTTTATGGAACTTGTAACTAGTAAAATAGACTGAGAGTAGTTGTGGAAAAATAGACTGAGAGTAGTTGTGGAAAACACTCCCACTCTAATCCATGTGTTAGCTGTTTATACGGGTAATCAAAGCTCTGATGACCGCTATAGTTGGGCTCAAGTAGCTTCAAGTTGGGTACCTCTGTGCCACACTAACCAAACTGCATTATACATACAGGACAGAGAAGATGAACAAACCCGGTTTGAAGAGGACAATGGCTTTAAGACAGGCAAATTCAGTGGGATCCACTGCCAGAGCCTTGAAGCGACTGAAGACTTCCTGCAGGATCCTGAGGTCTGAAGCAGAGGGACTGTTTTTGCTCTGCTGGGGTGGAGACAGGTCAGGGAGAGAAAGTAGGGGACAGCTGTCCAGGGGTAAGGACCACTGGATGGCACACAGAAGGAACAGTTCACTCCACGCTTCCTCCAGCAGAATCACCTAGAGACACAGGAGATGGTTTTATTATGACAATGCCGATGAAGTCCCTGTTCACCTCTCTAAGAGAAGTCAACAGCTCAGTATAGCAGGCATGTAAGTTTGCCTAAGTGATCTGATTAAACATCTGTGATTCATTTTCAGTAAGCGATACTGTTCTCTTTATGTATTAATACAAATCAGAGCCACTGTGGACAGCTGTGTGATAAACCAATAGTTCTAAGCCCTGTCCTCTAGAACCCAAACACATTCCACACATGTGTTGAGTTTTGGTCCCTGAACACATTGGTTAAATTGACTAGTACATCAGTTAAAACATTCTCTAATTGTTTCTTCTTTCATCAGCTGAAGCAGTCAAGCTAATGGCAGAAAACAGCAGAAAGAAAAGAAGACCAGTTCTGACCTGATCTCTGAAAGGCAGGTGTGAAAACACAGGTAGGTTCTTCGCCCATTTGACAGACATGAAGAGCAACCGAGCTGACGTCTCATACACACTCTCTGGGCCGCTAGAGGGGTAGAAGGATGTGCTGTACTCTGGAGAGCTCCTCTCTGGTTCGTTACTGGTAACGTCAATATTCTCATCAACTGCAGGCAAGAATAAACCACATGAAATACATTAGAAACGTGATTTTATGTAGAAGACAAGTTATTAGAGAGGGAGACTGAGCAATTTATGTATTTAGGTATTTGTGGTCAGTTTTATTAGTGTTTGTGAAGCTTTTGCCAATCAAAGAACTTCGATTGTGTTGCAGCTATTCTGTATCTATCGCCCTTTTTATACCATTCTGTCTTCCATTTTTCTTTCTACTTATTCTTACCATCCTCTGGTTCCAGCTTGGCACACGTTTCTGCTGTCATCAGACTGGCCATGAAGCGGTGGCCGTTCTTCGGGCTGCCGGAGCGCTGGGTGGCTCCTGATGAGCTGATGGAGGAGCTGATAGAGGAGCCCAAGAGCGGCCGACTGATAACGGAGCAGGTGGAGGAGGAGGTGGGCTCCCGGGTGGTGGCCAGGTGTTCCTTTTCCGTGTCCACGTCCAGGGCATCCAACCGCACCTGGGCAGTACTGCGGGGCTGACGCTCATTTTGTACAGCTGTGACCGAGAAAGTGAGAAGAAGAGAGACTTGATTTCAAATTCCTCTTCAGAACTGAAAACAACTGCACCAAAGAAAATCGACAATCTATCTGACATTGCAATTCTCATATAAAAATGAGAGAGAGAGAGAGAGAGAGAGAGAGAGAGAGAGAGAGAGAGAGGCTTCAGAGATCATTTTGAAAATGTATCCTCACCGTCTTTGTTCATGCCAGCCTGAAGACACTTTTTGAGTCGGCAGGCCTGGCACTGGTTGCGATGAGCTTTGTCTACAGGGCACATTCCTGTGCCAGCCTGGCACCTGCAAGAATGTCAAACATTCAGATTCTACGCTGAGCACCAGTTAAGCACAAATATGATTTTTAAGCAGCAGACATACAGACATGAAAATGCTGTCTGCATAACTGAGGAGAAACTGATGGAAATGTAGAAAAATAGAGCATGTATCCATATAATATTTTAAAAGGGTTTGGCGTTGAGAATGGTTTGAAACACTCAATAGTCATTCTATAGGTGGTTCTGTATAGACAAGGGTCATAAAGAGTCTTTATCATATTGGCTCCTGACCTGTATATGAGTTTACGCCTCACACTTCTCTTGAAGAAGCCGCTGCATCCATTGCAGGCATAGATGCCATAGTGTTTCCCACTACTGGTGTCAGCACACACTTTACACAGCAGGCCTGATGTAAGGATCTTCCCTGAGGATGGGCTTTTGCCTGGAGGACATACAGAGCACAGTTTTGTTTTGGCTGCTTTGTGTTTCCTGACAAAATCCCCTCCACAGCTATCTTTAAGCTCTGGAGTAAATATCAAAGTGTGTTTTACCTTCTGAGGGATGATTAAAAGGTGATTGGGGTTTTAAGCATAAATGCTACAAACGAACAGATGATCAGGTCTAAAATTTAATTGGTTTAAGCTCTTGACAGTATGTATCACAAAACCTACTGTTCAGGGTGTGTAGTTGTGGTCTGGAGTCCTCAAATACAGTCTTTTTGATTTCTGTGTTGCAGAAGAACCAGTAGAGGCTAAGACACCTGTTGCATACCCAGAGTTGGTGAGAGTCATGTGGACACTTACCTCCTTGACTGTCCTCAGTAGCACTGCTCCCTGCAGAGTCTGTGGGAGAACAGGATTGCACCATGGAGATTTTAGAGATGGGATCCTCCATTAGCTGTGTCCCTGAATCAAGAAGAACGGTGGGGTGAGGGCAGCCTTTTTTCTCTCTTTTAGAAAAGTTGTAGCTTTAAACGCTGTCCTCCAGGGGTATCCTGTCAGTGACTTGATTTCAGTGAGTAGATATAACACGTTTCTTTTCTCAGTCTAGAAAAATCATCCAAGGTGATCCAGAATAAATCTATGACCACGAGATGTTCTAGAGTTTATCTAGCTGTTTTTGGATTGTTCAGTACATACAGGAGATTTTGATGGCATCAGAGCCTAGTTGAGGTTCTCTCTCAGGTGCTCACTGCTTCAGTTCCTCCTTAAGGTTGAGTGTGTTTGGTTCTACCAGAGGTCTTGGACTGCAAACAGAACTCTTGGGCCCCAGAAGTTGCCGGCTGAAGTTAAAGGCAGTGAAGTCTGTCACCCTGCTGTCTTGTCTCTGACAATGCTTCACTGTGTCTGTGAGTCGGTGTCCAGTTGGGGCTCCCTAAAGGAAGACAAGGGGATTAGCACCAAGCGCTGTGTAAGCAAATGCCTATTTGTCAGCCTCTTAATCTTTACTGTCCATCTATGGGTGGATCAATCAGTCACACTGCTAGGTATTAGCCCCATCCACAAGAAGTGCAAAAATAAAAGAACAAACAAAAGACTTAGGTTTTAGTTACAGGTACCTGTGTCCATTTTTCACCCACTGCTTTCTTGTCTCCTGTCACTGATTAACAACATCTCATGTCACTGAATATGAACTGATATCTTTTTCAGCATCTCATTATTCACTTCATGAAACAGCTCAGAACATGCTGATATATAACAATCCATATATCATCACAAATCTTGATATTAATTTCACAGAGATTTTGTTCTGAGTGGGCAGAGATTATTTTTCTTCATTATTTTGAGAGTATGCTCTCTAACAGAGTGTATGCTGCTGAAGTCACAAGAAATGACAAGACATAGAATCAATGTGGAACATGTTTCACGAAATTGCATCATGATTTAATCCCATCCACCAACACCAGGGATTCATGTTAAGCTGGCCTAACTTGAGGATTCTTTCCTCTCTTCGGCTGCTTTAAATAAAAGTATTTTAATTTATTGATGTACTATGCTCCCTTGGGCAATAATGTGTATGTTCTCTTATCTTTTACAGTTTGTCTGTTGTCGGTCACCAAAGAACTTTCAGCAGTGTCTTTCTATTAGACATTTTAATGAAACCAACAGCTCATTTAAAAAACTGGTCAGTCTTGTGTATTATTTCCCATTTTAAAAAGTGTAAAAGACATCAACCCCAAAGACTACGTAAAGGTCTTGTCCTGTTCAGACACACAAAAAACCCCCCAACCATCTCAAAACAGCTAAGCTGCTTAGCTTACCATGAAAACGTGGACTTCTAAGTCAACAAACGCTCTTGGGGGGGGGGGGGGGGGGGGGTAGAAGGGAGAAAAACAATTAGCTTTTAGACTGAAAGAGCAGAGAGGCCCCCTGTCTGTGAGTCCTTCCTTATGCCATATGGTGGCTGCTCTCTAGATCTCTGTCTGCCTAATTAGTGACCCCTGCGTGATTTACTGGTAATTAGGCAGCTGAGGTCAGTGATTTGCTTTTTCTTTGATTTGTGGATTTGCCTTATTAAGGACTTTACTCAGTGCCAGGTCATACACTGAAGCCGATGCATCAATGCCATCTCCATCCTTTCTACAGTGTTCCCATGATGCTGTATCAGTAATAGTCTGCTGTCAGTGCTGCTAGCTCAAGAGCTGTTACAAAGTATTGGGTGAACAGTATTGTGCAATCATTGAATGATGTAAACTGGTCATGTCTTGGTCATGGTCTAAAAAGTTTCATCAAATACGCTTTTTGACCTTAAGTGAAAGGTTTGCCACTTTTTTCATTCACTTAAAGTTACTGTAGAAGAGGGTTTGAAAATTCTATAAATTAGCTTCTTTGGTGGGAGGCAATGGATTGTTCTGTCTTATATGCTTTTGTAATTAGAGAGGCTATTGTTGGTATCCTGATGTTGGTAACCTTTTGTAATTAGAGAGGCTATTGTTGGTATCCTGATGTTGGTAACCTTTTGTAATTAGAGAGGCTATTGTTGGTATCCTGATGTTGGTAACCTTTCACAGACTGTTGAATACATCAAACTCCATAAAGCTACTTTAACACAATAACACGATGATATAAAGAAAAAGAAAAAGAAATGAGCGTTTCCCTTTCCTAACAGTTAATCTTCTGTTTTTCTTTACACAGCTCATTTTCTAGTTGTTTTTTGAAGTATTTCTGCCAGCAAATCAGAGGGCAGTATTTAAATCCTCAATAACCAGGGAATAGTTTTGGGGAAAGCCTGTCTGACGGTTACTTATTAATGCCCTTTTCGTTTTAGACTGAGCTCTCTCCATCGGAACAGACCCCTCTCTGTTGGTCAGAACTAGTGTGTAAAAAGATTAGGTATCCCGATTAGCCAGAAGGGCTTGTCTAGGAAAACAGTCAAAACCATTTGAACCCTGAATTGAACTGTCTGCCGTAGCACCGTACACCCAGTGGTCTGAGCTCAGTCACCTGAACACAGGATTCCCAAGACCCTTCACTCCAATTATCTCTCACTTCTCCTGTTACCATGTTAGACCTAGCATCCACCTGACACAGCTCAATTAAACACGTGGTGTGAGAAAGTGATATTGTTTTTGGTGATGCTTCACTGAAAATCAGCACATGTAATGCATAATGACATTATCAAAATGTATCGCAAGGTTTGCTATAGGGAGGCATGATCCACCATCAGCCCTTTTCAGTGTCTCAGTATTATCTTAGCTCTTAGCATTATGTTATAAGACTTAAATCATTTAAAATGATTGTTTGGTCTTGGTCAACTGCATGTTTCAAAAATACTTGTTGCAGGACACATCCAGAGCTATACACAGTTATTCAAATATCTTTGTCAGCATTTTACGAATCATTTCATTTTCTTATATTCCTGCATAATGAGATAACTGACATATCAAAAGTTATAGATAATGTATCCCGGACTTGGGTTGGCTTACATGACAAAGTACACTGACAATGTGACTAAATGGAAAGCGGAAACATAACAAACATATGATGTGTCAGTAGAACAGCCAGGTCACATGCGTGAGTGGGTGACATGTCCCAGCAGCTTACTGCTCGTATCAGTCAGGATACTGGCAGTCAGGGCAGGTCTGCATTAGATGAGTTTATGTAACAGGCAGGTGGCTGCCGGAGCTCAATGTCCTTGGTGGCTGTTTCTAAAAGAACTTGCTTAGATGAGCATACCAGAGATTATGGTAAAATAAAGTGATTAAGAGCATGTGACAAATTACACGGTAATAATTGACTGTAGTCATAATGATAGCAACAGTTGTGAACAAGAAAATCACAGATGGTGTTTTTGCATTCTGACCGGATAGATTTCACACATCAAACAGCTGAAAGAATCAAATTGTTGTGATTTTGGATGACGTATTTGTCTGAGGTTTCAATAAACTGATTTTTTGACCTCACCCAATATTCACTGTAATATATTTTATATTACAATAATGCATTGAATAATTTCATTGTAATAAAATCATAAACAGCAAAGCAGTCACGGCAGATTTGAACTGTCTTACTACAATGAATCCACCAACTTTTACCATTCATTCAAACAAAGAATGTCAAAAAAGGAGTCCAACAATTACACAGTCTCTTGAAGCTTAACGTTTATGGGTGTGTGTCTCACCCCTCTTTTATGAAGAGGAAACTTTGTTGTTATGGTGGACAGTGATGTTACCAGGCAATTTCATTTCCTCGGGTGAACTCTTTTTGGTTGTACGTATGGTGCATAAGGTGTTTAGGTCTTATCTGTGCAGTGCTGACAGTGTAACTCTACAGTCTCTGTTGGTTACATAACTGAACCTCAAAGCCTAGGTCTCAGCTAGGCTACCTCAGAGACATGCGCTTGGTAGATTAGCGTCTTAGAGCATCTCCACGTCAAGGGAAAGCTGTTGATGTCAGTCTCTCTACTCTCCACTCTATCCACAATCCATCCAAATGATGAAGCCTGTGGCTGTTAATGTTATAGACACATTTCTCTATTTTGTTGCTTTGTTTGAGAAGCTGAAGGATAGGGCTGAATAAAGTATATAGGCTATGGACAAGAGAAATTTGTTTCTTTCTCATTAACAACACACTCATAGTGGTTTTAATTATTTTCTAAAGCCAGTTTCACCCCTAGACATGTAGATATATATGGGATTGTTACTGACAATATAAAATGTTGGCATTTACACATCATACTATTCAGTTAAGTAGAGGTGACCGGGAGGTTTCTTAGTGACAGGAGAAGGAAAGATTTTGATAGGTGACATGAAAACTGAGGAGGGCTGACTCCGATGGGGGCGGCTTCTCTGAACAAAAGTTTGGCATTGCCAGCAGGGGAGTAGCACGCTTCACGGCCATGCTGTCGTCTTAACCACCCCCCCCCCCCCCCCCCCCCCCCCATGCTCCGGCTCACCGTGACCTAGATCTCTGACAGTAAACAGCTGCCGCCCAGGTTGAGGTGCTGCTGCCATCAGCAGAATGTGGCCGTGGGGCTGGGCCTGTGGGGGATAAGTGTCAGATTGCTCTTCTCCTGAGCCCGCTGATGGGGCTCAGCAGCCCAGAGATTGGTCATCTAGATCCAGCAGCACTTAAACAGACCAGCCGCCACGAGCCGTGAGATTAGAGCTAATTGCTGTATGCTAGCAGAAATATTTTCAGTGGCAGCCGACCAGTGTCTGGCAGCCACGTGTTGAATGGTGAATCACATATCATGTGTTGAGTGCTTTGTGAATGGACTATACAGGTTCATTAGATCTTGGATCTCAGACTGTAGTTTTGTGGAGACTTCTTGTGATGTATTGAGGAAGTTTGTAATGGTTTATCAAGAAAAGACAACAGTAAACAGTCCTTAAGTGTGAACATCATGGTCTTAGGCTCTTGGAACAGGAAGATTTTGATCTGTTTTAAAAATCTCAAGTTTTCTCTGAACCACAAAGTGGTCTTTTTTCAGATATTTCTTTGGTGGTTAAGATGTCCTTGAAGGTACACTGACATAAGTTCACATCTCCGTGCATTGGTTTAATCAGCTTTCTGTATAATCTCTTTGAATGTCAGCTATTGTCAAAGAGTGAGATTAACTTTTTAAGAGTGTGGGGATGCTTAGCCTGCACGGAGGGAAGGAGATTTTTCCAGGCGAGACACAAGTCCGAAGACTTGCCTCGGAATGATGTGATATCCAAAACAAGGGACTTCACCATCATGTCGCTTTCCTTAGATGTTAGATGTGATTGATCTCATTGTTTGTATTGCCCAGGTAATCAAATTTACAGTAAGCGTAATGTAGAGCTGCGTAATGTTCTATGCTTTCAGAGCATTCCAGTATTTAGTCCCCTGGTTACATAAATTTAGTTATATTGCTAAATAACACTAAATAACACCCATTAACTATGAGGTCCTGTTGAGATCTGTGAAATGTTGTTCAGGTTATTTCAGCGTTGTTGGTTTCAGTGCTAGGAGGACCTCGTGTACATTGTTAGCAGGCAACATACTCATTTAAGTTCATGGGAGTTTTGTCATGTTTTTGCACTGTTAATGGGGGTTTAGAAAATACAGAAATGAGTTTTCTAGGAAACACTTCATCATTAATCAATGGTGCTATATTGTTAATCATATTTTCATACCAAGAGGTAAACACCCCGTGACTCTCACATGAGTCATCCTCTCTCATATGACAGAGATTAGACTAACCAAGTGCTCTTGTCCTAACAAGCATATAACCATGCATTTCTTGTTGGATGCCATTCTATCGTTTTTAGCACCAGGAGTAGATGAACGTCTATAAAACATTTTAAGGTTTGTAAAATACCAAACATCGGAAATGCCTTACGTAAAAAAAAAAAATTCCCCAGTTTGAAAAACAAATTGTTATATCACTGACAAATTTAAAATTACCCTACAATTCAATTCTACATTACATACCTGAAGATGACATAGGGGTTTGTGTCTGGAGAACACACATTGATAGAATTCATGAATTTAATGGTCCAGTCACAGAGTTAATGAAATCCCAAAATCTAATTAGTCCTTGCAGATGACATTCGGTGGAAAGAGCTAATACCCTTTCACATTTCTAAACCTGTGTGACTCATCGTCGTCATCATCATCATCATCATTACTTGTCTCTGTGTTTAAGGATTAAACACATAAATGTATTCAGGGTGCCATATGTTGGCCTGGGTTATCCTACACTTGCGTGAATGGAAAACAGAGGACACTCTCCTCTTGGCAAAAACAACAAGCTTGGCTTAGACAACTAATTACACCACTAACTAGATTGTCCGATCTATGTTGATTAACAGTGTAATTTCCATATTTCCATCCGTTAACAATGCAGTAAAGTATGAGAATAGCTTACAGATGATAAGCTATGTTTATTGGCATTTAGTTATTTCTATCAGTTTTGTCCTTTTTCATCCTCTGAAGCAGATATTGATCTGATAGATTCCTCGTATGCAACTTATGGCCAAAACTTATATCCTAAGATCTAATATATTAAAGGATTTTTTTACAATCTAAAGCATGTTATTGGTTACTTTAGTTGGTCTAATACCAGGTAATATGAGTGAGCAACCTGACATCACCATATGTTTTAAGATGAATCATTCATAACCCAAGAAGGATCACACATGGTCTAACTTACACAAACAAACAAACAGACAGACAAATAAACAAACAAGTATGCAAATGAATAAACGGCACAGTAACAATCTTTACCCAACTTACACAATAGAGAGCAAACCTCTATGGTTGGTTAAGGCTAAAAACACATGAGGCAGAAATTGGGGACTCCATCTCACCATTACAAAACCTTACAAACACTTACACCAGGGGTCATCTGGGGGTGACTCCCTTGCTCTGACCCTGTTGTCCACACAGTGAGGTGAACTGCTTATGACTGCTGAGGAGTTCACCATAAGGCCCCTCAGTTAAAGAAGTTGGGGGGGAATGGGGGTGATGGTTTGGGGGAGGTTGTAAGGCTGTGGTCAGCACCAGTATCTACTGGGATTAGCCAGCCTCTGCCATCTGCTGCCAACACCGTAATCCCAGCAATGAGAAAATCAATTGTCTAAGTAAATATCAAAGAGATGTAAGCTCATTTCTGCAAGTAAATTAAACATTAGGACGACTTAAGTTAAAAACCATGTTACTGCTGAACAAGGGATAGGAGGCTTATTATACATGGGGGGATACTTGCTGAGTTGCCAAAGAAGGATCAGAAGGCCACTTTTTTACTGCACCGAGAAACAATGGACAAAGAGAGGAAGAAAAACAACACTCAAGGAACCGAAAAAAGGTCATTTTATTTCAGAAGACAGATTTAACTTTTAACTTTATATTAAGCGAGAACTATCCGTGACCCGTATAAAAGTATAAAAGAATTCATTTTCAGGCTTTTCGTCAAAGGACACTTCCCGAGTGAAATAAAATTCACTCAAGTTCAACATAAAACAGTGCCAGTGTCAAAACTTAAAAACAGCACCAAATCAATCATAATCAAAGTGCATTGAGGATAAATGGTTCACTGTGTAGCGAAATGAAACTGCTCTGTATTTTCTCCAAGTGTAGACAGTATGTGGCCAGTGTGTCCTTTTCAGCTCAGGTGTAAACCCTATCAGAGTTAATAGGATCTGCTGCTTTGTGATCAGTGAAGACAGGATTGGTGTAGCAGCAGAGGACGATATCATTAAATGTATACTTCCTTAAACTTCATCCTGAATCTCAACCTGACACTGCACTGAATACCTGAGAGCTCAATTCCTTTATTCAAACCCCACCAACCCCCAGGAAAAAAAAAAAAAAGACACCACTTCAGTGAACACAAGCTTCCCTTTCCCGGTCTTACAAGTCAAAATGAAGTAGCTGAAGTAAGAGTCCCTTTCTGTTTTTCATTGTTTCTTCACAGCATTCTCAAGTTTCTTTTGAGGCACTCATTATCAGACTGCCATTTGTGCAATTCATAGTCTGCATCAAAACAAAAATCCAGATTAAAGCATTAGAAAATTACATGTCTTAGAATGATGTCACCATGGGTTGAGTGATCCTCAACATATTAAATCAAAAGAAAGAGAGAGAGCTTTTTTGTCCCCACAAAGCAAAAAGAATCTGCATCCACGATATTTCGCTGAGAAAGTTCTGGAAGTGTAAACCACTCGTTCAGGATCCCCTCTTCTTTTTCCTCACGCACCTTGATACTCATGTTTGCAGTGGCCTACAAACAGAGGCTCCGCCTGGATCCCACGTCTACGGACAGAGAGAGAGAGAGAGAGAACAAACAGATGTGATTGCTACTTTTATCTGCTTCATTTGTTATGACAATAAAAAAAAGCAAGACAAAAACAGACAGCAGCATAGCATAGATCCTCAGTGAATGACGCAGTACCTGAGTAGCTTACAGCGGAACTCCTGCAGACGAGGATAGGCCTGTGCTACACTGGATGTCTGCTCCTCATCACTCCACAGGCGCTCTGCGGCTGCACACGCCCTGGGCCTGTATATGTACACACAGACAGACAGACAGAGAGAGAGAGAGAGAGAGAGAAGCAGCTCTGAGTTTTATATATGTTCAAACAAAAAACATAATGCCTTTCCTAACACTACTTCAATGCCCTAGTTTTTTTTTTTTTTCCAGATTTTACCATAGACGTGGAGTGAGATTTGTGGCATCCACGTACTCTCCCCACATGCACACTTCACCGCCAATCACAAGCTTCTTCTGTGCCTCTGTACCTGAATGACAGAATCAAACACCAATAGTAAGTCATCACCAATAGTAAGTCAGCACCAAAAAACACAATCACTATGTGCAGCTCTTCTCTCAGCTTCATCTCACAGCAAGCTAACAATCACTAGCTTCATTCGGTGCTTGTTTTGTTTTGCAAGACTTTATGGAAAGCCTGGTTTTTGACGCTAGGCCATTCATTTGCAATCAATTGCATGATTTTTTGTCCTGTCCTCCAAGCAGACACAAGACAGTTCCTGGCATGCAGGCACCAATCAGCACTAACATTACAGAGCTCCCAAAAGCAGTCACCAGTGAACATTTGCAGGTATCCAGCTCCCAATCCAGCACCCCACACCAGTCCACATAGGCAGAAACTGACATCAGAAGCCTCCTAACCCTAACACCCATTCCAGCAGACAGAAAATACAGCGTGTCTCTGACGCGTGGCTTCACACACCGGAGAAGTTCCGCGGCGCCACCAAGTAGGCATTCTGCCAGTCCTGGCCATAGCTGATGTGGTTGAGGTACCAGGGAGCAGAGAGTAGGACCCTGTGCCCAGCTTTGGTGATCCTGCTCAGCTCCTCACGATACTTTGGAGGCGTACCCTTCCATATCTCCAGCACAGTGTCCTGAGGGATCTGAGTAAAGCGACAAAAAAAATAGGCTAGTCTAAAGAGGCCAAAGGCCAAAGTGGCCATATTCCTTCCAGCTTTCAGCGTCTTGTGACTTTTGCCGTTCTGGCGGGGGGGGGGGGGGGGGGGGGGGGGGTAAAAAAGGCAGTGGAGTCACAAGGCAAACCTGTTCTGTTTGATTTTATTCTACTACAAATTGCCTATCCCTTGCAAGGTATCAAGTGTTTGTCTCTGTTTATGCGAGACCAGAGAAAGAGCCAACCACGTTTCCCAGAGCCTGACACATTTGCCTCCACACAAATCATACCTCATCATCATCCTTCCCGTTGTGAGCATTTTCCTAATTTCCAGAGCTCACAACTCAAGTCTTGTGACTGTTTCCCTTAAAGAACAAATGATTTTTCTCTCTTTACATTCTTCATAAATCAAAAATATCAACATAAATCTCAGTTTTACTGAGTCAGAAATGTAATTACAGTCAAAATCATGTAATAGTCAAAGTGTTTATGTACAAAGTGTTAATGCACAACGCTGACCTCAAAATAGTTGATTCAATGCTGACACCTGGTGGAAAGAAGTGCACTACACACAAAGCACACAGGAAAACCCACTCAAAGGAAACAAACAGGTGCTTTTCTGGACACAAAGCTTTACTCTACACTAAATCTCTCCGTTACTGTGTATTCTCCAGTGAAATCCTAATTTGTATCTAGAGAATCGGTCTGATATTTTAAAGAAACAAACAAGCTATTATTTGTCAGTATGTCATCAGTCAAAGAGCCTGATTTGTCTAAAAAATGATATTTTTCCTCTCCTCTGATATTAAGAGTTTGAATATTTTGAGCAAGCTGCTTCCTATTCTAACACATAAGAAAATGACAACAACACTCCAACCACTGCACACGGGGGTCTGACCCGTAAAAGCGAGGGGCCGCACAATGTAGTAACGTGCCCAGTCCTGGGTGGGCACCGGCAGGTCCAGGTACCACGGGGCAGCCAGGATGACTTTCAGCCCAGCCTTGGTTACTTTACGCATCTCACAAAGGTAACATCCTCCCTTCCACACCTCCACCACATGACAAGACCTGATCTAAAACACAGGCACTCGTTCACATCAGACTACACATACACACACTCAAGGCAGCTAGAAGACACCAAGTAAGGGTAAGTTACAGTCTTGAGTGGTCCTATCCTCCGATGGAAAATTCTGGAGGATAGGACCACTTTCTTTTTACGGTGTACAAGAAATAGTCATCATGAATCAGTGAATGTGAAAAAGGGACACAAAATGGGGGCCAGGAAGCCTAAATGCTACTGACTGACTGACCATTTTCACATTTACAACTGTCTATTGTTATACCTGCCAGAGCAGCAAAGTCTATAATAGGTTAAAAAGGCCATGCAACAGTTACAATTCAGCATTAAGTAAGACTTGTAAATAAAGACACAAGAGAAGAGACAATTCCCGTAGCAGACAAGCAGAGTTCTACCTACCCTTTCATGGTAGTCAAAAACATCCTGCCAAACAATGGAGGTTTTGTTGAGTGCCGCAGTCATGTTCATAATGCTGGAGAACAAAGACACGGACCAAAAAGAAAAAAAGGCATCAAAGCTGGATTCTTTATTCACTTCCTCTTTGGTGTCAAATTTTTTATATGTCTGATGGGCTTGAGTCACCACATCCTTTTTAAAATATCACCCCAACACCAATAAGCGGTAGCTTTCCACTAGGACCTCACACCCAGTTGTTTCAGACTGTACAACAGTGTTGCAAGTGTGTGTTCTGAGCATGCTCAGACTTACTATGTGAACTTGGGTCATGTTATCAGGTAAAAGGCAATCGTAAAAGCGTGTAGCACCTTCATTTTAAAGGGTTTAAAAACCACTTACTTCTCCATGTAGAATGACTCCAGTTTAGTGTAATCACTACCAAAGCCCATCTTCGCCATAAAGGCTCGCACGTTTGGGTTGGACTTCCTGACAGACACAAGAAGTGATATGTGCAGTTACAATAGTTTGCTTCAAAACTGTAGGAAAATCAACAATTCCAAAACAGCTTTTTAAATCACAATTTCATTTACCTAAGTATACCAATGTACTAACTTCAGTCATGAAAGTCATTTTAATAATGAATCGATTTATTGTATTTCCCTGAGAACCAGGATTCCAGCACAGGGCTGAACTGACTAAAAGGCTCAGACTTAAAGCTCCATGAACTCATACCAGCAGGTGAAGCTGACCTCATCCCCTCCAAGGTGAACATAGGAGTCAGGAAAGACTAAGGCCACCTCCTTATACAGCTGGGCCATGAACTTGTAACTGGAGTCAAGAATGGGGTTAACTGGGCCATACATTCCAGAGGGAACATCTCCTTTGTAGCAAGGAGTCAGTAGATCATGCTGCCCTGAAAACAATGCCAAAAAATACTGTTAACATCTATTTACAATAAAGACAACAAACAGATCGTACTGCTGTTTATGCAAAGCAACTGCAAAATTTGTAAGATGTTGCCACAGATAAACAAACAACAAAAAAAACCCAGACAGAAGTAAGAGACTGTTCTTGAAGAAACTCAAGCTGTGCTGCTCTATGAGTGTAGGTGCCAATGTGCCATGTGTTTGAGATACCTTTACCCCAGGACTGGGTATGCCCTGGTGAGTCAAACTCTGGCACCACTCTGATTCCTCGCAGCCTGGCATGTGCTATGACCCTCCTCACGTCTGTCTGGGTATAGATGTGCGTCAGTGGGTGGAAGGCACCCTGTAACAAACGTGCACAGTATGTCACATGCAATCAGTAACTCCAGAAAAAAAAAAGAAAGAAAAGAATGAAGAAATAACCTTTTTAGCACATGACCAGACAAAAAAGGTCTCCATGCTGCCAGAGAATTATATAATGTTTATGGCATGAGAGGGTCTTTGATTAAAAGCACTAACTTCTTCAGTGCAGTCCGCATGACCTAAGCAACATACTTTACCTTGTTGCTGAGATCAGGAAATGTGCGACTCTGGTAGGGGAAGGAGGGGTCATCCACAATATGCCAGTGAAACACATTGAATTTACTATAGGCCATAGCATCCTATTAAAACAAAACAAAACATTACATATTGCGTGCAGCAGTCAGAAACTGTATGACATGTCAGCAGAACATCTTCTGTTGAGAACTCTTAAATAAAATTGTTGCTTAATGATTAAGCAAACACTAAAGAAAAAGAAAATGGTACCAGGGTCTTGAGTATGGCCTGGACAGGTAAATAGTGCCTTGATGTGTCCAACAGAAGCCCTCTGAATGGGAAGCGAGGAAAGTCCTCAATTTCTGTCTTATTGATAAAATACTGTGGCAGAGAAAGCATTAGCGGCACATGTTTATATGAGCTTAAAACACAAGACGCTGTTTTTTGACTCTTCCGACAGTTTAGAGAATAATGATGACAACTGAGAGGTTGTTTTCAGTTTCTGAAACAGTCCCAATAATGTCTTTACATGTTAATGGACAATGATATACTACTTACAGCACCATAATCATCTTGGTACACCAGCTGACTAAGTGACTCCAAACCTGACCAGAGAGAAAGGATAGCATCATAAAGTCGCAAAAGCTACATACTAGTTCTCTTTTCTTATGCTCAAGCTATGGTGCAGGCTTAACAGATATTAGAGATGTTATGTTATAAATGAAAACAGCAGGAAAGATGTGTGATATTGTGTTGATTAAAGATTATTATTATTATTCATGTTAACGACCTCTTACAGCACTTGTGAAATCAGTGGATGTGTTACTTGGCCTGTTGTGTGGTGTACTACAATGTAAACCAATGTACTGGGTTGAACAAAAACACACAACAGACCCTGTAACCTGTGAAACTGCTTTGTAAAAAAGCACAACGCAAATGTGACTTGATCAAACTCTGAACCAGTGAACATGTGCTGTACCTCTCAGTGCTCCCCACACTGTCTCTGAACTCAAGACTGCTTGGCCTGCAGATATACTCAATTTATCTGCATAAAACAAACACATAATGAATGAGACAGATTTACAACTGACCTACATCAGCAAGCATTGAACAAATATCTTCCATTCACAAAACAGTTTCATGTAGCCACTTGAAAAATGATCATACTATTAAGCACATGAATGAAATGGGAATTTAAGAACCTTCTTGACTAGCTTAGAGAAATGATAAGTTAAGTTATAGTTCTTACAGTTCTCTGCAGAATTTTCATCAGGGTAACCGTCACACTCATCTTTTTTGACATCCACAAAAACTGTGAAAGCCGCGGGCTCAAACCAAATGTGATAACTGTTGCGTCCTTCGCCTAGATTAAAAAAAGAGGAAATTTACATTAGAGATGCTATGTCCGTCACAAATTTCCCTCACAAGCTAAAACTATATAAAACGACAAAATAAAAAGATTTGATTTGTATTCATTAGATTCAACTGGCTGGGTGGAATTCATTTCACTAATTTCACCAAACTGACTGTACGGATTTTGTTAGTTGTTAACTTGCTCATAACATGACCATTGAACAGAAATATACAGAAATATGCAGATAGTTCAGCTACTTCAGCGCAAATAATGATACTAATTTTCTCCTGTGGGTGAAATTCTCAGCCTGGGCGAAATGAGACTGAGTCTAACATTGAGTCAGATGCAGTGTAAGTTTATTGTATAATTCAAAAGGCATACAATAAACTGAGTCAGGTCCCGGGGAGTGACTGACGCCTCTTCACAAAGCACCGGTTTTTATACACGTTTTCTCAACAAAAAAAAAGATACACATTACCTTATCTCTTTGTATGTGGGGCGCCTCTGCCAGCCCATGTTCACAGTGGAGTAAGATATATCATGAAACCTGGAATGTTTCAGCCTCTCCATATATTATGACTGACCACAACACTCTGGCAGAGGCGCCGTCCTTTCCCCATATATTATGACTGACCACAACACTCTGGCAGAGGCGCCATCCTTATCTCACATGCAGTCCCCTAAAGGGCCACACAGGCCTCTTCTTTTTGAACAAAGAGAACTTGATGTTTCTTACAATACAAAGGATTGTATAGTTATAACTGTTAATATAAACGATTACATTGATTCACCCCTATAATAATGAATACATTATTGTTACATTGTTTATCATTGCTACAGTGGTTATCTTAAAGGAGAGTAATATTTCTCCAACACTCCCAACATCAAACCCAAAGCACAACACCGCTAACGTTACGCAAATTAATTAGCCTGTGTGGGGCAGTTGCAGCATAAGGAGGGCAAGACAAAAGCAAAACATTGATCAGTTCACTAAGACAAGATATTGAAGCACTATAATCAAAACAATTATAACAAATCTAACGCAATAACGCTATGGACACACGTGTTTTCCCCCGTTCCAATAGATTACTTCATGCGTTATCTAACTTTCAAGGAACGGATTCGGTCGTTAAAATAAGGTAGAGATGAACTTATAACCCAAGACTCCATGCTTACCTGTTACGTCAGGAAAGATGATAGCAAAGTATCTTTTAAAAGCTGTATCAAGGACAGAACATCCGGGCTGAACTACCGAACCATTACTATACTGGAACAAGAATGCCTGCGGATTTAGGGTATATTGCTGGGTGGACTGACTTATCCTCTGTGGCATTGGCCAGACTGCATTCACCTGTTCCGCATCGTTGAATAAAATAATGACTAGGAGCCAAAACCGTAAATCAGTAATACAATACCACTTTCCAAAGAACCGAGCCATTTTAGAAAATGTCTACTGCTCTGTCATGTACCATACGGCTCTCTGAACAGGTATGTTAACTCTATGCGGAAAGGGCTGGATTTCTGTTGTGAGAGGTCATGTGACGAACCTGTTCAAAACTGTCGGAAGGAAGTCAGGTGACCACTAGTTAAAGGCCAATGGTTGTGTTCGAGTGCCTTATCTTCGTAAATCTACGCAACTCAAGTGAACGGTATATTTTGAGCTCCCTCGTCATGAAGCATGGGGTCGTTTTAACAGTTGAAACGTTTGAGTTTTGAAACGAACACTTACATTATCCATGTGTTCCCACAGCCATATACTGTCGGTATCAAAAACGTTGTAAAATACGACCTTGATTGATTCACTGTGCCAACACTCATGACTTCGCGAACAGTGAACTTGCGAACAAACTATTTGAATTGTAAAATGTTCAAAAAAGGAAGAAAGAAAGAAAGAAAGAAAGAAAGAAAGAAAGAACGGAAAGGAGAGAGAGACACAGAAAATACATCATACCACCAATAGGACACGGGACGAGGCATCTTACGTTACGATCTTGAAGATGAGATGTAAAGCTGTTTGCTCGCACGGACGCGCATTGATATATAAATGTAAAACAATAAAAACATTGTAAAACAATATTGTAAAACAATGGAACACATTCATGAACCGAGGGATTATTATTATTACAGTATTATATAATATTGGTGTCGTTGTGTTACACTGAACATGAAACCTGATGAACTACAAGAGCGCCTCACAGTGACACTGATCTCAAGCACTTCTTACAACAACGTTTTGATGAATAACATTAAGAATTGGTTTAGTGCAGCTTTTCCCAGATAACCATGCAGAGGCAGTTTCTTAAATCAGCTTAAATGCAAGGGGAGAAATCCTTTTCTCTTTGAACAGATGTCAGTATGACTAGGAATTGAGCACTCTTTACAGAGTGTATCTTTCAGTTTACTTGATCCACCCGGTGCGCGTTTAGTGCACTTGTTATGCTATTTCAAATTTTGGGAAAGGGCCGCAGTGTTGGAACTGCGCATTGCACTTCAAGGCCTAACTAAGCAGTCACGGCAAGATAGCCAAATTATAGAGGTGTCAACTCAAAATTGACAGGATTCAACACAAAACATAAGGGGTTAAGGTGGAAACGACGACGATAACAACAACAACAACAAAACATGTATGACATAAATATTTTAAATGCCTAAAATAGCACTTTTTTGCTTTTGTCTTTTATAGTCTCTATTACTCATTGACGAATGTATTGTTTTATTGAATTATTACATACATTTTTGCCTCACTTTTGCGGTAGTCTGTATATTACGCTTTCCATAGTACATATAAACAGAACTCAAACAATCGATTTATTCAAATGATTTCCAATTGATTTTGTCCCAAAAAAGTAAAACAATTTTAGGACGATTTTTTTTCTCATGCGTGCGACGTAACGCGACGTCAGTTCGTGACGCTGTGTCTCTTTGTTGGCTCGAGAGCAGCGACGCTTCTGTTGTTATTTTCTCTGCAGCTGAAGATACGGAGAGCTAAGGCTAAAGAAGGATTTCCCCTGGCTGGTTTTGATTCACCCTTACCTAAATATCAGTCAAACGTGTATAACTTTGTTTATCAGAACACATAATTTAACAAAGTAATGGACTCGGACGAGGGTTATAATTATGAGTTCGAAGACGAGGAGGAGGAATGCAGCGAAGATAGCGGAGAAGAGGAAGCCGAGGACGACACCCTGGAGCTCGGAGAGGTGGAGCTGGTTGATCCCGTTGTGGCCGGTGGTGAAAGAGATGAGTGTGGGGAAACGGGGGGTAGCGGCCTCGGGCCTGGTCAAGATGAAGAGGACTACCGTTTTGAAGTACTTACTGCCGAACAGATCCTCCAGCACATGGTGGAGTGTATCAGGGAGGTCAATGAGGTCATCCAGGTAAAGTATTTGGGGGGCAATTCAAGTATTTGAATCTATCTCGAAGTTATTAGGCGACTAATTTATTACTTTGTATTAATTTTGAAATTTGTTCTTATGACAACTGCAAATGGAAGGCACAGCCTGGTCGGGTTCCTAGTACTGGTGTATATGTTATTATAAAAATGTTTATTTTGAAAGAAATGTCCTGTTTTAGGTACTTAATTGGATCATCAGTGTTCAGTACAGGTAGCTAGCTTGCAGGCTAGCTATCTTTAGCCTCCAAGCTAATCTATTGACACTATGATAGTGCATAATTCCATCAAGCCGTAAATAGATATCAGCGGTAAATGTCTGATTACTTAAAAATGAATTTAAATAAAGGTTTTGTTAAGAGTGACACAAATTGTGTTTGAGTCATCGAACTAGGTTGACTTTAGATAGTCGGTAACTTTTGCAGCTAACAAGCTAACGTTAATGTCCTGTTGGATAGTTACCAAACAGCTAGGTTAGATCTCGTTTACGTATTAGGATAACTAACGTTAGCTTGGTCTTAGCTTTGGTAGCTTATTAAACTGTTGCTCGGCGACATTTTGGATAGTACTTGTCACCGTCGACTTAGCTTTCTAAACTAATGTCACAGCAAGTGAACTTAGCTATGGTAGGGAAGGATATGTAGCTACACCTGGACAAGTTAACATTAGCTGGCTAAGTTATCTGCTCAGGCCTGTCAACAACATGGCGGAATGTCTCCTCATCATGGCTGTTTTTGTCTGATAAATTATTTGAAATTATGCGTTCAAATTCTGTTTCAGTATGCACACACACAATTCAAACTAATGTCGCTAACATACATCGATAACGTTCGGGCTTTACTTCTGTGTGAATTAAATGTAGTTAACTGGCCAGATAGTATGGTATCAGTAAGGTGTCTTAGCAACAATCCTTAAACCAGTCCTGTCAGTTTCAACGATGGCCTCATACATGTCTAGCTGCAAATATTCCGCAAATTAACTACCGAACTAATATTAAATATTCAAAGTTGTATCGATTATCTTGTTCCTGCGTGTGTATCTTGTAAATTAGTGTATGACTGGTTTGGTAATTTAACCCCGAGGAAATTATCTCATGGTTTCGATGGCTTTTCACCAATACCAAATATGGAGTTCTGTTAGCTTCGTCAAATTTACCTACTGTGAAAAGCTAACCTCTTGTAAGGCGGAAATCAGCTTAGTAACCTGTACCGTAAAGTTAAGGCAGTACCGAAAGATTTCTGGCGATGAATTCATATGACATTTGACCAGTTGATTTATGTGACGACATGATGCACCTAATCGAAGTTGGCACCTAAAGTATCATTTCAGCGTTACACTTAAGTTGGCTTTTTTCGCTAGTCATGACTCCAGAGCTAGCCATTTAGTCATTTTAAGAGGATACCTCAATGCTGAACCCTTACATATATTTCTGTGGCGTGCATTTGTACTCGTTTAGCACTCTTTTACTACATTTAAAATCGTTTAATTTGCTCGGCAAGTCCACGTTTCTTCTCTGTGAACTGATACGTGTAGATACGGTATACCAGTTTTGGTTCAGAATTCATATCTCGAATAGGGAAGGCAATAGTTTAGATTGACATGGATATTGCAGAAGTTTTAGAGGGGTGGTGTCTTTCACAGGTCCATATTTATCACCAGCGTACACCAACCAAACGATCGACCAAACAATGAAATTTTACATGAAGTCTGTTTGAAAGTTGTGTTGAAAGTAGGGATAGAATTGTTGAACTATATTTTCCTTTCATGTGCAGTGTTCAACAGAACAGTTTCTTGCTTGGCTTACATCATTTATATCATAGTATTTGTGGCAGCACTAGTGCTAGCGTGCATGCTCTACTTCAGCTAATAAAGACATTACATTAGGTCTGTACTGGTACAAAACAGTTTTGGTAGAAATCAGCAAAATATTCCCTATCATTGAGTTGTACGGTTTCTCGGCTTTAGTCTTGCTGGCCCACACTACTACAGGTATTTGGTCTAACCAAGCAGTAACTCACTTTTTCCACTGTTCATTTAATCTTTAAGTCTTTGCTGAGTTGAAACACATGGTAGTGCTATGGTAGGTTGGGTCTCAAGGAAAAGAAGAAAAGTAAAGAAGCAGTGGCTAATTAGGCCACGATTTTTCATGTATTGTTTTCTGTTCCAGTTTGTCAGACATTATCCATAGGAATATCTCTGAGCTCTGATTAACGTGGTAACAGCAAGTTTTTGTTTCAGCTCAGCAACACATTTGATTCAAGTCCAAGTTGAAGTTTCTGTATAAATGCTGGGTAGAACAAACTAAATGGCCCCTTTATTCTCTAGGATTGAAATTAGTTGATAATGTCAGGAGCACAAACTGATATGCTACTGTATTATCACTGCTAATATTTAATAAACGTCTCATGCACTGACTTTACCTTGCTGTCCATAGGTATCCAATTAAATCACCATGCATATAGGCCTGCTGTGTCAGATGTGTATGGGTATTCTGTATTTTGGAAACCATTTGATTTTCATCCTGTTGGCACTGGGCAGGGACACCGGAGACTCTGACATGACACATGGCTTTGGTGCTGATCTATTAATAGTATGTAGTTCATTGCTCTGTCTTTTATGCGGTATGTCCCCCAAGCACTACAAAAGAGAGGAGGGCCATAAACTTCTAGTGAAAATTTCGTTAAAAACGTCTTGGGAAAATTGGGTCTCTTTTTTGGAAAGGGGGGTGGGGGCAGTCTGAACCCAATAATTTAGAAAGGAACAGAGGGATTGTACTTTATCGTAGACTTCTTTCTATAGGAGCCCCCCTCTGGAGAGATGGACAGGAATTTAGACCAAGTGCAGAGGTATTGACTGAGATTAATTATTGATATTGTTAAACTCTGTATCAGTTTGAATCTGATGATTGCTTTCAGAAGTCACATCAGTAACCTGGATAAGAGAATCATGCCAATAAGTGTCTTGACATATAAGAGGAAGTAACTGTGAAAAAAATCAAGAAATGAAAAATGGGGTGTGGAGAAATGGAGCTCTGAATTGTTTGTAATGAAATGCAAGCATAGTGGTAACTCCAGTGACATCATGATAACAGGTTTTTATTTTCTTTTGGCTTATCAGCTGATAATGAGAATGACCTCTGATGTTGAATCACACACACACTGAGTAATCAGTCAAAGGAGAGGTTGTGCATTTCCATTTCACCCTGTGCGTGATAAAAAGGAGCACACTGTCCTAACCACTCACATTAATTTTGTCACAAATAAAATCCAGGCTGCTCGCCATTGTGATTATTCGCTGTCAGTTAAAATGGGAAGTCTTTTCTCTACATAATGAGGGTATGGTCTGACAGTTTAGTTTCATTGTATTCATGAAACCCTTGTTCAAAGAGAAGAGTCTGTCGACATCAAAGATTTTTTTTTGGCAGTGCTGATAGGAGCTCCTGTTGGTGAATGCTGAAAATACCTACTAATCTGCTCTAGGAGGAGAAAAATGTAGTACTGCTCTAAGCAAGCAGAACATCATCTGCATTTGGCTTCACACAAATCTCAGTATAATGCTTTTGTTGAGTCTGGTAAACAGAATCAAATTGTTTCAGTTTTGCATGTTTGTTGAACTGATGAACTGATAATGGTACTGATGTTTTGTTTTGGGTTTTTTTGTTTTCCCCCCTAGAATCCTGCCACAATTACAAGAATACTCCTTAGTCATTTCAACTGGGACAAAGAGAAGCTAATGGAGAGGCAAGTTTTTATTTATTTGTTTATTTTTCCACCCTTTGTGCTCTTTTGAAGCGAACAGTTTGTGTTTGAGCAGTCATAGGAAATGTCTCACTGTCTCCCTTCCTCCCTGTTTATCATTTGTAATTACAAGCAATATGCTGTTTCCAAATTGATTTATTTAATTTTGTTAAATTTCTGCAGGTACTTTGACGGTAACCTGGACAAGCTGTTCTCTGAGTGTCATGTTATAAACCCTAGCAAGAAGGCCCGGACGCGTCTGGTGAACACAAGATCGTCAGCGCAGGACATGCATTGTCAGATCTGCTATCTTAACTACCCTAACTCGGTCAGTGCCTTCAAAATGAAGTAGCTCTTCGTACTTTCTGTCTAACCCGCACTGCACTTTGTACCATGCACTGATCATGGTTGAGAATACAGGCCGACTTTCCAAACCCGCCTTAGCTTTTCATAATAGACGCAGAAGCAAGGAGTGTCTGGACTCAGTCCACTCCAGAGTCTTTGGTGGCTAAACGGGAAATTCTCAGCAGTTCAGCTTGGCTTTGTTTCCTACATGGCTCCGTGCAGTTGCATGCTGGGATATGTGTGCAGAGCACAGTAAGCTGCTTCATACAGCCGTCCCTTGGCCATCGGGAAGGATTTCTAATTAGCTGCATTCACCACTAATCTCTTCACGAGATTACTAAATTTGTACACAAAGCAGCAGAGCAACAGAGGAACAGGCGGCTCGTGCCGTCTGAATCCAAAGAATGTGTTGGAGAGTGAATATGCATGTATGTCTGCTGGATCAGCTGTGTCGCGTGGGAGATTTCACAGGATGAATATGAAAACATACGGCTAAGTTTCTGACGTATGCTCTTGTGTGTTGCTCTGTCGTTAGCCTGAGCATGAGTCAGCGGTCAGAGAAACGACCGAATGTTTGATTTTCGCATGATTTTGTACATTTTTGGTCCTAGCCATTTCACAGACAGTTATATGACCCATGCAGAGGCCTGAATTTGTACCCATGCGCTGTCACTGACATGGATTTTATTTATTTATTTATTTTTGTTAAAGGGAATTTGCGTGCTGATCTGCAGGCTTCGAGGTTGACATGGCATTAACTGTAGAAGGAAATGGGCATGTGTGAAAGAGAAAACAGGCCATTTCTCTGTCTTGTTAGCCACCTTTTCAGCTATGTGTGAAGTAATTTGGTACCATTATTCTTTTGTTTGTTTGCAGACATGAGCCTTAGTAGAGGAAGTGATTTTGAGGGTCGTGCCTCTGATGGAAAGGTTATCCATATGTTTGACGAAACAGAAAACATTTTCATTTGACCCAGAGCTGTGCAAAAGAAGTGAGATTGTGTCACTGTTTAAATAAGTTTGCTAAATGCTGAAAGACTGGCTCATACATTTCCGGTTACAGTGGTAGCCTATTCAAAATAGAGGACCTCAGGACATTTGAAAGAAGACACACACTGGTATTTAACCATATTGATTAGCTGAGAGACTGAACAAGGTATCTTTGTTTTCCTATGATACACGCCCAGACGAAGCGTTTTAAGTCTCTTTGTGTAGGGTTTTTCTTTGATGGTTCAGAGCAATATGAATGGTGTTCGTTAGAGTGTCATGGCTCTGAATGATCTCCTCTTGCTGAGTAATATGTCAGCTGTTTGGATGAAAACCTAACCATGTTATTGTTTTTTGTTTTGTTTTTTTTCTTTTTTCACTGCAGACATAATTTGAATTAGTTCTGTGTTCACATTGTTCTGGTCAGTGCCTAAAAGGCTCAGAAAGTTTTTATCAGCAAGTCATTAGAAAAACTGAACCGCCCAGTTAAAATGTAATAACAGTGACTCAGACATCCATAAAGACTGTCCATAAGCCATGGAAGGTAATGTAATGAATGTATATCATATTTTTCCCCCCGTAGTATTTCACTGGCCTGGAGTGTGGACACAAGTTCTGCATGCAGTGTTGGGGCGACTACTTAACCACCAAGATTATAGAGGAAGGAATGGGCCAGGTACTGAAATACTCTCTTATATTCACACGCTCTTTTGTATTCTCTTATATGCAAAACACAGCATGTCTGGGCAGCTGGCAGGCAGTTATTCTAACCATTGTGTTATATGAATTTATGCCTCCACTGATTGAGTGTACATGTAAACATCTTAAGAGGTTCTGGATTGGATGTTTTTACCTTGTAGTTGAGGATGTTGAAATAACTTTGATGCCTGGTCCCAATCTTAGACTGAAGAGAATGGAGATTGCCTGATCTGTTTTAAGTCTGTGCTGTAAATGTGTTTGTTGTATTAGCACAAGTAGTGTAATCCTGGGTGGTACCATTCTACCTAACATTTTGTAGGGCAAACTAATATGCAGCGTCATTCGCCGCTTTTTTTTTTTTTTTTTTTTTTTTTGTGAGAGTTGTTCACTATTGTCTGTGGTTTGTAGAGCAAAAAAAAAAAGAAGAATCTTGAATTAAGATGTCTAACAAGCTAGTGTTTCGTGTTGACATAACAGAGATAATGATCAGGTTACAAACTATGCCCAGCTAGAAATGATGTCATGTTTTTTGAGTGTGTTAGAACTCAGGAGATATCATAATGTGGTTTTCCCTCTGTAATATTGTTACCTTTCTTTAACCACCTGCACACTTTGGCTGCTGTGTTTTTAATGTTTTTGACAATATTTTTTTTCTTTTATCTTTGACTCTAGACCATTTCCTGTCCTGCTCATAGCTGTGATATTCTGGTTGATGACAACACTGTCATGTAAGTGCATTTTGCTGGCACTGGGGTTTTAGTGGGAAGAGAGATTACATGTCTTGGGATCAGGTGTCCTGTACAATAGCAGCTCTGTGCTCAAACAGCCGTGTAGTGTAAACTCTTATCTAGCGTGTAGTGAGGGCTCCTCTTGAGCTCTGTGCAGCCAGCAGCTGCTCTGTGGAGAAAACGAGGAGCAGTCATGCAGAGGTGTGACCAGCAGCGTTTTATTGGTTTCAGCGGAGCTGACATAGTTTACACACAGAGAGAAGTAGGACACCCCAGTCAGCCATCAGGCATAGCTGGAGGTGGGAAGACTCCTTCCACCATTCTCAGTTGTGGAAACGTTTAACAAGATTACAGCAAATCTCTCCTGATGAAGTCTGTTCCACTGCTCTCCTTATGTAGCTATAATGGTGGGAAAAATAGCTACAATGTGTGTGTGTCAAGACAAGACTAAATGAGAATAATTTTTCCCCTTATGGTAAACAGTGATATTGATCTGTCCTTATGTCAGTAATTGTCTTAACCTACATACTGATCTAACTACCTGCTTAATGGTGACCTGTCTCTATCTAATCTAATCCCGGCAGAGATGAGTTTGACATAGCTACTGTTCTCAGTTGTGGAGAAGAAGTCATACTATAACAGAATATTGCAGAGTCAATACATTGTCTGTACCAGGATGTCCCACTTTATTTGGGGCTTTTAGCTATGATAAAGCCACACAGTTGATATTTCTACAAAGCGTTTTTCAACAAAACAAATTAGAAGTGAGATTCTGATATTTTTTTCTCATTTAGTGGTGTAAATTTGGGAACATCAAGTGTCTTTAATGATATTGGCAGCCTTCACTGAACACAGATATAACTTTGTTTCAATTTTTTAGGCGACTGATTACAGATTCAAAGGTCAAGCTGAAGTACCAACACTTAATTACCAATAGTTTTGTAGAGGTAAGGCTTTGATTTGAGTACAAATTATAAAATAGTAGTTGTCTTTGAAATGGTCGCTGCTAAAATGCTTTGTTCCTTTTTGGCATGGTAGAATTGTTTATGTCTTCGCCTTCTACCTCAAAAAGAACAACCAGTCTATCATCTTTTGTTTACACACAAAAAGTTTAAAACAAACATGCCAAGTAAATGTTTATTTAAAATCGTGATATTCTCTCCAAATAGCTTTGCACATCTCAAAATCAGTTTATATATTGCACTTCACAAACAGTTGAGAAATGTTTAGGGTCAGTTTGATTTGTGTTCCCTCATAAGGCCCCTCTCTCCTGTTTCCTCTGTAGTGCAATCGACTGTTAAAGTGGTGCCCAGCTCCGGACTGCCATCATGTTGTCAAAGTGCAGTATCCCGATGCCAAGCCTGTGCGCTGCAAGTGTGGCAGGCAGTTCTGGTGAGACATCTGCCCAGCTCTTCTCTCTCCCTCTAGTGCTCTAGAAAACAGATACGGGGTGACTGTGCTTTGGTAGGCCCTCCCTCAGGGGACCCACGGCTGCTGGCAGCCAACGCAGCCTCGGGCCATCCCCGTTATCTTCTGGCTGACGCCGTGGAGACTTCTTCTGGAGACAGTCACAGGACACCTCGTCCTTTGATTACAGTTTCCTGTTTATAGTTAAAGGTCTAATCCTTCCTACTGGAGCACGCTGCAGTTCTAAACCTATTACCTGCAATCTCCTTCTACTTGCTAACAGATTACGGCCCACTGTCCGTTACTGCTTCCTATAAACCTGTGCTCAGTTATGTGTATTGCAGTGGGTATCTGATGGGGTTGTGAACCGTGGCATATTACTAGTCATGTATTTCAGGAACCTTGTCAAAAGGGTCTGTGTATCGCTGTTAAGCATGTTGTGAAGAGTGAAGTTACTGATACAGTGCAGTTGGCAAAAAAACAAAACAAAAAAAAACCCAGGAACAGTTTAATTATAGCTGTGCCCTGCAAGCGTGATGAAATGACCAAAAATGTCTCGAGTAACGTGTGTGACAGAGCACTATTGTTTGTCCTACTCCTCTGGTTGATTTTTTTGTATCATTAAAACCATTCAAGGCCAGTGTGAATGTATCTGTGTAATTTGGTGAAGGCAATCATGAGTTAAATGTCAGCATTGACCTTGGCACCGTGTTTGATTTGGTCTATCTTTGATTCAAGCAGTTCTGTTCTTTCTTGCCAGTGTAAACAGTGTTGCTAGTGAGAAACAGATTGGTGCATGGGAAATGCTTGGCGGTTTTTGAATGCTGTGTCACATTCGTTTACCCACGTTTTGATCGAGCTGTCCTTTAAAAGGATGCACTACTTTGTTCTCTGGCTTATCAGAGCAGTTTTCAAAGCTTTATTTACGTCTGTGAAAAGCCAGCCTCAGGATGATGCAGTTCTAACATAATTTCAATTCTCCCTGCAGCTTCAACTGTGGAGAAAACTGGCATGACCCAGTAAAGTGTAAGGTACGTCCGGTTACATTCTCAGTATTGTCCTAGCATAGCACCAAAGGCATCACGGGTCAGAGTGAACACACAGGGATTTGTATATGTAGAAACAGAATGACTAATGACAGTGCGCGTGTGAAGTTGTGCATGAAAACAAAATTATGAAGTTATTTTTGTCTGCAAAACAAAACAGTGTTCTTGTATGCAAACCAAGCAGTGATTCAGTGGTTTACAAATCTGTTTAGTCACTCTAACTCTTAACTGGTTTTGGATGTGCTAAAACAATAGCTCCAGTACACCAACCCTGTGCTTTCTCACGTTCAAACCTGAGAGAAAAACTAAAGAGTTTTAGTGAATTTCAATAAATTTGTAATTGTTTGACTTGTGGCACACAAACCCTATGGGAGTCATAAAACTATGGCATAGTTTGGGAGATCATTTCCTCATCTAAAATCACTTCCATACATTTTGCATCCAAACACACAGGTCTCATTTAAAGACCTGTTCCTTGGCATTTTAAATGTTCATTGCATCCAGTCTACTCATTCAGTGTTTGTCATGGAAAGAAGTGTGAAGTCTATGTTTGGAAGAGCTTGTTCTTTAGTCTGAATGAAGAACACAGGAACAGTCTGCCACCTTCCTGCCAGCCAAGCCGACTGACTCTCCAGAGACTTTTTTGTTATTGTGTGGGTGGTCAGCAACAAAACAAAAGAGAAACCAAACAAAAAAAAACCCCTACCTCTCATCCTCACTGCTTCTTTTGACAGGGATTACAAACGCCTTATCCTTTGCCCTCTTTCAATACAGTGTTTTTTCTCATTTTATCCTTTTTGTTTATGTTGTAATTTGAAGGAGGGGAAATTTTTAGTCATTTGCCAAAGTTTGATTTTTTTTTTTTTTTTTTAAATAATCTGGTCTTGCAGTGGCTAAGGAAATGGATCAAAAAGTGTGATGACGATAGTGAAACATCGAACTGGATTGCAGCGAATACCAAGGTCAGTGTTTTTACCAAGCTTTCAGTATCTAAGCAGCATTTCCTCATCTCCATGGTCTTATGATGATGTAACCCTCCTCATATTTCAGGAATGTCCAAAATGTCACGTGACCATCGAGAAAGATGGTGGCTGTAACCACATGGTGTGCCGGAACCAGAACTGCAAAGCTGAGTTCTGCTGGGTCTGTCTGGGCCCCTGGGAGCCCCACGGCTCTGCCTGGTGAGTCTGGAACAGAATCTGTCCTTACATACGGTCATAGACAGATGAAAGACTGGGCACTGGTCCAAGAGAAGTGAATGTGGGTTTTTGGTCTCTAGTCCCAACCTGTCTTAGAACTGCGCTTTGTTCTGTGAGGAATTTGCTGAGTGCTCAAAATCCATGAAACAAGAGGAAGCTGTAGCATTATCACAATGGATCTGTCTTATTAAAAAGAAAACCGTGTTTGTCATGTCGTTTTTATATGCTCAGACAGGAAAAAGTTGAATAAAGCTATTTTCAGGAGAAAATGAGCCATCAGCTCATTGAAGCTGACATTTTAGTCTCGCTTAAAGAGCTTTTGTTGTTTTTGGCTTGAACTGTTTCTCACTCACTGTTATTATCGCATGCTCACAAGAGATGGATCATCTTGTGGCAGCAGATGACTTTTTTTTTTACGTTTATTTTTCATAGGTACAACTGCAATCGTTACAATGAAGATGATGCCAAGGCAGCCAGGGATGCACAAGAGGTAATTTCAGCTGTTTCAGGCCAGGGGGCGCTGTTCCATCCCTAAGCATTTCAGTTATGACTAGAACTGTTCAGCCAGGGTGTTTCCCTGCCTTTTGCCCAGTGAGCGCTGGGATAGGCTCCAGCACCCCCCGCGACCCTAAGCAGGATAAGCGGCTTAGAAAATGAATGAATGATATATTGTATGCAGTGCAAGTGTTAAGGATAATTTTGCAAAGATTTATTTACTTGGGACTAAATTCAGCTTAGATACATGTCAGTTTGTTCGAGCAAGACTAGATCATTATACGTCAAGTCCTTAAAACACAAGTGATTTGGTCAAAGTCATCCAGAACGTATGAATGTTGGAATGTATTGGATTACTATTGAAATTTCACTGGACAGGCTTTAACACATCTTGTAGTTTCTTTGTGGTACATAGAAGAAAACTCAATCAACTTAATCAAAATGCTTGCCTTACATGCAAGAAAATGGGTAGTGAAAGGGTCTTTTTTTTTTAATCAGTCATCCAAAATTAGATGTGAGTTTAGACAGGAAAGTAAAGCTCCTGTGAGACACTTGTGACACCCTGTTCTCCTGCGCTGAACCTAACTGTTTTTTTTTGTTTTGTTTTGTTTTTTCATCGTCCTGTCACAGCGTTCGCGGGCGGCCCTGCAGCGGTACCTTTTCTACTGTAACCGTTACATGAACCACATGCAGAGCCTGCGCTTTGAGCACAAGCTGTACGCTCAGGTCAAACAGAAGATGGAAGAGATGCAGCAGCACAACATGTCCTGGATCGAGGTGCAGTTTCTGAAGAAGGCCGTGGACGTGCTGTGTCAGTGCCGCTCCACGCTCATGTTCACCTACGTCTTCGCCTTCTACCTCAAGAAGAACAACCAGTCCATCATCTTTGAGGTAAAACAGACTGCAGGACCCCCTCCTATTGGGGATCCATTCAGAGATGATATCAGGAACAGAATGCATATATACTACATTTGCAAAGTATGTAAAGCTGTTCTCAATGCTGAATGGAAGCATTGAGAAAGCACTTGTTCATATTGTATATTTAATAATGCCTTGGCCCTTTTTGCCTGATGAAGTGCATTATAAATAAACAGGATATCGTTGGCTGTGTTTGTGAGGATAATAGCCCACACAGTGCATGTTTCATATTCTCTCTGGATTAATTTACTTTGTCATACAGTCAGAGTAATCTGCTTCTAAAAGCCATGTTTACAGGTTGTTTCATTTCACGCGTGTTTTCATTTTGATGAGTAATAGACTGTGAGATGGTGTGCAAATGCATTCAGCAGGGAGGAGATGAGAAACTAGAGCCTCTGCAAAGATTGTCTCTGTTTTTCGTGTCAAACTCCCAGCTAAATATAGCAGAGAGAATATGTTTTTACTGAGAGATGTGCTCAGTGTGGGTCAGTTTTGTTATTTGGTTTGTAAAAAAGTTTTGATGTACAAAAAAAAAAAGAATTGTTTGTGTCCTCTTAGAATAACCAGGCAGATTTGGAGAATGCCACTGAAGTGCTGTCTGGATATCTGGAGCGAGACATCTCCCAGGATTCTCTGCAGGACATCAAGCAGAAAGTACAGGATAAATACAGGTGAGAGTGCAAACCCACCTCCTAGAGGGTTATTCCGAATGAGAACAGAGGTTTAAAAATGATGATTTTATTCAGTCTGTTGGCAAAGGATACACTGTTCCAAGCGGGACTAATTATATGAAAATGCCCTGCCAAGCCTGTGACTTTACAGTACTTGTGGAATTGCAAATTTCACCCCACTTTTGCTGTTTTTATTTGAATTATTCTTGTTCTTTAATAACATGAATATTTATGATGGCATTGCCAGACTATTCTGCCAAAGGCTCTGGCCTAAGTTTTAAAGTAATTGCATTTGGCAGGAGCATTGGACTCTCATCTCAACGTGTTTTCAAAACGCTCTTGTTTGATTAAGCACGATCCTGGTTTGGCTTTTTACGCGGTAGTCCTGTCCGTTACGCTCTAACTCCTGTGTTCTGCTCCTCAGATACTGTGAGAGCAGACGGAGAGTGCTGCTCCAGCACGTACACGAAGGCTATGAGAAAGATCTGTGGGAGTACATCGAGGATTGAGGCTACGTCCCCGCTCCATAGACTCTGTGAGAGTAACTGAACCAGCTAGAGCGCTGATGCAATTCAAACCAAGCAGCACGGGCCTCCCCCTGTCTCCTCTCCCATCCGGCCTCCTGCCCAATATTGCCTCATTTTCCCTCCTTTCTGTTTGACGAAAAAAAAAAAAAAAAAACTAAAAAAAAGTAAATTATATTTAAAATAAAAAAGGTAGAATATTAAAAAAATAAATAAATATTACTTGTACAACAGTATTGTTAGCAGCAGTGTGGAGTGTGAGAAGACAGAAATCCAACAAAAGCATCCTCTCTTGTCTTGTGTTTGTAATAACTCCCTTTGAAATAACTCCCTTTTTTTTTTTTCCCTCCCCATATCATTTTTTTGTGGCTGTTTTTCTGTTTGATGTTGTTTTATATTTTCTTTTTTTTGTGTGGGAAATGAACTTTGTTCTTAACACAGCTTTAACCGTATGGGCCATGTCTGCAAGACATGGTGAGATTCATATTTGAGTAGGTGAATGTTGATTGTAAGGGGCAAAAAGTTCTTGTTTAAGAAGAAAAAAAAGGGTTAGGAAGAAGTCGGTGAAGTAAAACAAAAAATCACAAGAAGAAAGAGCAAATTGGTATTTTTCAATTTGTAAATAATGCATATGCATGGAAGTTAAAACAAAGAACGAGTGGCACGTGTTTGCATAATTTTTAAATTTAAAAAAAAAAAAAGATATTTATTCTTTACAAATATTCAGAAAAAAAAGATGTATATTTGCTGTGTAGATTGAGTGTCTTTCCCTGCCTCTGTTCATCCCTCTAGAGGAGGATTGGACTTTTGATGCTCGACCCAAAGCAGGGCTTCAAAGCTCCCCATGTCCTCTTGTTATCCCAAGACCCCCTGCCCTGCCCCCACCCCCTGGTGAAAGAACAGCGCTTTAGAAGTCGGAGTGTGAACCCTGCCAAATAAACTATGCCAAGGAGGCACGTTTAGTGGACTGCAAGACAAAACCTCTTAAAGCTGTGACAGTCAGTTGGCATGAACAACTTCAGAGACTTCTTAATGGCATCATTTTCTTATGCCAAGTTACAGGAGGAGTTCCTTAAAAGGCACTAAATCTGCACATGCCACAAAGAAAGAGTCTGGTGTTAAAGAGACTGGATGCACTTGGCCAGTCTTGCCCTGGTCTAATCCTGTTCTCTGTCTCTCTCTCTCTCTCTCGTTTTCACTCTCTCTCTTTTTGCCCCTTTAGTTATATATTAGGTATGTTTGGTTTTAAGAGTGATGCTACTAATTATTTCTGAGAGCCAAATTGAGTGACATTCACTCCTGTGTATCGTTTTATTGTTATTTTTTCTTCATTTCATTCTCTGTTATTTTCTCTTTATCTCTCTCTCTCGCTCTCCTTCTAGTTTCTTGTTCTTCCCAGACCTGGCTTGAGGTGGTCCTCTTTGAGCCTAGCATGCACCTTTTTAGGGATGGTTTGCTTTGAAAGTAAAGGAATGTAATGACAACTGCTAGACTGCCCCCCCCCCCCCCCCCCCCCCCCCCATGGCCATTGTCTCGACATATGCTCTGGACTGAGTTATTGAACAGGGTGAAGATCTTTTTTGTTTGTTTGTTTGGGTGTTTTTTAATTTTAATTTTTTTTTTTGGTCCTTCACATTGCTGATATCGCAGCTTTTTGCTAAGCTGGTAGATGGAGACTTTTCAGTGTCTCTCTTGTGTTTGGCTAAGAAAGCAGAACATCACTCTCGCAATGCTCTTGCTGTTGGAGCTCAGGTGTGCTTGCCAGTGGTTTTGAAAGAAAAAAAAGAAAGAAAAAAAGGCGTTTGTAGGCAGAATGCCTCAGGAGAACCTTGGAAAAAAGAGTGAAACCTACAAGCTGATCTTTAGCATCTGTCCATACTCCGCTTACACATATAACCACATCACAGACGCAACTGTCCCGCAAAATGCACTGTTCCTATCTTAACTGCTAGTCTGCCGGAGGAGTATTTTTTCAAACTCAGTCCTGGGTTTCCATCAGCAGTGTGCTTTACATTCAACTTGCCTTCAGTTCTGTCCATGTGTGCGCTCTGGCATTAGTAATCCGATTCAGTCCGGTTCCTCTATGTTAAATGCTCCTTAGACGGTGGATCCCCAGGACCGAATCCAAAAAACATTCCTCGATACCAGTTTAAGTGCGAGGCTTGTGGTGGGTGTTTTTTTTTTTTTCCTGCTTTTTTTCTGGGCATGTTTTTCTGAACCTGATGCTCAGGGCGATGGAGACAGACTGCACATGTACAAAGCACTAGTGTGGATAAAGTCAGATAAGTGATCAGACGACACCAAAGTGTCCATCTCTCAAACAGAGAACTTGCCCCTAGTGTCTCACCTTTGTCAGTGAAGGGGCTTTCTAATGAGTTATCATGTTGGGATTTGTTTTGTTTTTAATGAAAAGCAAAAATGTATAGTTGAAATAAATGTCCCGATGAGCATTCTCTTACAGAGACTATTGTGTTGAGTCACTAGGGTAGTCTAGCTCTCTTGTACATGCATTATATTAATCACTGAAGAAAAAAAAATGTATGAGCATCGCTTAATGTGAGCCTGGTCCCATGTGCATTTTGAAGTTTATTCTACAGACTCCCTCAGCCTCTTTTGTCTGAGGGCAAAGATGGTCTTCCAGATGTACATGTGAAGTAAAAAGACAACTGGACTGTCGAATCAACAGAGATGGACGCACGTAAACGAGGAAATTATCAGCAGGTTTGGAAACAGCAGGCAGGAGTACACGACCATCTGCTGTTTCCATGACTGAATCTTTGTCGCTCCCTGTTGCACCTGGTTAATAATTTGGAGTTGAGTGGGGTTTTATTCTTGTTTCTTTTTTTCTTTTTTTTAAAGGAAAGATGCACAGTGGTCTTAAGGCTGTCTCTTGTGCTGCGCTGTGTGCTATTGTCATGACCTTGAGGCCTGTTTGCATTTTGAGGCTCCGTCTATTTGATCATGTTTCAAAGTTTACGAACATCCCAATTAAACATTCACAGTAACAAAAAAAAAAGCAGCTACTTTCATTTGGTTGAGACATCCAAAAAAAAAAAGAAAAACCTTTTAATACTTTTCTACATATATCTTTTCTTTATGCTATTAAAATGTTTGATTTCTTATATACATAGTGTAAAAAATGTGGAAGAACTTAGTCGTCTGTTTTTGAGAAAACAAACTATTAAAGTGCAAATTGTTGCAAATGTCCATTTGGTTGTTTGTGCATTTTCTGTAAGGTTTTTCCCTCTACATCTTGCTGTCTGTATCATCAGCTGAACCTGAGATTATACAAAAATTGTCCATTTTTAACCATTATACTTTATTACAAATGAGAGCCATCCAATGAAATAATTACTATAAGTTCATTCATTTGATTTCATAGAAAAAACCCGAGGAGACAGTTGAGTGTAAAGCAAGCCAAATCTTGTCAGTGTTGCCTATTTGAATTTCACTAGGTGGAGCAGCAGAACAGAGTCTCACACTGTGTATCCCATGACAGTCACAGCATGGGCTGGCAAAAGCCCAAAAATAGGACAAGGAAACAAGTTAGAAATGATAAGATATTATTGCTGCTGTCTAGGTGCTCCTTGGCTCCAAAACCTCGCCCTTCCAATCCTAATAACACAAATTGTTTTAAGGTTAGTTACTGGTAACAAATGTATATGGCCTGTATGGCTAGTTTATCATCCTAATGCGGAATAATGGTGTATTATGTCTCTGGATTAGGATTTTCATCTCTTAGCTGTGAGAATAAATGTCACAGCACAGACTTTGTGAATTCAATGGCACAGCTTTTCATAATGGCAACTTTTCTACATACAGGACAAAATTCCCATCACAACTTGAAGTATCCTTTTACACCACACACAGTCTAGTACCGATGGTTTAAAAAAGAAATAAAAATGAAATCCTGTCATATGTTTAAAAATACAACAAATTATTTTAATTGCTGGACCAAACAGTGGGCTGTGTCAAATAGTAATCATGTTAATTTCGTGTGGGGGAAAAATGACTTAAAATACAAATATTTATTTAGAAGACACATCAGAACAAATACACATCACACAATTGCCGCTGAAGGTTGTCATGGTTTGATAGAGAACTGAAGCAAAACAAGTTCAAAGATCAAATGTCCTTGAGTCCAAATCAGATTCCATGAAGATATGCACCGGGTGCACTGTAAACACGTTTCACAAGACCATGACATTTACCTTAAAGTTCTTCAACAGTTAAGCTGAGGTAAGTCATTCACAACCATTGGCAAGAATTTGTCATGTTGTTTTGGAAAAGTTTTATCTGGAGAATTCACTTCTTACAGGCTGATGTCATACATTCTCTTGGCATGCAGTGCATTAGAATGTTTTTTTTTCCTTCCCACATGAGGGATATACATGACTGCTTCAGGTTGTGACATATTAATGAGCAGAAACTCTTACAACAAAAGTGTTTGTTTCATGACTGCTGGGAAACAACAGCAACCCCCTAAAAACAGCATAAACCACAGCAAACGATAAGATGAAGTGAAAAGAAAAAAAAACAGGCTCAAGCATAAATCATAGGACAGCAATGGTTCTGAAAACACTCTTTGTAAACAATGAAAAAAAATGCTTTGAAAGTATGGCCTTTGACCACCCAGATTACTGGAACTGGATGTGAATAAACGGCATTTTAATTTTTCATTTAACTAAATCAGCTAATATCAGCACTCTTGGTTGATACTAAAATATTCAGGTTCACAACAATGGATGTGGTGTTAAGTTTGAACCATTAGAAAGCAACACTAAACATCAAAAGACCAATGACCACTAAAAATACTCACACACATCCCCCCAAAAGCACTCAGTCCTCGACTTTAAGCCATCCCTTTTTATAGTCTACCAGCAGCTCCAGGTAGTACTGCCATTCGGGCTCACTGTCATACTTAACCTCAAACACGGTCTTGAGTGGGTTTGGATGGGGCTCGTGTATCCGCAGCACCACCCCCTTATACCACACCTCGGTTTTGTCTTTCTCCTCATATAGGTGGCGGATCCTCTTACCCACCAAGTCAGGGTAACGGTTCTTCATGGTGCGTCTCGCTGTCTGCACTGCTGAACGCAGCACCCACCTCCTCCTGTGGTCAGTACTGTGGCAGGTGGAGAGGTAGGAGCAGTACTTTATCTGTGCAAAGGATCTACGCAGGTTAGACGAGTGCAGAGCTGGAGAGAAGACCCGCGCTCTGAGTCTCCCCCCATGCCTGGAAACGTTATGCCTCTTTTTACCGTCTTGTCTCTGGTCTGTGTTCTTGTCTCTGGTGCTTCCTCTCTGATCATCAGAGACGTCTGTAACAGCTTGGTAGTGGTGTGTCCCCCTCCCTTTTTGGCCCTTACTGTGAAAGACCTTCCTCAGCTTGAGAATCATGCCTGAGTGACCCGTGAGCTGGCTCTGGGTTTCGTTTGAAGAACCCCAGAGGCGGCTCTGATAGGACGTAGATGAGCTGCTCTCCGTCTCTGTGTCACTGTTTCCTGAGGAAAGGTCATCAGAGGTCAGGGGACACCCCCAAGAGTCCTCTGGCTCCTCCTGGATCTCCCAACTTTCCTCCCGTGTCTTGACCTTGCTGTTTTTGCCATTCGCATCTTCCCATTCCTCTTCACCATGGGAGTTGACTATGCTCCAGTTCTCTGATTCTTCAGTCAGCTCCTCCTCTGCTGGCAAATCGTCCTTTTCTAGAAACATCCTCTTCATACGCTCCTTTTTATGACTTTTCCTTTTGTGCCTCCTCAGGCAAGAGCTGGTCTTCAGGTCTTTTCGCCATGATCTCGCATCTGGTATGGAGGAGCTAGAGGATGTGCCTGGCATGTTGACAGCATTGTGTGTGTCGTCCAAATGTTCTCTCTTTACTGTCAGGTCCAGCTCTAAACCTACAGGCAAAAACAGGTTTGGTCTTTAGTGCTGACATACCTCTGAGTAATTCATACACAATGATAAAAACCAACTACAATGAACAATGAACTACAAGGATTAAAAAACGGTTCCAAGACAGTAGGGTTTGAATGTTCATAAAGACTAATAATGGCCATACATCTTAAAATGAGTACAGGAATATGATTATATATGATTTTATGCACAACATACTAAATGTCTTTCACTAAATGTGATGCTCAATCACTCTCATCTTTGCAGTCGAAGAGAGGGGTAATCACTCTCCATCAAGAGCACTAACTAATTCTGTCTCTAAGTGCAGTTCTTGTGTCTTATCATAGAATCCCAACCCTGGGATTAAACGTGTTTCACACTTGCCTCCAGAAACGAGGGAGTGATCTGAACAGCACTACTCTAGTCCAGCTAGTGTGAAGCAACATAATCCTTTCTTTCTCTTTCTTTCTTTCTTTTTCTTTGTTTCTTCTCTGTCTCTCTCTCAAACACACTCTCTCTCTCTCTCTCTCTCTCTCTCTCACACACACACACACACAAAGAGTGCCAAAAAACTCAGTTCAATACAGTTCAATAAACCATGCCAACTGTATAGCCTGGATTTGTTGACCTTGAGTCTGAAAGAGAAAGAAAGGGAACAGCGATAGTGACCAATGTGCAGACTAAAGCAACCAGTCACTTCGATCAATACTACCAAAAAAAAAAGAAAAAAGAAAAAGAAAGATGTCAAGTTCTAAAACATATTAGTAAACACATATGACATCTTAACAGGACTCCTGTAATCTAGACCATGTGAACACTACTGGCATCAAGAATGGGTGGGAAAATTTTAATCTTACTTATTTTGTTACTTTAGACGAATGGGAAAACTTCAAGAAGAGAGTGAGTGAGGCAATGTACACAGCACTGTAAATCTGTAAAACTGCAAATTCCCAGTATCACACTTCATTCGGGTTTTTTCCCTTACATGCGCAAGTTTGGCCAACTTATCTTTTTCAATACTACCGTAAAACTCAACCTGGATTCGCTAGTGAGTTAAATTATAAACCTTAGTTATTGAAATTATAAATCGTCGATTCAGCCCGATTTAAACAGAATTCTCCACAGAGGTCAAATCAAGCAGATAGACAGTTTAAATGTTTCATACAAAGACAGCATGTCTGAGTACACCACCAACCCCCTTCAGGATCCCCAGACCGGTTACCCAACACACATCCTTCCCCAGCGGGAAGTGTATGACGGAAACTGACAAAGATATCCCAAACCGACACTCTCTAAACTTTCTTCCGCCTCAGCCGTATGCGAGGTCACATTGCGCAAGCAAGAGAACCCATATGCCCCCAGATGAGACACATAAGCATGAAAGAGGGTCCTAAAATTGAACAGAAAAAGTCACTCCTAACATCATTATAACTACAAAGGCTCTGATTACTTAGCAATGAAGCAGAAGAGGCTGACAGTAAACTGCTGAAATCACAGCTTGAGAATTCTGCATAGAATGCTGCTGCTAACACACGCAGCTGTGCTGGGCAGCAGAGTAAGACAAATACCTGGGCTGTTTTTTGGACACCTTCTGTGGGATTGGAATCTGCAAAAAAATAAATAAATAAAATAAATGGGATTCAAAATAAAATAAGTGTGACAAATAAAATATGGTGACTAAGAACAGAAGGTAATGGGAAATGATTGAGTTTTTACATGCACGTTTTGATGTGTTTAGCCAGTGATCCTAACTTTTAATTCTAATAGATTTTTTTTTACAAGAGATAGATAGATGGATGGATGGATGGATGGATGGATGGAACTGTAAAACCAGATACTGTAGTAAATATTGAAAACAAAAACATACTCATCAAAAATGAGATCCAAAATTAAAGCTGTGTATAATTGTCTGTCAATATGCATAACTGCTGTGAAGTAAAATGTCTGTATTGCCTTGTTTCAAACTGCTTTATACTAAAGGCTATGCATAAAAGATTGAAGCGAACTTTCTGGGTTGGTGTTGGAGGAGTACTCAAGAGCTGTTTAGATTTATTAACAACCAGTGAACAAAGTCCAGCACACTGATGAATCACTTTTAATTTTTTTCAAGATCCTACAAAATGGTCATGGACCGATCATGTCCCAGTCAAAGTTTGGCTAATGTGGCCAAAATACAAACATGTCTACAACATGAATGACTACCTTTGCAGATAATTCTGTGTTTCTGATACTACCTACATGGTGGTCACTGATAAAGATATCTGACTTTTCAAGGGGGTCTTCACACACAGATGTTCACCATCACTTTGTTTACAGAAAAAACAAGGTCTGCTCTAAAGTAATAAGTTTTTTAACAACAGATTGTCATGTGCTAAATCATGTCAGATGTGGGCCACCTTTTACATCACTGAGGTGAGAAGGTAGCAAAACACAATATTTGCTTTCTCAACTCAAATTACGGCATGGTCTTATTGGCAACTTGACTACTATTATTGATAACTTACCCAGTAATTTGGAGACACAGTCATGGTAGTGAAGGTTGAGGACATCAGGATAGATATCTGGCAAGTGTTTGAGGGACAGAAGCTTCCTGAGCTTAGAAGAGCAAGCTCGTCTTTGGAGCTGCATCAGATGCCTTTCCTCTGAGAGAGTGGTTGGCCGCAGTTCTACACGATGTTCTTGTAGAACCTGATCAATGAATGAGCCCTGGACCTGTGGAAACAGGACCTCCTTCACCACCAGCATTGGGATGAACACCGCTCCAGCCCGGATGACATGCGGAAAGGGGCACTCGCAGCTTCCGACATAAGTTTCGAGCTGGATCAACACCTTTTGGAGTGCCATTACAGTCTCTTCGTCTTTTAGCCACATTTCTCTGGCTTTGGACCCCAGGAGACATGAGATTTTTGGGGCTTTAGCAGAGGGGGAAACTGGCTCACCTAGGTCCATACAGGACATCCATGTTCTGAGCTCTTGCTGAGGTGTCTGGGAAATGCACCTGGAAATTAGTCTACACAGCGACTGGTGAAGCTCCATAAATTGATGTCGGGCCTGCCTACTGCTCTTGCCAGTGCTTGGTTTTATTTCACCAGGGGACTGAGGGACCTGTTTAACTCTAGGTGCAGAAGCTCTGAGATTATCAGGCATGACAATGTTACAGGCAGACAGTTTAAGGCAATGAGGAGGGATTTTTTGATGGAAAAATTTGGTCTCTGGTAGCTGAGGTGGGCTTGAGGTTTCAGGAGCATGTGTGGCTGTGAGGGGAGAGAGTTTATTGACAGCTCTGGGTGATGAAGAATATTCCCTTGAAGGCATAATTGTTGGCTCAATCTTACAATCAGTCAACCGTTCTGATTTTTCTGGTGATAGTGATTTCTTCTCAGCTTCATAATCACCCTTTATCACAATTTGGGGGAACATAGTATCAGCCACAATATGTTCTTCAGACTCCTCTGGTTCCTCTTTAATTCTTCCATTTTTAATGCAGTTACCTAGCTCATTGTGGTTCTTATCCTCTCTTTCATGACACAAGATTTCCTGTTGGTCTATCTTTTCTTTTTTTATCATGACAGTTTCTAGCACTTCGCCTGCAGCTTTACTCTGTTGTTTCAAGCCCTTTTCATGTTCATCTAAATTTTGTTTGTGACCTCTGTTATGAATGACTGATTCTTGTTTAAGCTTGTTGGAGTGGTTTTGCTGCTCACCACCTTTGGCTCCTGTTGCAGTTGGCAACATTCCAGCAGCTTCTAGGTATGCTTTGTAAGGAGCTAAGCTAAATACGTTGTTAATTACTGGCATTGGTGGAGAAGGGGCTATCTGACACACATCTGTCCCTTCACCGTTTTCCCTCTTTTGTATTTTGCTGACTGTCTTAAGCTCATACACGTGACTATTTCCCTCACTTTTTCTTTTAGATGATGACTCAGCATTAGCTAGTGGGGTGTTCTTGCTAGTCTGCTTATTTGATATTTCATCTGTGTGTTTGGCACCCCCAAAACCTTCTTGATTATTCCGAACAGGAGAGTCAGACCCTCTCCAGTCTGAACAATTAGAGCTGTACCTTTGAACAGCTGGATGACTGTGGCTACCAAAGTTGGCTTTAGACTGCCTAGGCTGGAAAGCCCCCGGCTGCCCAGAAGCCCCCTTTGGAGCTCCTACCATATGTGCTCTTGGCATAGAGAAGTCCAAAGGTCGATCTGAATGCTGAGTTGGTAGAGGAGGGCAAGGTCTATCAGAAGGGGATTTCATTCGGCTAGCATTCAAGTGCATTCTGTGAGCGTGATACCCAGGGAAGTTGCTCACGAATGCATGGCTCCTTGGAGTCACAGGGTAAGGATTTGGCAAGTCACTAAAAACTGGCTGGGGAATATGGCACTGCTCTGGCGGACTCTGAGGACTATGAGGGATATGAGGGGGGTGTTCATCTCTACACACATCCATATTATTGTGAGGGTAATAAAACATTGAATGCTGTGGTATTTGGGAATATTTGGGTACATGGGGATGGTCATGATAAACCTTTTGAGTGATCCCATGGTGTGCTATGGTTACTGGCTCATAAACTGGAGGATGAGATGTGGGTAGAGGTTTATATATTTTGGAAGGGTTTTGAAATCGTTGACAGTGCTCCGAAGAGGGGGCCATGAATGAGCGAGGGGAGCTACAGGGGTGGCTGCGATGGTTTGGTTCAATAAAAGAGGATACCCTCTTGTGTCCATTTGTGCCCATGCCATGGTATCCCTCTGTGGTGACGTCTTTCAAAGGTACTCTTTCACCACTGTGCTCCACTTGTAAGGCTTTCTTCTGCATCGACGCCTCCTGTTCCTTTTTGTGCAGATACGATAAATGTCCGTATTGTGCCATCCATTCATCCTCATAGACATGAGACGGTATCTTCTGTGATCCTCGATCAACTACATATCTTGGTCCTGTCATGCAACCAAGTTCAGAGCAGCAGGGGCTATGGCCATACACTGGTTTTGGAACTGCCAAACCAACAGGGTTTGGCATTGGGGGAGATATGCTAACAGGACCGACAGGATGCTTCCTAATAGCGACAGGCATGACAATTCCAGACGCAATGGCACTGTGCTTGCCAGGACTGCTGTCATAATAGGCAAACCTCTGCTTTGCTGTTTGCTCATGTGCTGTTAAGGGAGAGCCATCATCCACAGGGAAAACCACATTTTCAGGCCTGTAAATGATTGGATTCGTAATTGACCCCTCTGTGACCAACGAGGGAATTACAGGGCTCCTACCATTTCTCAGACAGCTCCCTGACTGACTCCAGGGACCAGAAAGGTCCATCCCCTCTTGTCTGCTCATGGAAAAAGAGATGAAGTCTTCACTGTACGGCACAGATTTTTCATGGGAATATCCTGACAGGCTGGTGGATTTCAAGAGTTCCCTTGAGATCACAGTACCAATACTGCCCTCTGGTCTGGGCATCTTGCTTTGAGACAAAACATCCATAAAGCTTTGTGCCTGCTTGCTACTGACTTTGGGTCAGTCCATTCACAACAAATCAGCCCTGCAAGACAAAATAAGAAAGAACAATAAAGCACTGCATTTCAAAATGGACCGTCCAACAAATAATTCAGTAAAACAAAACAGGGTTCTGGGAGGGGTTTGTATTTTAGAAGAATTTCAAGTGGTGATGATGATGATGATGATGATGATGACGATGATGATGACGACAACAGTTAAATGCAAAATTACTTTCATATCACCCTACATTCTCATCCTACTTTTAAGGACTCGCAGTTCAAGGCAAATACATTATGGTTCTTGCTCTTGATGTCTTCATGCCTCCTTAATGACTTACAACCTTAAACCATTGGGTATGGCACACGGCATCTCTCTTGAGGATGAAAGTCTAAGAATGAGCTATTGCCTAATATAAGTGTCCAGTGCCTTTGCTACTATTGGTGTGTTATAAAATCTCAGCTTCTGTCATGTCAAATCATCTCTGTTTCATCTGCCCATTTGTGTGATCGGCAGATCAGAACTGAATTTGGTCACATGCCAGTGGTTTTGGCCCATTGCATGTGCTTGTAATAAGCCCTGCTCAACTGGGTCTCTGGTCTGACTGTTTTTTTCTTAGTCATTTCCCTTGATTCAAGTGGCTCTTCGAAGCTTCTTCCCTTCCTACATCAATAATTAAGGAGAAACAAATATAAATTATCAGCACAGGCCTCTTCTGTATCACACAAACAAAGAAAAATAAAATTTTAACTAAGGAACCAACTTGTGAACTTTTGGAGCGCAACATCAGTAGTATAAATGACAGCATAATGAAGGTCCTGTGAGAGCTTGTGACCTCTACCTTATGACTTCTTATCTGACAGTGAAACTACAGTTGAAATTCTTGTATTCAAAATGAAAACAAATGCTATTTTCAACAAAATGAGAGAAAGCAATGAAACAGATTCAGTGAAAAGTATGATAGACAAAGGCCTCCACCATTCAAATTCAAATATGCAACAATTTTTAATAAACACATTTAAACACAATGTGGTGAAAGAAATTTATTTCATAAAAGAAGACTGTGTCCAAGAAAACTCATTTCCATTTTGCATGCGTTATGGAGTCTGATCAAAAATCCTCCTAAGAGATGCATGACATTAGGAGATTAGCTTACCAACACCACACCCCAACATGTATAGCAGTGCAAATATTGACTCTGTATGCATACTGCACATATTGCTTCAGGGGCAGCACGTAACAATAATCTCTTCCACATATATTTGTATTTACTTAGCCATTACTGCTCCTCCAGTAAAATGCCACTGTGCAACGTCCTGTCTAAAAACGCCTTTTTATCAAAAGACTGGTGCGCCTGGGTTAAAGGGTGTATACTGTGTTGAAAACATCCAGACAGAGTTAAGCAAATGCAGAGCACACCTGACATTTAGGCGTGAGTTAAATCTGTAATGTAAAGCCAAACCGCAGTGAACTGAACCGGAAACACAAATTCCCCTGCTCCACAAAAGGTGTTATTTCCTCTACATGACAATATATGTGTTTGTAGCATCACAGATTTAGTAAGAACAGCTGCATAGCATCACCCAAGTATCATTTTGTATCTTGGTTACATAAGTGTTTTCGATCCACCCATGAGATATAGACTGTATCTCAGCAAATGCTGCACTGCACTAGTACTGCACGTGAGTTTGACAGTGTCTGTGTGTGTATGTAATGCCATGTCATGGGCTCCAGCATGTCTGAATATGTAAACCAAAAAGAGGATCTATAAACAAGAATAGGGAAGAAAACATAAGCAAAAGGCTGCCAATTATTTCATAAAGTTATAAAACACATGACTGTATTGAGCTTTGTAGTTTTGTTTGAAGAACAATAGAAAAGAAATTTGACTGAGTCAGGCTGTGGGATTAAGATGTAGCTAAGTGCTCCTGGGAGCCTGAGCTTCAGTACCTCCAGGGGTACTCAGGTCTCCTCTGTAAGGTGATGAAACAGTCCAGAGAATAGTCCTAACACCCACGTATTAGAGACATACTAAGTACCAAATCTGGAGAAGGAATATTTGTTTCTGCACTTTAATTAAAGCTAGTGTGAATTTTATCAGCAAATCATGAGATTACAAAAGCAGTTGAGCTAGGCAGCCTTAATTTTCACACTTCGTGTAGAATGACGACTGAAAGTAGAATGTAATGTGCTTAACTTGATAGCAGCAGGTTCTGTTAAAAATTGAGTTGGAGCACTCACTGCAGGCCACGCTGCTTTACAGCAACTTGATTTTTATCTGAGGGGTTGTAAAGCCGAATATTCAAAACAGTCACGACCTACATAACATGCTTTCAAATATCCTCTCTCGAATGCGTTAGACCTTAAATTTTTTTTCACTTCCCTGGCGCAATCTTTGGGCCAATACATGCAAATAAAAATGCAAATCAACGAGGATACGCTTACAGGTCTATCGTTAACAGATTCAACATTTGACAAAAATGATGGGTTTTTTTCGGGAAAACTTCCGTGAGTAAGACTGTTAGTTTACTGAAGAAAGAAGTGACTATCTATTCAGATATAATTACTTTTAACGTTGATAACTTGTGCTTACTAATACAATAATGAGTCATTTCATTTTTACCATTCAACAAACTTACGGATAGAAAATAACTGTTTGCTGTCATCTTCTGTCAATCTGACATTCACGATACAGTGAAATTAAATCAGTTTTGACAGTACTGTTTGTCAAAACAACTCCTCACACGCTGAAACAGCAGCAACAGTTCCACTCTCACGTGGTCACAATGCATAACTGATAAACTGCAAAGTTATGATTAATGAGATCAGTTCACTTATCGCCAAACTGAATGTTTGTCCGTTTACAGAGTTTGACAAGTCAGTCGTCGTTATCGCCTCTTTATATAATAAGTAAATCTTACAGAAGATGCCAGTTACACTTACCAGATACAAAGTGTAACTGAAGTTTGTCAAAACTAATCCAAGACACTCCCGATTCATTCTTCCGGAGGAACACCGAAAATTAGCCTGAACCTCGCACCAGTGTCTTGGTGTACATGCAGTCAGCTAAGCTGAATTCGCCTCATGATAAATTACTTCCTCTCGCACTGTTTTGATCAACACGCCAAGCTCTCATGCAGACTTACACTCGCCTAGCCAATTAGAAAGAAACAATAAAAAGAGGGCGAGGCTTTCTGGAGATGGGCGGTATGATTTTCAGGACGCAATCAGAATCCATGAAGTGTGCTTAACACAAATATAAAACGAGACAAATTCAGAAAGCCCCTTCGTAGTGCATCATACTAATCCACTGACTTCGGGGATCATGTAATATTACTAAAATCAGTGTCGTTTTGTAATGTTTTATGAACGGGTTATCTCCTGTCAACCGAAGAACATTAGATTTATTTGTGCGCAACTTGGATAATGATTAGTTGGATACTGATTAGAGGGCTGTGGTTGTAGATTGCCGAGATATCTGCAGGGGTGTTGAAACTCTGTCCAGTGGTAATAAAGCTCGAGTTTACTAACGTAAAAATGAAATGAAAGGTCTTGATAGAAGCTGATTGCAGATGGAAACCACACTGACGATTTAATCGTAGCCAATGGAATGATGGCATATGTGACTTGTTTTTACCAGTATCGCCTAGTAGTGAAGTCATCAAAATGACATGGACTCACACGCCCGAATGTGAGTTATGTGAAGTGTCAGGATGACGGTGCTAACAATGTTTGGCAGAAGGGACCTGTTCTACGTACTGCACAGCTTGAGAAGAAAAACCTGCGTGGGGAGGCAAAGCAAGAGCGACTTTGAGAAAGCTACATTGCAGAGTTGAAAACGAGGAAAGAGCTGCCGCTGAAAATGTCCAGGAATTTCATTGTTGTAACTAAATATTACTTGAGATAAGGCAAAAATTGTTCAGTGTCCCGTGGTCTGGTTAGACTAAATTTGTGTTGTCTATGTGGGTGAAATTCTCAGCCTCGGCCAAATGGGACTGAGTCCCAACACTACACCTTACCTGTTCTGAGACAAAACAATAGGAGTCTAATATTGAGTCAGATGTGGTGTAAGTTTATTGTATAGTTCAAAAGGCATACAACAAACTGAGTCAGGTCCTGGGGAGTGACTGACACCTTCTCACAAAGCACCGATTTTTATACACGCTTTCTCAAAAAAAGATACACATTACCTCATCTCTTTGTAAGTGGGGCCCATCTTCACAGATCCCCTCTCATCTCTGATTTACGTTACTTCACTATTGCTTATTTCCTTTACCTTTAGCATACGTCGTCACCAACATTTACTGCCCTGCTGATTAGTGGAGTAAGATATATCATGAAACCTTAAACGTTTCACCCTCTCCATATATTATGACTGACCACAACACTCTGACAGAGATGCCGTCCTTATCTCACATGCAGCCCCCTAAAGGGCCTCACAGGCCTCTTCTTTTTGAACAAGGAGAACTTGACATTTCTTACAATACAAAGGATCGTATAGTTATAACTGTTAATATAAATGATTACATTGATTCACCCCTGTAATAATGAATACATTATTGTTACATTGTTTATCATGGCTGCTACAATGGTTATCTTGAAGGAGAGTAATATCTCTCCAACATCTACCATAAGTATTGGTTTTGTGAAACAAAATTTAAAGGGGTTTGTTTTAAGATGAAGGTGGCATTTTGGACATGGAACTTCTGATGACGTGTTATCTCAAGCACTGTTCTTTACTATTCACATTCCCAAAACATCGTGGGAGTTTGTGGCAGCTTCATCTTTGTATCTTTGTGTTCATTCTGGCAGTTGGAGAAATTCACAGGTGTGTGGGGCAAGAGTTTACCACTGGGATCCTCCTACAAATGACATGACATTTCCACTTCTGGTTCTATGTCATAGTTGACCTCTGGTGGCAAGTTCCGAGATGGAGCCCTCTAAAGTGAGGCCAATTCCTAGTATTAGGACCTCCAGGGCCTTACTGGCATTTCCGGCTTAATGAAATGGGACCTCCTGTCGGATATAAAACGTGGATGTGCAGCCTCAAGTCACTGATGGAGAAATGACTCGGTCACTTGCATGTTATCTTGTTCTACTCATCATATACTCTGCTTGTCCTCACCCCATCACGTCAAGGCTCAATATATGATTTAAACAATGTGGGACTGACCCAGATTGTCTGTTGAATAATGTAAATTTATATTTAGTCTCATTTAGCTAACTAATTTAGGCTAGGCGCAGGAAGGTGTGTTCTCATTTTTGGAATGGTGGCTGTGGTATGCCATCATCTAAGACCACCAAGAGACAAAGAAGTACATTCAGAGTGCAAAAAATGTGCTATTTACCTTTAACAACAGCACTATCACAAGACTGAGGAATTCTGTGAGAACTGAACATGCCTCTTGTCTGTGTGTCACATAACCTCAAGGTCAGCAGAAGCAACTCGTTCAAGACAAGATAAACTGAACGTTTTTCTTTTTTTTCTTTTTTTTTGGTATTATCCCATGGTCTCCCAGGTGCTTGTGTTTGGATGTAGATGAATAAATATTCCTTTTGTTGTACGAAACAAAGAAGTGGTTGAAAGATTTCAAGAGCATGTTTGGTTCTCTCCGAGCACCATAATGTGATAATGAAATTATCAGTATCCCTTCATAAAAAAAAAAAAACACATTTAAGTTCCGCATCTGCTTAATTCAAATCGCCTCAGGAACACTTTATCCTCAGTTTGTAAACAATGTTCATAAAGGTCGAGAAAGGCTGCTTTTATTACAAAGCATGTACCTTTGCGTACTGGAGAGTGAAAGCTTTTTCTGTGGTATAAACAATGTTAGCAAGAATTGGATAAAGATCATTTAACGAAACATAAGTTCAGCATTTTAATAGAGCAAGTTCTTTATGTTTCATTTGAAATAAAGCTATTTAAAACATGTACAGACCTATGTATAGTACATCATAGCATGCACAGACACAGAGTAGTCCGAAAACTGAGGAGATAAAGACAGAATAAGGATGGAATTTGGAAGGTAATGCAAAGTGTGGATGTATAGATACTTCTATTAAATTAGCTTGTACTGTCCTTGCCTTAGCACACAGTTTTGGCCTCTTGCCCACTCCTTCAGTCACACATACTAAATCTGTCTGCAAGAAGCTTCGAATGTTCCCCTGAAAAAAGTAAGAAACAGATTCCGAACCCAACATTTATTTAACCGTGGCTTAAAGTGAGAATGGACAAAACACATAAAAAAAAGCAGAAAATATTGACTACCAACCTAAATTTGTTTACATCATGTAATATAATATGATATATATTCAGATATATTTTTGTGTGTCTCAGTATTGTTCAGTATTGTTCAGTGTGTGAGAGACAAGAAAGTCAATCAAGCATTGCTGCTGGGAGCAGTATATGAAGAGTTACATACTGTTTAAGAGAGCAGTTGAATTGATATATGTATGCTCATGGTGATTACATACAAGTAACAAATATATATTCAAACACACTAAACATCACTGTGAAATCTCTTTTGGTATGGTGTGACTCTCGATGCATGGAGTCATACAGATTGCATACCTCATGGTTCATTGTTATGTTGACTGTTTAGGATGGGATGGTTCATCTATCTTTTTGCTCCGTTTGTTCAGGCTTCACACATGAATAGATGTTTTCACTTGTTCATTGAGTTCATTCCCCTACAGGAGTTCATAATACACTCTGATTTATGGATTCTCCTGTTTGACCAGTTCTCTTTCTCCTTATCATCAGGAGTCCTGGTTATTCTACAAAAGGAGTCTGCTTACATAATCATTTACCTTTCTTTTTTTTCCAGAGGAAGATATGAATCTGTGCATTCCATCTCAGGCTCGAAATGACCCAGAAAAGACTGACAAGGAAGAAGCCAGGACATTTCAATACTCTTTTTTATTATTATTTGTTCCTGACATTCTGGCCTTGTTAATGGTTGACCAGGACTGGTGGAGCAAACCAGTACCAGGCCACTCACAGGCACACACACACACACACGTGCAGTATTTTTAACGGTCAGATACGACCTGTGGTTTATGAGGAAGCCAGTTCCAAACAAAGACATAAATCAGTGAGGAATTTGAAGATTTATGGGTTGTGCCAGGTTTCCCTTCTAAGGTCATCCTCCTCCAGTTCAAAAGGAAAAAAAAATAGAGGAGTGTATTTGTTATTTATCTAGAGAGATTAAAAAATATGTCAGTTCCTTTCGTCGCACAGTACACTCATGGGCTTTGGTCTCCTGAGACCACCCTTCTGTTCAAATGCTATGTCTGTTATGTGCACCAGTCTCCACTGTGACACTCTACATTACTGGTTTGTCATTAGTTGTTAAAACGCTCAGTATTTTAACACACATGATATCCAAACATGAAAAATTTTCTGAACTAGAGAACAAAAAACAAACAAGAACAGATGCAGTATACAGTAGCATGAGTCTGAAATTGGCACATGGCACATCTTGTGGGAAATTACATTTCAGACAACAGATACCACACCACAGAGTCAACATATCAAATGCAAAGATGTGTCTCTGACATGTTTACTTCGGTAAACCCTCAATGCAAATATTTTCCTTTACATCTTAGCAGGGTAACCATATAATATAGTGATACATGGAAAAACACTTGATCTACTTTTATGTCATCCATCATGTGCATCCCTATATCATAATTGTCATTAAGGAAAATAAAACTTGTGTGTGGGAAGCATATAGCTGTTTTGTTCTCCTGTTGCTGTGAAGAACCTTGTGTTAAGTGTATATGTACTCATTTTCCAAAGTTCCCCACTGCTATTATCTTAAATTGGTCAGAAAGAGATCAGATGCAGATATCCGTAATTTTCTCCATAATGTTAATTCTGTCACATCCAATGGAAGAGGCTGTTTACCCTTCTCATGAAAGTAACACAAGGTTTATAATAAAGAACACACCGAAGAAGACCCCAGTAAATGCTCTCAGTATTGGACTGCAGTAGCTCTAATGCTAAAACAAACTAGGCTTTATATCAATTTCAAAGAAGATGTGGAGAGACATATAATATTTTAAGCCCCTAAGATTGTTTCCATGCAAATATAAAGATAATATGGAAATCTAACTTAATGATTTTTATGGTTATTTGTGCTGCATCAGTTGAATATTAGAAAGCCCTTTATCATTAAAACATCCATTGTAAGGGCAATTCGGAGTCCCCTGTTACGAGAGTTGCTAATTTCTCAGAGATGACAAACAGATGTGATAAAACATTTACCTTTATTCCATGTACACGGGAGAAACACACCTCGGAGCTGAAGCACAGTTCTTTCTGAGGCTAAGGAATGCAAAGCTTTTTATATGTTAAGATATGTTAAGACAGGTGTCTAAGGACATGTGGAGGGCCCCAAGATGACCTTTCAGGGAGCACAGGATAATTGATGTTTGCTCCCCAAGTGGTACAGACACCCAGTCCACCACTCCCTGAGTGGTACAGACTAAACACTTTACTCAGGCCATGTCCTCTACATGATAAGTACTTTCTGTTCTCCTGCACAGAAACATTTTTGTAGCATATAGTAATTGCTCTAACATACAGATCCCTATCATATTAATGATGATAGTCATGAGGCAGTTTTTCTTCTAAGGGTTACAGCTACAAAGCAAAGCGATATTTTTCCCACACTATCCAACAAGTTTCACAATGAAAACAGGTGAAAGTTGAATTGTACCTATAAATGAAATACAAATAAATCAAGAAAATGATTTTTATTAAAAAGTGCTTAGATTCTCAAATGTCACAGAAATATGCAATATGCAAAAAATTGTAAACATGTTTATTTAAAAAAAAAAAGTTAAAAGCTTTTCCCATATTTTGCTGGATCTGATGCTTACATATTTTGTCCTTATTGCATCATGCTAGTCAGCGTACATCTGTTAGCAGCATGTAATTGTTGGTCCTTTGAGGTCTCTACTTCGTAGTCTAGACAAAAAGGTGGCTTCCTTCACTCCCCATTTTCTTCTGGGTTTAGGATGTTACACTGGAGGGTGGTTTTTGAAAACCATCTCCCTGTAGAACATGCCCTAAAGCTTCCTACATTTTTAGTTTCCATGGTAACAAATCATATGGCCAACCAACACACAGAGCACTGGAGAGGCACCACAAGGGCCCCACAATTAGTGTCAAATCCCTGGCCACCCTCTGAAAAAGAGGGAAAAAACAGTCAGTATGAAATGAAGAGATGAAACATGATTTATAATTTGCATTATCATGCTTAATCATTTTCATAGATGTGAAACTTTAACGATAATCAAAGGATTCTTACACAGTGGTTTCCTTAACTGAGACCAGTCTATGGTCCACCTGTTTCTACCATCCTCTCTCTTCCAAACCTATATAAGGAAACACCAACATAATAAGTCTTTCTAGGGCTTTGGGTGAACTCAAACCAGCTTCTGTGGACCTTAGCATAAGCTCTAGAAGCTTTTAAAGACTCCATTAGAGAAATTTCTCCACGAGAACTTCCGTCATTGGGTGCTTTGGTGGTGGTGGAAAATGCTGGGCCTGTAGTATGAAGCGAGGTAACTGGCTTATCCAGGTAACTTCTGGTTAAGTTAACTCAGAGTAAGTAGTAAACTTCCTAATAGAAGAGCCCTATGGCTTCATTCTCTTAGCAAAACAAAACCATAGGGCTCCTCTATAAGAAGGTTTACTACATACTCTGATTTAACTTAAGCAGAAGTTACTTAGATAAGCCAGTTACCTAGCTTCATAGTACAGGCCCATTGTCTGAATCACTTCTCCAGAGTCTCCACTGAACGTTCAGTTGGTAGCTAGTGGCTGAAACAGCCAAGACATATAGTTTACAATTGTTTTTGTCCTCATCTAACCAGTCATGAATCACTCATGCCCTCTGTTTCTTAGAAGAAACCTCTCCCATCAGGATACAAGTGTTTACTGAGAAAGACTGGACTGACTAGAAACCCAAATAGTGGAAAACAATTACTCTACCCTGCAGGTTTCTTTTGATGTTAGCTACTGTATGTTCATTCATCTGTTTGTTGTTAACAAAATTAAGGATAACTAGTCTGCCTTTTCTTCCCCACTGTTTCCACTGCCTGTGTGCTTTGCACCACTTTATTTTCAAACATGCATTTTTAGCTGTAGAGACAGGTATGTTTACTGCAACCCTATGATGATATCCCTTTGTGTAACGTTATCAACAGGCTGCTCTTCCTGAAACTGCCTGCTTGTGTCCTGGTTTGATATATGCCATCAGCCGATTCAGAGCTGTTCATGTCTGTTACTTTGCATTTTTTATCCACAGACATCGTGTGCCTTCATCCACGGTTAAATGGAGATGTCTTACTCTCATATGTCTGCATCAGAGTCACTTTTGTCACTGTTCCTCACAATCAGCAAGTTGACTGGTCTCCAACATTGAATCTCCAGCCAGATGTTCCCCAAAATGTGTTACGTTTTCAAACTCACGAAGACTTCTTCCTCAAAGTAATAAATGGCTCGTCATGCCCATTGTCAATACATAACCCCAAACATATGGGAATGTTAACTGCCTAATTAGCTTTAAAAACACAAACCTGAAAAGGAGAGCCTGTTTTATTTGGGTTTGTTTTATTTAGGGAGCTGCCTGTAATTCTGTGCTAACGAATAACCGATAACAGAAGCATGTTAATCCTGCCATGATACGTGAAAATCAGCTCTCCGTTGTCTCTTTTTCTTTTCTCAACACACTGCCTTTGGTATTTCTATTTGATTTGTTGTCTGAGGATGTTAGACTTAAAGGAAATTTAATGAATTATATTACCAGGAGCACGCACCCTCATGAATCTTGTCAGTTCTCATATCCTTATATGGTACGACTTCGAGACATGATCAAACTTGCTTCATAAGCCACTAAACGTGTATATAAGAAAGAATGCTGTGGAACAATCTTTTCAGTGCAGGTAAAATAAAGTTCTGTTTCCATATCTGTATATAGTATGCAGTGACGGCTGGTGGTGATATTGGGTGGGTGGGCTAACAAGTGGATTATACCCATCAGTAGTTTACACTGCAGCAACAGCAGCATCACATCCGAGATACCAAGTCACAGCAAGGACAATATATACCTTGTTATAGCAAGTGCTCTACAACAACACCATAGAGAGGTACCCACAAGAATGGCCTGATGCCAACAAACTCTGTATCTGTCTCCCCCCTCCTCTCACACACACACACAGGCTACATACCATTTAACTATTTTCCTCTGTACACATTAACACATGCCATTTTAACAAAAACAAAATATGCAAGAATGATGGAATGATAGGCTGCATGATAGAACAGAATGCTCCACATTGTCAGCCTACAATGTCAGAAAAGGGTCTACCTAGGGATGCACTACAAAACGTGTTCCAACTGTTATGATTGCCCATAGATACTGCAACTGTTGTCGTTTTTTTTTTTTTTTTATCACAACCGTTTTGCAACACAGGGCCATGATTTAGAGGGACAGCCGGGGCCATCCGTACTGCACATAGGTGAAAGCATTTGCCAAGAATGTTTTCGTAAATCAAGAACGAAAGTTGGAGGATCGAAGACGATCAGAAACTATCCTAGTCCCGACCGTAAACAATGCCAACCCGCGATCCCGCGGCGTCCCCTACAACCCGCCGGGCAGTGTGAAGGAAACCAATGAGTCTTTGGGTTCTGGCAGGGAGTGCGGTTGCAAAGCTGAAACTTACAGGAATTCACGGTCCAAGCCGTGTCTCCTCCAAAAAGCAAGCATGGGAAACAGAAAAGCGAATTCTTAGCTACTTATCGCTAGCCAGTCCTTTCGTTAAAACCAAGTTTCAAAACTTACGATTTTGTCGTTTGTCCTTTTGTGTTATTTGAACGTCGTTTAGACGATGTGTCCCCAGTCTCCTCACTTCCAATTTTTCCACCAACGACATCGAAGAAAAGGGATGTGAAAGTAAATAATCCGCCTCGTTCATGCTAACGCCCACCATTGCCACAGTCGCTCACTTCTTTCTCCCCACTCTCATACATGCAGGTGCTACAGTAGCACCTCACTGTATGTACCGTCTGTACAGTCGCTGTCATTGGTCAAAAGTAAATGGGCTGTGGGCTGAATTAATTTAGCCCAAATGATCAGCAAATCAAGGGGGCGTGGCATGACACCTGTCACTCACTTGACCCTACGAAGATGAATGGTAGCTGATTCTACTGTGTTTGGGCTGTAAAAAATAAGCCCATTTGGGTATATCCTGCGTTTTTCTTGCGACTGTTTGGTGCTGTTGCTGCTCTAGGTTCCACCAAAATGTAAAACAGTCTGTTATAAGTTTTTTTAACAATAATTTTCTCATCTTTATTGTAAAAGATAGGGAGGGCTTAGCCCTGCTAGCCCATTTATACCAGCCGTCCCTGATAGTATGTACATAAAAAATCTGGCTCAAATTAAGATGGCTGCATTCCGATTGTTGCTTATCTCCTGTACTTGCATGATGAAATGCATAAAAAATGCAAGGAGGAAGAGAATCCCGTAACAGAAAAAAAAAAAACTTTGATAGCGCCAGATGCTCAGAATACAATTGTCAGTTTCCAGTCTTCCAGTAGATCAGAATATCAGTGTGATTAGTTTCAGTAAGGGACAGGGAAATGGGTCCAAGTATGCAGCCAAGAATGGCAGGCAGGAAAGAGAATGGCCATACAATGGACTTTGGCACTGTAGGTCACGAGATGATTTATTTAATGCCCATAAAAAAACTGAATCTTAACGTGTTTCCTAAAGACCTTGTAAACAGTGCTATTAATGTCTGTGAGCTCATTTTTGTACAGATCTAATAAGATCTTACAGTCATTTCAGTTATAGGTTTAGATGTGGTTTAATGTTTACTTAGTATTAAACTGCAGCTTAATGTTTCCTTTAAATGTATGGTTGATGTTTATTTACCTATAATATATGACTCAAAGGACACAGTGCAGTCCTATTAAAGATCATGTACTAGGGCAAATGATATTATGCCAAACCGGATATTTTGAAAAGCAGCCAAGAACACGTAGGGGTTTTTTTTTGTTTTAGTTTTTTTTTTCCAGTTAACTGAAGGAGGATCTACATCAAGTGTTTTCTTGGTAATGTGGGGAGAGATTTTGGCTGCATAACTTGGATGCCGAGGATGAGCAGAAGGAACCGGCCAGAGCAGAATCTTTGTTCATCATGGACAGGTGAAAATAAACATGTGAGAGTGAGATTATGTCTGCCTTTAACAAAGCTCCCACAAAGAAATACATGAAACAACACACACACACACACACACACACACGGACTGCAAAATCTTATAGAACACTGCACCCCATGACATTCTTTATGTTATTACATATTCTGTCATTTCTCAATTTCTCAGATGATATCTCACAGTATCCGCGTGAATTACAATTCATCATTTGACTGTCCTGTGTTATCCAAGTATATGGTGACAAATTAATCATGTAGAAGATGGGAATGTACGCATGTCCCTCCTAAGTCCCCATGAATCCTTTGATAAGCCCACAGAGCACCTCACGACTTTGCGCTCAGGATTCAATGTGAATGAGGGGCATAGAGAATTCATTCACATTAGCAGCGCGTGTCCACTACACCGCTCTGTATGACTGAACAGGCTCAACACTTCCTGCTTCCTGAGGGACCAGTTTCTTCACAAAATATTGGCTTGAGTTTCCTGTAAATGCAGACATTGTTAAAGCTTGAAAAGCAGTTTTACACATTTGTGTTTGAAAAATATGCTTCACAAGCACAGAAAATGCATTTGTATAATGTACAGTACATCCCTTACTGTGGTTGAAATACCTTAGTATATGATAAAATATTTCAGGGCAGTTTATATATATATTCCTGAAGGCTGTAAATGCTCACTAATATCTGTGGAGATCAAGCACTGTCAGTGACTTCTCTTTTCAGTTTCAGATACCCATATGGCTAATATAGAAAGGTGTTGTGGTTTAGTTATAATCGCACTGTAAACAGAGACTGTTCCTGGAAAGTCTAACACGTGCTTTGTTTATGTCACAAGAACGAAAATGTGATGTATGTGAATTGTTCTATACACACAAAGCTGAACCACTTATCACAGTGCACTGTATTAACCAGTAACCAGTACTACACAATAATTCATCGTTTTTTACTTTAAATAAAGAGAAAAATAAGTCTTTCATATCATGTTTTGTAGGCTTGCTGTGTCTATACATTTGACTGGAAGATACAATCTGATGTGCTTGCTTATGTTGACACAGAACAGGTAATGTATCTGAGTAAGTAGGATCTGGAGAATTTCATCAGAACTCCCCAGTGCAAGTGGCTGATGTGAGTTCACCCTGTCTCACAGTTACATCAGCCACAGCTCTGTCACTTTTTTTTCCACTAAGGGAGGACCCGAACGAGGCAATTTACACCCCCAGAAGAGGGCAGGAGGAAGTGTCAGTTGTGTTTTGTCCAACCAGAATGTGACATCTCAGCAACCAACCGTCTGCTGGGGAACACTACAGTTCTGAAAGTGTGTGTGTGTGTGTCTGTGTGTGTGTGTGTGTGTTTTGCTCAAAGGGCGCTCTCCTTATTCCCATGTATGGAAAAGCATTGTTTAATAGTCACTCAACAACTGAGAAGTGCACAGGTTCCTAATGGGAAACTCAGCAGATGGATTCAGGTCAGTTACAGGGCCAGATTCTTTTCTACGCAGCAGTTTATGTCAGATGTCAATCAAACTCACAGAATGCTCAAATAAAATTACTAGCATTCACAACCTCTCAAATGCCTGTACTCTGTTAAGTGTATTGAATTTTACCATAGCAGTATATTATTGTATGATTTGCTGAAGCTCTAACTCGAGTAAAGCAGTTTTTCCTCAACACTGGTTCTGAAGACATCTCAACTCCATTTTTTTAAACACAGGCACCAGACAAATAATACTCCTCAAGGATCTTCATGGTTGACAAGCGGGCAGGTTGAACCAGTCAGGTTTGTGTTTGGTCAGAGTCAAAAATGTTTGCCAGGACTACAGTTAAAACTGAGGATCATCACTGGAAATGACAAACTTTTAAACTTCTTACATCGGCCAATTGACTTTCCTTTGATCGACTGTCTGAAGCATCCCTCCTGCAGCTGTGAAGTGTATACTCCTATTCTCCAATCTAACAAGCATGATCCTCCCCCAGTGTTTTCAGATCTATGATGTCACGCCCTTCCCCTATCTACTTGGCAAATGCTTCTCTGTGAGCTCCGTGGTGTGCCTTTTTCACACAGCATTTCAGCAGCCAATGACGAGAGGCCATGTCGAAGCTTTGGGCTGGGGGACCAAACACAAAGCAGCACGCAGCACCCAGTTCCCAAGAGCACGATAAAGACAGCTTTGCAAATCAAATGAGGATGAACAAATTTTCTATGGTAAAAGGTGAAAGGAGACAGATTAAACAAATTTTCTCATTTGGATACAGTGGGTCACCAGCATGTTTAATGCTTTTTTAGGAGGCCAAGTCAAATAGAATAAGATCACTGTAAAAAGAAATAACAGTCCGCTTGAGATTGGTTATCACATATGTTCAAGAAAAGGAAAAAAAAATGTATTTCAAGATAACGTCGGGATATGTACAGAGATTTTGACGTCCAAAGGTCTTTGTAGAAGTTAACGTTCTCCAACAGTACACTGTCAGTTTCATTCCTCCATGACCAGGTTTTAAAATGCACAAAGAGAAGAAAGGGAACTGAAAACAAACTTAGTATACACTTCCTTGAAGCATAAAAGAAGAAACATGGACTAGTGACTAAGACTATATCATATTACTTCCATCTCCACGAGAAGCTGATCTCTCCGATAACTGAGCCTGGGCCTTATCTGTTACAAAGTAAGAGTTCATTAGAAAGAAACATTTAACATTACAATTACTATAGTAACTTATGATCTTTTATTAGCCCTGGATGCTGGTGCTACTTCTATACTTATTCCACTTGATCTGAGTGCAGCATTTGACACGGTCGATCACACTCTATTGTTAAAGCGCCTGGCAAATCAAGTTGGCATTCTATTTTCTCAAACTTATGAATAATATCATTTTGATTTGACTTTGTTATAGACATGTAAAGTTCTTTAAAGACAATAAACAGTGATATTGGGCTCTAAATAAACTTGTACTATTATTATTAGTAGTAGTAGTAGTAGTAGTATTAACAAATGTTTAATATAGGATAACTGTTGTAAAAAATGTATATGTAGCTTATGTTTTCTTTTCTTTTTTTCAATTTCTATTCTGTCATTTGTAAGGGAAATTTGGAGTCCCGTGTGATAAGACTTACTAATTCTCAGAGACAACAAACTTCAGATGTGATGAATCATTTACCTTTATTACATGATCATGGGAGAAGCTCACCTCAGAGATGAAGTTCTCACTGAGGTTAAGGAATGCAGAGCTTTTCATACAGTAAGACAAACTTCCAAGGATATGTGTGGGGGTTTACGAGATAACTTTTCTCAGGAAAAGCACAGGATACTTGGTGTTTGCTCCCCAAGTAGTACAGACACACAGCTCACTCAGAGGCCTTGTCTTCTACATTATAAATGCTCGTTGTTCTAACACACAAATACATTTTGCAGCATATAGCAATTAAGCGTGCACAAGTCACTATAACATTAATATTTCATCATGACATTAGTCATGGGGTGCATTTTCCCTCCAAACGTTGCAGTCATAATGCAAAGCGATATTTTTCCTCACACGTTACAGAACAACATGCACATACCACACACACATTTACACTCATGCATGTTCTGTTGTGATGCCTTCTGCTTTGCGTGATTATGCATGACATATGATTATACTTATATTCTGTTAAGGGATATAAGTATAGATATATGATCCAACATGAAGGCGCAATTACCTTAATATCATGGAACATCAGCTGTGTTCTGTTACAAAACAAAAATCATCTACCAGACGGATGACATTTAGGTTTGTTTTCTTCCTTTTTCTATGTAAGTATAGAATGACTTGAGTTTACTTTGTGCTGATACCTTGATAACATCTTCCACCTGCCATGAGTGGAACCATTACTCTGAACTGTGCTTACAGTGTCGGTTTGCATTCCGTGCTCTTTGATGGTTGTCTCTCAATGAAAAAGGCCAAACTAGGGGTGAACGACGACCTCTTTACAGTCTGGCACCACATAACCTCTGACGTAATGGAAATTCAGTCATTGTTTTTAGGCCCTCTTATTGGTGAACCTTTGACCTTTTATCCTGTTTTTTCCGCTCTGTGAAAAAGAACTACTGATCATAAACCTGTGTTCTTTCACACCTGATTCAAAGCTGCAAAGGGGGAGGGAGGAGGTGTACAGGAAACAGTAAAAGACTGAAGTATCTGTTAGCCTTTGTCCTACATTAATTTGAGTGAGGGCCCCACACATGTGTCTAAGGTGAGATAAGCTTGTACTCATATATGACAACGCGTACTTTGGAGAGTCCATCACAATACAGTTATGAACTCTTTTTAACTGAGCGGGACTTTAATCAAACGTACTGAGACATTCAAACAGTCAACTGGGCTTTAGATTTCCTCATATGAATATGAACAAGACACATGAGGCCATAGACTGTCATACAAAAGCTTCTGTTTCTGTACACACAAACTGCATACCAAGATTAAGAAAGACAATGAATAAGGAAAGTAAAGAAATCTACTCCAATTTTGTTTTTATTCTTCAAGTCGCTTTTAATTATTATTATTATTATTATTTTTTACATTCTTTTGATGCATTTACATGAGAGAATTAGAACTCTAACACTGAAAGGTTAAGAGTGCTTCCACTGGAACAATTTAGAAATGCATAACTTACAAAGAACAAATATACATTTCAGTGAACATGAATTCACACTTGATATCACACTGAATAATAATTGTTAACATTCAGTGGAAATGATGTGTGACCTGTTGTAAAATGCTGATCCAGTGAAAATTTGGTGAATTCTGCAATTCCAGCTCTTGCTCTCTGCTTTGTATTACCTTATCTCTCCGACGGTAAAGGAGATCTCTGAAGGTGTTGTTTGACTGTATCAACAATGGTTGAAACCTCTGCCATGGCCCCTTTACCTAAGAAGAGACAATAAACTTCAGGTCAGCAGAACTGGAATGAACTGAAATGATTTGACTATCAAAGGACCACTCCCTGTCTCTTTAGCTCTATGCTGGATGACAGAAGGGAAGGTTATGTCTGTATCACATAACCTTCCTTTGAATCAGGCATGCAAGTTAAGGATATCTCATTACACCTGAGGTCACAGACATTCTTTCGTATTGCACCTTTAACTAAGCTGTTTTTGTCGTTTTTGTCCAACTATTCGCATGCCCTCTGAGATACAATTAAGACCTAAGAGTAATGTAATCTTACCCTGTCTAATGATTGCTCTCTCAAGCTAAAGGAATTTCAACAACTTTTCAAGTCTAGAAAACCTCCAAATTCATTGGCTTCTTCTTAGAGCTGAATTTCTACTATACCTTCATCTCCACAGACCAGTTTCTTGGCGATACAGGGGATCTCGACATAGCCGAAGCCTTTGAGAGTGGACACTTGCTGGGCAGTGATAGGGTGTTGCCACATGGCTGTGTTCATGGCAGGGCAAAAGAGAAGTGGACGACTTGTGTCCCAGGCTCGCACTACACATGTCTATCAGAAAACCATCCAAGGAAAAGTCGGGGGAATTAAAGAATAGTACAGGGATAAGGCATTTTAGACCATTTCAACATTAAAATGCTGTGGTAAATAAATGAGTGTGAATCCTGATAAACTCCTCACCAAGAGATTGTCACAGATCCCACTGGCAATCTTGCCAAGTGTGTTGGCATCCAGAGGAGCAATGACTAGTAGGTCTGCCCAACGTCTAAGCTCAATGTGTAGCACAGGGTCTGAACGCTTGGTCCACATCTGAGAGAGACACACAGACTTCCTTTAGTTGGTAGTGAAAAAACGCAGCTTATTACACTTAACTGGATCTTTTTGGGCAAAGCCAACGTCACGGTAGCACTGAATGAAAAAACAAAACAAAACCTGAGGCATCAATATGTTTTGTTAGGATAACAAAGAGATTGTCTGAGGAAATGCAAAGACATTTGACCCTCACTGTACTGACCTCCCACTCATCCTTGTCCCTAAAGACTCGAACAGGAATTTCTGCAACATTGTAAAAATGAGTGGCATGGTCAGTGGTTACCACTCGCACGTCAACCTGAAGCACAAAAAGAATAAAAAGAAAAAAGAAGAGAATTTACTTTTTAACCTTATGTGATTTTAACATACAGGTCTTTAAACAGAACAGGATTCTCTTCAGGGATAGCCTCATAAAGCTAAGATGTTCACTTACTCAGCATTTACATTTTCTTTTTTGGGACTGTTTATCTCTTGAGAACAAGCATTGCTCAGTGAAATCGTTAATATTTCCTTGTATGATGGTGGTGATAAGAGGAGATATAATTATAACAGATCCATTTAAGGTTTGCAATCTCAAATATCATATTTTTTAAGTAGCCAAGCCAGGCTCTGAACAGAGCAGGCCAGTGGTGTGACATTGTGTTCAAACACGTTTTAGGCAGACAGCACCCTCTAGTGGATTTAGCAACCGAACATAACATTGGTCATTTGCAAGGACATTTTAGTAACAGTTCAAATTGGTCAAAATATCTTATGATGACATGTAAGTATTAACACATACATGGATCGGAAACACTTAGCTGTTCATAATTTTGTAGCTAGTCCGATTAACCAGTCACTTACTCAACTTACCCCTGGTATCTCACGTAGTTTTGACACCAATGTAGGAACTTTGAGTGCCGCTACACTACCAGTTACCCCAACAAGAACACGGAACTCTGAGCCATGTGTAGGTAAGAAGTCGAAAGTTGGACTATTTGTATCAGCATTTGTCTGCATTTTACATCACAACTAACAACACCCCGCCTTCGCTTGTTTAAAACTCCGTAACATCATAACGCTCTTACAGCCGATAAAACTAAAATGCGGAATAACATATAAACTAAAGCAATAATTCGGTAAAAAGAAATCGCAATATTCGCAGGTAACTACATATGTAAAAAAAAAAAAAAAAGTCACTAATACTTCCGTAAACATTCACACGAGCTGTATATTAAAATTCTCACAGCGCTCTTACTGGCGTGGAGGTGATATTAATTATGAATATCAAACTTTACGAGTCTCCACAACGGGATAAATCTGTGTGGAGTACCGGACTCTACATATTTTATTCTTTTAAGACGATTTAAGGAAGAACTATCGTGAATATTTGTGAAAACCCTCACGAATGGAGTGGCACTGCTGATACAACGTCACAGCTTTCCCCTGCTTCAGTTTGAATGGTACAGCCTATATACGTGCACGAGAACGCCCCTTACCATCTGGCTGCACGCACGCGCACGTTTGGAATATTCTGGGCAAATTACTAGATCCTTGAAATACGACTTCCGGTTGTTGCTACGTGATGTTTTGGCCCCATTCATTGTGACTTTTTGATAAAGACCGGTAGTAAGCTAAACTTTTTATTTTATTTTATTTTTGGCAATGCAGACTCTCACGCCTCACGTGTACTGGGCCCAGCGGCATGGAGAAATATACCTGCGAGTGGAGTTAAGTGATGCACAGGTAGGTAGTGTGTTGTAAAATGTGTCAAATGTCAGTACAGCAATGAAACTTAAGTATTAACGTTGCCAGTAATCACGGTGTGTTATTCCACGATACCCAAGTACTTTGTGTTCCATCCATTGATGTAGTTCGCGAAATCGAAGTTATTTAGCTGTGAGCTCTGGTGTATTTTGATTCCAATCAAACTCTGTTAGGTCCGCATCCGGAGCTCGGACACTGAACATAGAGTGAGAAATACAGTCTGGGAGGCGCTCATGAAACCAATAAGGCAAAATTACTTTTTACATGTAATATTTTGTGATCAAACAGTCAAGTAGCCGAAGTTTGTCATAGTAGCCAAACAGACCTGATTGTCATTCAGACACCTGAGGATCAGGACATGATCCTACTGGATTGCCACCTGGTCGAAGCACAAAGAACAGCCATGTATAATTTACTAAGGGTTTCAGGCACAGGATAGATTAGGTTTTATCGGGATGGGATGTCTTTCTAATGTGGGGTGCGCAAATACCATCTCGATTGTCCTCCCCTATCTATATCTATATCTATCTATCTATCTATCTATCTATCTATCTATCTATCTATCTATCTATATTGTTTAGAAGAGCAAGTATGAATACCCTCATCGGTTAAAGAACTGCTAAAAAATGGTTTAGCTGTTTGGATGCACAAGGCTCCAGAACAATGGGGATATTTGTATGGACATGCAAGTGCTCTAAAAACAGATTTTATGCAAATTAAGAAGTGGCAGAGGCCACTGGCTTACTGTTACTTCAGTGAGCCAAAAACGACATTTTGCCTCAGCTAAAACCAGTGAACAGGAAAGACATTGGCTGTTTATTTAATAGAACCTGTATTATTCCCCCACTTGTTTATCATTTGAGTTGTGTAGATAGTAACCACAGAGATTTCACAATGATTATTTACCTCACATATTTCACTACTTTACATCCTGTGTTTTAAGTGCGAGAATACCCAAACAGTTATACAGCAACCCAGAGTGACAAGATTACCTCTCTTGACATTCTGTGACCTAACTTAACATTTTTGGTTGTCATTTTTATTTGAATAACAAGACTGTGTAACAGGCTAGACACAGATATCTGACACCATAGCACTGAGCTGGACTGGATTTTAGATACACAATCTAAATTTACATTTTACATCACTGTTCTATGAAATTTTGGAGTATCAGAACAATAACCCCTCATACACTTTTTAAAAATTAACCCTAAGTCCACTTCCTGCATGCACACACATACACACACACACAGAAAGGGGCAAAGCAGTGTACCAACCCACAAATTTTCGGTTGGGGAGGGGCTTTGTAACTAACGTTGTCTGTTTCCTCTTTTCTCTGCTCTGCAGAATTTAGATATTGGCATCCAAGAAAACGCTCTCCACTTCAAGGGTACGTTTTCACCATTAGGAGTGTGTGAATTAATACAATTAATGTGCTTGTTGTGATGACAGTTTTGTTTGTCTGTTTCCAGGACAAGGTTATGGAGCAAAAGGAGAAAATGAATATGAGTTCAGTCTGGAGTTCCTGAAACCTGTGAAACCAGAGGTTGCTTCTTTGTTTTTTTATAACCATGCTTAATATCTGCTAAAGCACAATTCATTTTTAATTTTGACTTAATGTGCCTTCATTGCATGTGTCCAGTACGTCAGACTGAAGTATGTTTAGCTTGGTTGAGTTTCTGTCAGAAATGTTGGCAATTTATACCAACTTGTTGTCTGCCATGTGCAGGTCAAACATAAATCTACGCAGCGTCAGGTGAACATAACGGTGAAGAAGCAGGAGCACTGCTGGTGGAACAGGCTGACCATGCAGGAGCGGAAACCTCTGTTTTTGGCCCCTGACTTTGACCGCTGGCTTGACGAGTCTGACGCTGAGATGGAACTCAGAGAGAAGGTAATCTCAAAAACACTGAGGAAGAGGGATTAAGGATGACTCAGATGTGATCATACAACTTGTGTATGTATACGTGTGTATATACTACAAAAACACATACATACACGTGCATATGTTTTCCCACTACTAAATTGCTGTGAACTACATATTACACGTTATAGAAAGAATCTTATTATTGTTTGTACAGGAAGAAAGAATAAACAGACTCAGCATAGAGTCGAGGATCCCCAAAGACCGTGAGTATACCTCAGTTTATATCTTAAAGCGGGAAAATTAAATTTTTATTTAGTTAGGTTATCTAAACAGTAATTATTTACTGTCTCTACAAATATATTTAAATATAATTATTTTCTGTTTGCATACAGCATACTTAGGCTTGAAAAAGGGTTATCTCTTCATGTATAACTTGGTCCAGTTCCTTGGGTTCTCCTGGATTTTTGTCAATATGACAGTTCGTCTGTTCATCCTGGGGCAGGGTGAGTGTGTCTTTTATAAGCTTTAGTCGTGAAAACACAGTAAGAAAAAAGTCAGGGCTTATTCTCTGTTCATATCTTGACGCGAGAGATTACTGGTTCCATAATGAATTCTCTGTGTGTACATATTGTTGTCAGTAAGTGTGAACCACATCTCAAACGTTGTTTATCATTTGTTTATTTTTCTGTGCTGCTGATTAAGATCTCCATGTCCGTTAAGGAACATGAGGAATAGTGAAGAGTAGTGCATTGATCAGGTCTTTATGTGTGTTCTATGCAAATTTGTATAGATTTGTCTTATTTATAGTCAAAGGCAGACAGTGGCATGCAAATGAAAGTTGATGCAAATGCCTTTATGTCTTCACTGTGCTGAACACACCACACCTTTTACTTTCCTTCCTTTTATAAAACAGATTCTTTCTATGATACATTTCACACCATTGCTGATGTGATGTACTTCTGCCAGTTCTTGGCTGTAATTGAAGTGGTCAATCCTGCCCTGGGATTGGTTAAGACTGGGGTCATGCCAGCCCTCATTCAAGTAAGTGTGTTCTCCCTTTTGGGCCCCAGTGAGACAGCCAGTCAGAATAAATTCACGTTGTTGTTTCTCTGTTTAGATGGGTCATCTATTTGTTTAATTTAATGTCGCTAAAAGAGAATTTTCTGTGCTTTCCTTTCATTTTCAATTTAAAGGTGGTTGGGAGAAACTTCATTCTTTTCGTCATCTTGGGTAGCTTGGAAGAGATGCAGAATAAGCCTGTAGTTTTCTTTGTCTTTTATCTCTGGAGTGCCATTGAAATATTCAGGTGAGTCACTCATCAGCATTGGCCTGTAAAAGCCCTGCAGACCTACTTGTTCATAAGTGTCTGAGAGACATTTTGTGTGGCAAGAGACTGAGGCATTTGTGCTGTAATTTGCAAGACGGCAACTTCTCGTTTCCAAGAAGTGACAAACATGGTGATAATGTACAGCCTCAAGAGAAGAACCTCCGACTGGACAGTTTGACAAGATTATACAGCTTACATACAGGACTTCCTCTGCTCAGTTCTTGGTTCATTTCTGTACAACTTGTGAAAAACAACTGTACATTTATGTGCTAACATACGTAAAATACATTTGAATTGACTGTCAAGAAACGGATCAGCTAAAATGATACAAGTCGTTAGATATAAATGCAAGACATAGTAAACAGGAAATGGCTGATCAGCGATCAGCAGAGCTAAAAGCTGTGAAGCCACAAAATAAACGTCTTTTCACTCATTCTATCACCAGATATCCTTTCTACATGTTAACCTGCATTGACACAGAGTGGAAAATCCTCACTTGGCTTAGGTATACCATTTGGATACCTTTGTACCCGCTGGGAGTGATGGCTGAAGGTTAGTTTGCATTTGTGCTCCAAATAGGTGTGTTGGGATGAAAGTAAAAAAAAAGAAAAAAGAAGAAGTAGCATTGGCCAATGGAAAGAAATGAGACTTTATGACCAAGAGTTATAAAGCCCTATTTGCTAGAAAACATATTTCAGTGATATAGTATCTGAATGAAGATTCATATAATGATGGATGAGGCTATATATACTCTATTACTGGTGACTAGTTTAGTATTCAGTCTACTTTGTGAATTAAATATTAGAAAAACTTGATTGGTCCAGCTCCGTCTTCATTGGGTTGTCTGAATTTAGACTGTCTCCAACCTTCTCTGACTAGTTCAGTCTGTTTTCTCTCTTGTCACCTGTGCACGTAATGACATAACATTATAATAACATAGCAAAGTCAGAGGTTGTGGGTTGGCTTGCTGTGATGACTGTAGCAGCTAATCTGTGTCTGTTTTGTAGCTGTAGCTGTGATCCAGTCTATTCCCATCTTTGATGAGACAAAAGTCCTCAGCATCCCACTGCCCAAAGCCCTGGGCGCCTCTCTCAGCTTCTCCTATGTGCTTCAGCTCTACCTGGTGCTCATGTTCCTGGGTACGTCTGTCCGTCAATACAGCCGTTACACTTCCCCTTACTGGGACATTCTCTGTCATTTATTCCGATTTATCATCTTTGTATCAGAAAGGGGGAGACTTAATCTTTTTAGTTCACTATCTTACTGTTTGCTTTCACAGGCCTTTTCCTCAACTTCCGCCACCTGTACAAACAGAGGAGGAGAAGATTTCGTACAAAGAAGAGGAAAGCCAACTAAACTCTCTATTCATCTCCCTCTTGCCCCATTCCCCGACCTTTTCTTTCACTTCAGTACCAAAATCATCCTTTTTTTTTATCTCTCAGCTCTCACTTCATCTCTCCATTCCTCTCTTTCACAGAGCACTCATTACTGCAGCAGTGACCACCGTCCCATCTCCGACCAAACCAAAAAAAGTGCGTTTGTATCTATGTCTCAGAGAGAAACTCAGCTGTACCATCACTTTCCTCTGTTTTGTCTGAAAAAGAGGCATTCCTGGTACATTAGGCTCCTGTAGACACTGGATCAATGGATGGCATTTTCTAAGCTCATTTTACAGTACATGCAGTATGCTGACGTGTTTAACATACAATGCATAAAGCATTGGGGGACTTTTTTATGCGGTGAGATGACTCAGCTATACAATGTCAGTTAACAACAAAATCCACATTAATTTAATAGGAATCCTTTTTCAGGTCAAACCTATTCCTGGTCTAAATTCCCCTTATTCTCCATTGAAAATCCATTTGTCTTGGATAAGGTTTAATCTGGAAAACAGGCCAATATTTTTCTCCTACTGGACAATCCTCTGACTTGCGTTATTCAGCATGCTGGGAAATCTCAAATGCCTTACAGTGCAACATCCCCAGGTAAAATGACCAACCTGAATACAGAATCAGAGGCCACTCTCCTCTTTGACCATTCCACCAGCCAAATACTTACTGCATCATCTCTGCCGAACACCCCAGAGCCTCAGGGGAAGTGAAGTTTTTAAACAGTTAAGAGAAACCCTCTGTGGAGTACGTGTCATGTTATATAAGGAATATGTGAAGTGTAGACAATATTGAATGATTCATACTACTGATATTTGTGTTGAAAATAAACTTGTATTGTTGAAAATAAAGCTTTCAAAGAAATGGACTACCTTGTCAGATTAATGACTAATGCCATTAAAACACAGATTCGTTTTAGATTTAAAAAATGTGAAACACTTTTTTTTAATTTATTTATTTACGTCATCAGAGTATCAGAAAATGCTACGTACAAAAAAACTCACTAACTAGAAATTGATTCCTTGGCCTTTCAGTGTGTCTCCTTGGAGATACAGAATTGTTTTTTCTTCCCCCCTTACCCAGTGAACAGTTCAGAGTGAGCAAACACAGCCTGTAACGAATGACTTCTTCCCCAAATGACAGGGTTCATAGTTCGTGACTGAGACAAGCATGACTTTGTACTTTGGCTCTGGCTGGGATAAGATCCAATGTGTGAGACAATGAAAACGGCACATGTAAAACTCCACAGGTCATTCAGTCTCTACCCAGTCTAGAGATGCCAGCCTCCTTGGACCCAGCCTACACTGACCCAAACAATCTTCAGCACTGTGTAATTCGTCCAGGCATTGGTTCCTACATCCTCTCCACACCACCTCCACCCCCAGAGAAGTCCGTCTGCATGGGGGCGATGTTGTGGTCGAAGGCTGCAAACTGGGAGTCTCCCGTACTAGCCAGTTTGAGCTGCTGGGCAGCATGGGAAAGCTGAAAGGCAGCATCGGGGTGGGCGGAGTCGGGAAGCAGGGTGCACTCCCTCTCCAGCAGCTCGGCCACACCCTTCAGCAACTCCCAGAAGCCAAAGGCCAGGGCCGCCTTTCGGAGACGGTTCAGCTCCTGCAACAAACAGAATACACAGTTAATGGACTGTATATCCATTCAAAGTGAGGAATAACCCCACTTATTTTGACCCCAAAGAGTTTTTGGATGTATGCTCGGTCGAGCTCTTTTTCACCTTGTAAAAGGTCTGGGTCTTCTCAGGCAGTTTCCTGGCATTCCTCAGGATTTTCTGCACGTCTGTCTGTGAGTTCGAGATAAAGTCAGTCAGACAATATTTCAGTACAGATTGGCAGGATTTACTTTACACAAATCACTGAGTTTATCAGAGATTCTTCCCACGGGGTCAGTACCTGCAGTCCACTGGCCTTGATCCAAACGGTGACGTTCTGAGCGTAGCTCCGTTTGTTTTTGGGCTGAACGGGGAAGGGGCTTTTGCTGTCATCCTCCCCATATGGGTTTTCTGCAGCATCTGGGAGATAAAGCACAAAAGAGATTGGTCAGAGTAAAAGAGCGAAGAGCACTTGTGGTAAAACTGGTATACGACAATCCATCAATGTCCTTCTTCTCACATGTGAGAAGTGCTGAGTATACATTTAACCATCTGATTATTCGCACTGAAATTTGCTTTTTCTTCGCAAATATACCGTACGTTAAAAAAGAAAAGTTAATCCACTCAAGCATGATGAACACACAAAATTCTGAGAAACAAGTACCCTCCAAATAGCCTCTGACTACATGCCTTAAATAAACAATGACTGACTGACAGTTAGATGATTATCATAATTACAGGATCACAGCTAACTGAACACAGTCTCAGTCAAACATGTCTGTATGTGGACTCTCTCTGCACTGTTTCTATGCAAACAAACTCCAGGTACCTGAGCTTGGCCCCAGCAGGGAGACTTTGCCCAGCCACGGCAGCGGTTCTGGTCCCGGCTCAAACAGTGACATCATCAGATTGGATTTCTTCTTACTGTCCGCCTGAGAGTACAGCATGCCAAACCAGTCAGGCCTGGGATGGGAATAACAGACAAAGCCTGAGAGACTGCACTGACTCAAAATGTAGTAATAATAGAGCACAGTAATTGATTGCTTGCTTTAATTTCTACTGGAGATAAAATATGCGTACACTGTAATAGGGAAGTAAGTGAATTAGTGAAGTGGGATAAATGAATAAGAACCAACACACATGACCTGTTCAACATGCAAAGATCGACTGCAAATAAAAGCATTTTCGAAAGAATCAAGTGCATAGGCAAAATATTTTCTCACCCCAGCTGTACCAGGGCCACCATGCCTTCCACTTTGAGGCTACCATGCAAAAGAACACAGAAGTTGGGGCTTTTTCCTGCCATTTGATTGGCTGAGGACTCCTCCTCTGTTTCATCAGCAGCTCCAGCGCCCACTTCATCCACCTCTGTTGTCCCAACACAAAAATCATCACAGGAGCTCCGGACTCCTCAAGCTCATTATGTAGAACAGTAGAGAAAGGATATCGTGGTAAAAGAGATCCTCACCTTTATTCACTGCAATGGGTAGGACCAGGTGTCTGGACAAAACAGGAGGACTGGATATATCAGCAATCTCAATAAAGCCCACAATCTCCAAATCTGAGAAAAAAAAGAGAAAAGACGAAGAGATATAATAATGTCTCTCTATCTGGCTTTTATGTACTAAAGTGCACATATTTCAAAAGTAACGAGATAGTTAATCAAACACGGTTTTGAGCCTTTTCCTGGACTAAAATGCCCTCTGAATGGAGATGAAATGTCAGATTGTCCTGCATGAGACATCTTTGTCTAGGATGTTAGTCATGTCAGTCTGAGCAAGCCCAAACACAAAAACGATTATAAAATCAACTAAACATAAACAAAGCATCATTTAGTAAAGACTGTGTTGATTGTAAAATAGCACAGAGAAAAAGCTGGAGCGTTTACCTGTTTGCACAGTCTTAGGTATGGGATCCACCTCCTCATCCACCAGCACAGGCTCAGGTCTGGGGAAGACCTGAACATCAGAGGACAGGTTCCCACAGCGCAGTACAGCGTGGAAGGGCGAATACGCCTGATCGATGAGCTTCCTGCAAACATACAAACACATGAGCAACATCAGAGTAGTCATCAGAGCATTCAGTGCTGTGGATACATACAAACAGATATCAAATTAAAATTCACACGTTACTGAACTTACCCAAACATGGACTGCACACTCTTCAGACACAGTGGGCCCTCCATGGTAAAGATCTGGCCTTCTCCACCATTAAGACTAAGCAACTGTTCCAAGTTCTCCATAGCATCAGTAGCCTGCAGCTGTATACACACAGATCACTCAGATAGATAGATACATGCAAAGAGACAATCTGTCATCTAAAATTTAGAGCACTCTTGCAGTTTAATGTTAATATCATTTCAGTGAAGCAGTAAAGAAGGTGTAACAGTGAGAGTGTAAAGCTGACACAACATATATGATACCTCCTCTGCATTGGCAATACACATGATGTAAAGTTTAGATGGAAACGGGAAGGGGAGGGGGAACTTCTTGTCCTCCCCTCGTTGTTTCAGAGTGAGAAGGGAGTGGCGCAGAGAACCTCTACCAATCCCAAGAGCTCCATCTGTCACCAGCACCACCTACAGGCCAGACACACACAGTTACAAATGCTCTCAGCATGGCTGCACACAGAGTTTATAAAGCTTTCATCTCATTACATGGCTTGTGACACAGTTTCTAACATAACATGTACACCTGTCAGAGTATGCCCAACGTCTGAGTAGTGGTCTAAGCGAGAAAAAAAAAAAAAACCCAAAACAAAAAACAGTGGTTACTTGCATAAATGGCTTCTTTTAGGTCAATGTCCAAATAGAGAATCTGGACCATAACTACCAATCTTAGATTTGCATCTCTTCAAGATTTTGCAGTGTTGTGTTGGGAACCTGTAGATATTAGAGCCACATTACCTGGCAGGGGCAAGCACTACTCCATTCCTGCTGCACAAAATTACTGACTCCCTGTAAGGCAGACTCCAGACAAGTTTTGTCATAATCCTCCAGGTTACTCAGAGCTTCCTGCAGATCAGTGAGTGAGAGATATACATGCCTTAAAATTACTCCACAAGAACTGAATTCAAATCAGATCAGTGACTGAGACATAAATATGCCAAATAATTATTCCACAAGAACTGAATTCAAATCAGATCAGTGAATGACATACACATAGCTTAAAATTATTCCACAAGAACTGAATTCAAATCAGATCAGTGAATGAGACATACACATGGCATATAATTACTCCAAAAAAACTGAATTCGAACCAGACTCTCACAGACATGTAGTACTTAGACTTAATAAAACTGTGAGACTGACCTTTTCTACAATAGTTATTAAAAAAGACTGGGATTTTCAGTGCTGCAGAAAACGACCAGACTCATACCTGCAGGGCATTGTAATCTCTTGTAAACGGCACCATGAGTTCATAGAGGGAAGAGAAAGCCACTAGTGCAGTAAACTCCAGTCGGTAGTTGGTGGCCATGTGTTCAAAAAGCATGGTGAGACCATGGATGGCCAAATTCTTCCTCTGAAACTCCTCACTACCGTCCGCCGCCACCGGTCTCGTCATGGACAGAGACACGTCCATCAGAACCACGGAAGGCATGGTTACGTCCTCAGTCCTCTATACTACAATTCTGGTGAATTTATGGAAGTCTTTGGGATTCGTCTGTAAGAATAAAAACTCGTTAGTGAAACGGTTGAGTTCCACAAGCGATGAAAGATGGTCAAATGTACAGCTAAACAAATGAATCGAAAGCTTCATTTGTGAGATGACCTGCATCGTATGTGCAGTTTTGAATAAGTTAGCTAGCAGTTAGGTTTCATGCCTATCAAAACTGAGTAAACAACACATAAGAGGTTAACGCCCCCTACCTCCACCCCCAAAACTGTTTAGATAATTAGCAAACACTCTTTGAACAACGGTCGAATTTAATAATAATATTTGTATGTCTAATCCATGAGTTAGCTAGCTTGCCAGTAGCTGCTAATGTGCAGTCTCGCTTGGGTATGCTTGTGAAACAAATGTGAAAACCAAATCGATTCTGTAGCCCTCACACTTTTATGTATTATAAATAAATAATAAATATAGCTGACATCTCAGTATAAATCATAACTTCTGAAGTTTCCCTACCCATCATTGTCAATAGATGCATAGCCATAACAGAATACGTCCTTTCATACAACAGCCTGGTGGAACACTGGACCGTCGAATATTGGTTCCTAGATGGCACACCAATCGTCTCATGACTAACAAGAACGAAACGAGCCACTAATAGTTTACATTTTCTCTAAAACGCCATTTAAAATAAAATAAAACCAAAAACAACAAGAAAATATTAAAAGCACAAATAAAACAGCCCGACATTGGTAATCGTAATAATAAAATAAGGTAACGCAATATTCGCTGGTTTAATATAGGCTATGTCCAATAAAATGGATGTCAGTAACTTCTTCCACACATCTTCAGTATGTGTTTTCGATACAACAGGTATACACTTTGATGGGTCGAGGAAAAAATGGACCGTGCCACTATCTCACCGTCAGTATTTTTTAAAATGCCTCAGTGAGGCGTTGATATCAGATGTCAAACGTGTGGTAGACTTCATCATGTAAAAACACAGTCACTGTACTTACGGGATTTTTCCTTCCACAAAATGTCTATTCATAGCATTACTTCAGAAATGTCTACAAAATTTATCGGTGCACTGGTCTGTTTTAAGCACGCTTTAAAATACAACACTGGAGAATTCGTCTTAAATTACTGCGAAAAAATATTCGGCAGGAAAGGTGTACGATCAAAATAATTGAATTTAAAATGGTTCAAGATATAATGAGAGTGTCGAGAGAAAGTGTACATAATCCTCTTAAAAGACTTCAGGTATTAGGTATTATGCTGATCCACAGTGAAGACCTGTCCTGCGGTGCGTCCTGATTGACCTAAACTACTGCCCACGGCATGCAGCGTCTCCACCGTTGGTTTCAGTGCAGCCCAGCTGTGTGCACAACGTCGGCTATCCGCAGTCTCAACAACAATCGTATCATTACTGGTAAGGCTCAATATTTTCTTTTCTTAATAAAGTCATTACTAATAGAAATAAACGGAAGTGCTTTTCCATGTATTTTAGCGTTTGTATCGTTTGAAATATCATAATATATACAGGTAAAGTGGGATACACTTACTTTTGTAACAGACAAACGGTTACATTAACTTCAACACCAACTTTTTGGTCATTCTGAAGCCATTTCAGGAGACTTTAAACAGGATAGCGACACGTTAATACATTCACTAATTTATGCTACGATATTTTAATATTGAATGTTAGATTTGGGGCAGCAATGTTTGCAGCAATGTACGCTAATGCCAGACAGTCGTGTCCTCTCGTCCTCTCGGTGAATTTTAGACATTTACTCAGAAAATAAAGATATGGCAATTACGTATCCATAGCAACAAATGCCTCTGTCTCAAATTCCAGCTTTAAAGACCCACTTGTACCATAAGTGGTTTTATATCACGGTGACATTAGAGGCACAGTGATGTGAAGAATTGTTCCAACTGTTGCTGATGCTCAGGACGAACGTTTGAACTCCGTCTTCCCTTTCATTAACAGCAAGACGCTGGTGAGAGGAGTCATCAACCGCCGAGGAAATGAGATGAAACTCTTTGCGACGGGGCCCAGCATACCCCTGCATTTTCTGGGGGGGAATATTTGGACTCGCTGGTTGCAAATCCCATTTAAACAGCTGTGCACACTGTAATTAACCATCTCCATTTTTGTGGGAAAGATGTACCTGACACGCAGAAAGAGACTTCACCTGAGCAGGATTATATTTCTTCTCTCTGGGATTTTACTATGTTGCATTTATCAGCTCACTCTCAGAGCCAGACTAACAGACCCCTGGCGAGAGCCTCAGATTGGAGAAGTCCCTGGAGATCTTCAAGGAGATGTGGGAAGTGGGGAAGTTTTGGAAGTGACTGAAGCAGTGAATGAATTCACCACTGTGAATTCATTCACATCTGAGCCAACACCATCAAACCAACCAGAGACCAGCACTCTATCAGAGACAACTACTGCTACTACTAGTACTACTACTACTACTACTACTACAACTACTGTTCCATCAACCACTATAGAGACAACAGGCTTACCTGTAACAACAGCAACAACAACAAACCGGACAGTTATCCACTGTATATTTGTGGATCAAGACCTTGTAAAACCAACTTCAGCACCCACACTACTACCCAGTACCACCACCACACCAGCACCCACCACTGTTCCTCCTAGACACGGAGATGCTCCTCATATGAAAGGCGAATATCCACCCGATATCTTCTCAGTAGAGGAGCGTCGGAGAGGTTGGGTTGTCCTCCACATCTTTGGAATGATCTACATGTTTGTCTCCCTTGCCATCGTCTGTGATGAGTTCTTCGTTCCTACCCTGGCGGTTATAACAGACAAGCTGGAGATCTCTGATGATGTTGCTGGAGCGACCTTCATGGCAGCTGGAGGGTCAGCCCCTGAACTTTTCACTTCATTGATTGGTGTGTTTATCTCCCATAGCAACGTAGGCATCGGGACCATCGTGGGTTCGGCGGTCTTCAACATCCTGTTTGTGATAGGGATGTGTGCCCTGTTTTCGCGTGAGATATTGCACCTCACCTGGTGGCCTCTCTTCAGGGATGTTTCCTTCTACATCCTGGATCTCATCATGCTCATTATCTTCTTTCTGGACAACCACATCATGTGGTGGGAGAGCATTATGCTGGTGACTGGATATGCTACCTACGTCTTCTTCATGAAGTTCAATGTGCAGATTGAACGTGCCTTCAAGGCCCAGCTCAGCAAACACAAGAACATCGTCAAAGTCATTGCTGTGGAGGAGCCTGAGAAGGTGCGTCCCCTCTGTTGGTCTGTTTTAGTCCAGTCTGTCCAGCCTTTTCATAAAATAAACTATAAAATATGTCCACCAACCAATGACACTGTCAACCAATCTGATTCTGAGCTACAGGGAGTGATTCAGAACATTATTTGTCCAAGAAGTAAATGGGTTTATAAATCTTTTTTTTCTTTTATAAAGCCTGTGAAGTGGCAGTTGTGATATGGCCTTTGGCTAAATACAAGGCTCTGCTGTGGAATATTTTAACCTCCAACCTGAGGTTTTGTGCCATGATTTATATATGTGATTGATGATAGTGAATCTACCAGCTGAATTTCTTTTAGACTTTTTCTTACGGTAGCATTGGGTTCCAAGTGAAGGAAAGAAATTGCTTTGTTAGTGGAAAGTGTTTTAAAATAGTATACTTGCCTTGCAAATACTCTTAAAACACAGGACGAAGATTCTTGAATGTGCTGTAATTTATTTTAATGGAATGAACAGCACAGTAGTATTGTTGCATCCCACACAAGCAACTGTTAAATGTGATTTCCTCATGTTTATTCATTAAGTAAATACGCACATGCGAGCCAGCCTTTGATAAGATGACATGAAAAGGACCTCTTGTGTCTGCAGAACCCAGACAATGCTGATTAGTTGTACCGTAATGTGTGACGTGTTTAAAGGGCTACATTAGGTGGTGTAAAAAATCCACACCTTGCATGTCATATGTTAACTACATGTTTAAAATCATGTCAGATAACTTGTCTTTAATAGGTGATGGCCTAAGTCAGTTTGTAAGCTCTTTCCTCTTCACTCTGTTGCCCTCAGCACAAACATTGTGATGACTGGGAGGTTTAGAGAGATCAACACTTACATTAATCCATCATAATGTCCCTTGTACACACGCATGAGAAACTTAATGCCAGTGTTGAAACGCAATATCTTTAATCTGTGAAACACAATATCTTTAATATATGAAGCACACTCTCCTTAACATATGAAACACAATATCTTTAATATATGAAACACAGTATCTTTAATATGTACTGAATATGCAGTAACAAGATGGGAGAGCCATCCTTATTTAATTTTTGATTTTACAAACGAATTTCCAAGTTTTCCTCCAACTTTTCCAATAGGATTTAGAGCCTTATCAGCTATGAACATTTGTTTCATTGCTTTTCACTGAATATCCTCAGATGTGAACCGCTGACCTTGGCGGGGTGTCAACTGATGCTCTAAGCACTTACAGTAGAAGAAAGCATTACAGTTGTCTCAACAGCAGTAGGTTCATTCAGGGGCCTTGCTCTGTCACATAGCATTGTAAGAGATGACTGTCTTCTCCAGAGCTTCATGCCCAACACCTTACTTTCAACACTATATCCCATAATCCTTTGAGGGTCTCAAGCACTGTACAAACTGTGTAACATATAGAGTGTTTAAATCTGGTAAGTGTGATTGAAGCTTATATGGTGTAAGAAGGCTTACTTGATCCAAGAGCGCTTTATGTACCTAAAGGCCTAGATCTGAGGCAAACTAAAGCCCCTGGATTGAGTGTATCTTAGATAATCAACAAGTAGTCTGCAGTTGTAATAAACAAGTTGGCAAATGTGGTTTTGAACACAATTTCATACGTGACACAGTCACGTCACTCTGTGGTGTTATTGTGACTTTTGTACAATTGTATGATCAATCGACTCAACATTTGATTGATACAACATTTGATTCAAATAAGCGACTTATTTAACAATGTGAAAACGAAGGGTTTTTTTTAAAGGCAGATATAGCAAGTAAATGTGTCCCAGGTTTTTAAAGGATTATTAAGTTATTTTAAATGAAACACTATTTGATCATTATCTGTTTAATGAAACTGTTTACTGGACATAAGCACTCAAGTGCTGTCAAGGTGTTTAAGGTTAGCCCTCACTGTAATGTTCAGTTTAACATATACAGTGATCCCATTTCAGTCTGAGAGGACATGTGAATTGCTTTACTCATCGTAATATAATATAATGACAGAAACATCTGTAATCACCTTTAAAAGAACGGTAAGAAAACAAAATAAGGGAAAACACAGAGATGTGACTTTAAACGTGTTAAATGCTTTCCCACCCTGGGGAAAAAAAAAGAGATCATTATTTTTAACTCCTCCCTCAGAAGCTCCACAATGTTCCTCTGTGACGTTTTAAATGATTGTTGCACACAGGACACTGATACTTCAGGTGAAGGTCAAGACAATAACCCGCCTGACCCAGAGGACAAGAATCGATTAAAGGTAAAAAGAAAGAAAAGAAAAAAAAATCATACTCTTTCTCTGGTCCAATTTATATTCACACATTACAATACACACACGCAATTAACAGCAAACACCATTTAAACTCAGCTTTGATCTGATGATTTTCACATGTCCTGTCATAGGAACATGGGATTCATAGTTAAAACTAGCACTTTCATTTTATTACTGCAAAATTACCCACAAAGGCAGGGCACAATAGCTACAGACCTGAAATGTTTTTAGTTTAATTTAAGAGTTTATTTGTCATATGTAGGTTAACACAGGGTCAACGGTACAATGAAATGTGTGAATGAAATGTAATTAGCAGATGGAAAGTGTTGCTCATAATTTACTGCTGGTCTTCCTGAAATCACTGTGTGCTTGCTGTATGACTCTAGGACTTTTAAAAAGAAACTTTAAAAAGAATATTTGTCTGACTGTCTATCTGTCCCTCTCTAGCTGAAACCTGCTCTTCAGAGAGGAGGCAGCTCTGCATCTCTTCATAATAGTACCATGAGGAGCACCATCTTCCAGCTCATGATCCACACTTTGGATCCTCTTGGAGAGGGTGAGCACATATTCTCCCCTGAGTTTATCAGCAAATATGGTATAAATCATAGAAACACTGCCTCCGTCTTATTCCATCTCAAGCATTCTGACCTTGCCCACATATCTTCCCTGAGAAACAGGTTTCAGCTCAAAAGGAGAAGGTGCTACATACAGACAGAAATTTGATACTTTTGTTTTCTGTATAGTGTTCCATGGATGTTTTGGTTTGCAATGTGGAGAAATTTTGTATGAGTTGAATGCATTTGAGTGTGAAGGATGTATTGTATTTATTCATTTTTAAACATTAAACATATTTATTTATATACAGTTATCTACTGACAGAGTGCAACATGCAAGATCATAGCTCATTTCATATAAGACATATGTGATATATATGATTAAAAATGGGAAGTTTGTTTATTTATTTATTCATTAGTTTATTAACTTGTTAAATGTCTTATTTTAAACTTTTTAAATTAATTTCATTTATTAATACTACTTAATTAACTTTTTGTAATTCAAATTGGGTTCCAGTTCTGCTTTTCTCATCATTAAACATCCCTGACCATGTCACATATGACTGCGGATAAATATATGAAATGTGGACATTTATTAGGTTTTCATGTAAACAGTATAAACAGTATACGTTACATATATGATGTGTGAAAAGGATCATAATTACATATGATGAAAAATACTGAAATCTGTACATTCCTGAGTTTTTCCTCTCACACAAGTTACACAGACATTTTAGTGTGTTAATCTTGTGTTAAGTAAGAAGGTTTAAATTCCAAACAATGGGTTGCTTCTCGTCATATTCTTTCCAAAGGGTAAAAATATACTTTTACTACCAATTCAATGACAGCAATCCTGATATTTTGCTCTTGATGTTTTAAATAGTGTTCTCTCTGACATGAGATAAAATGTTGAAAGACAGTATGATATAGCGGAGTCCCTGTGTCCTTCCACCCAGGTAAAATGGATTAACAAAGTGTTCCAAAAGAAGGTATCACTAAGTCCAGATTGATACTAAGCAGATAAATGCCTCTCTCGATTTCTCTCTCTCTCTCTCTCTGTCTCAGTGTGTAAAGTGATTCAGTTGTGTAAGGAGGAATGGGAATGACTTACATGGCGCTCTGACCCAGAAGCCATTTTGTCACAGTCACGACACTTCACGTGTCACGCTACTGATTAAACATTTCTCGGAATCTGTTTTAGGAAAAAGTGGTCTAGGATGTCTGCTTAGGAGCAGGATGTTTGGTGTTGGGAAAGAAATACTTCCTTCAAAACCTAACAGTGACCTAAAGCCAAAGCGAAATTTTGCCTCAGTATCAAACATTTTATAACCAATATAATAACTGACATTATTTACTGTTGTTGAAAGTAACTGTAATGCAACACAGTAGCACATGGTCTACACGAACTGTGCCATTGTGTTGCTACAATCTTTATTAATAATTATGTGTTTTCTCATGATCACAGTGAAACATGTAAATGTGTCTTGACAGTGTTATTTGAGGGGAATGTGAACTGAGAAAAGGAGAACATGAAATGGAGCAGAGCATTCCACCCTTCGCCCTTCTCTCCGTCATTCCATATTGTTTTCCAGCCCTTCTTTTTTTTGAAAGATGAATACTGAAATAGAATGGGTTCTGTTTACATTGTAAAACATGTAGGTATTGAATATTTATCATTTATACCAACACAGTAGACCAAACAAGGTTTCATGTCTTGACTTTGACCCCCATTCACATTTGTCACATTCAATCTGTGTGCATGAGTCTATGTGATTATACATGTCCTTAAACGGTTAAAGATAAACCACTAAAAACACATGAAATATGTTCTAGTAAATGCACTTGAAAATGATTTACTACAACTAAATGTACTTGAAATTTATTTACTATGGAAAATTGATTATATCTAAATGTATATGTGTTCATATGCGGATTAAACAAGTATGAAAGGGGATTTAACCACAGCACAGAAGGTGTGTGGACTTCAATGCCAGAATGTAGAAATCATGTTCCTTACCTATCACATTATAATTTTTACATCAGGGGTTTTTTTGTAAATGGTTGGTGGTCTGGGTGTAGGTGATGACCTTCAGTCTGTCCTAAGGGTGCCACAATGCACCTGTGGCCCAGGGTCCCAGTTCAGATTCACAGCACTTGGCAGCTCCGGCTAATTAAGCTGCTTTTGAGTGAGCTCATAAAAGCTGGATAAGAGCCAGCCCCTCCAGTCCAATCCCTTTATCTCAATAGGCATCTGTCTCATTCAGTAGTGCTGTGGCCACTGTACGGCAGGCCACTAGGCACAGACTGGCTTACTCTGTTGCCTAAGGCCTGCCTCAGGCTCCTGGCTTGGATCTTTGCTCCAATGCACAGTCTGTAGGGTTTAATAAGACTTGACTGATTTGACCAAAACAATACAGGACTTCCATTTGGGTGCATGGCTTGCTACACCTTTGCCATATTTTAGCGCATCAGAAAATTGAACCATGACACGCGATTTGTTTGTAGCACAGACAGCGTAACTGGCTTTTGCTTGAGCTGAATTGTTTTTGCACATACTGTATGTGTAAAGCCATTTGTCCCACGATGTTGTGTTTCATACTTGCCTCATTTTTGTCATCCAATGATGCTATGGCTAATGGCTTAGGTTTAGACACATAGAGTGAATATGATATCTGAGACTGAGATATATTACTAAGGCAGTTATAAAATCCTTATTTTGAATTTCTATTCGTCAGAATCAGTGATAAACGGAGATACAAAAGCTAGCAGCTCTTTTGGGGGTAAAGGTAAGAATAATGGGTGCCCATGTGGCTTTGTGTGGTCCGCTGTCTCTTTTGATGGTATCATTTTGCTGTTCTAGCTTGTGATATTTAGATGTGGTCATCAGTAATCCAGTGTCTGACTGTTTTTATGTTGTGTTTATGTATTGTAAGTGAAGTTGCAAGTTGTGGTCCAGTTGTTGAGGAAGTAGACCCCTCAAAGCTCATTCAGACCTGAATCACCTGAGAGTTTAACACACATCTTCCAAGTGTCAAGAAGAAACCCATTTACAATCAGCTTTCTTTTCTGGTTTGCAGCAAAGTTTAAGGACAAAGCTCAGATTCTGAATGACATGGCCAAGGGGAAAGTTGAGAGCAAAGGAAAGGAAAAAAACGAAGGTGAGTAACGGTAACGCAATTCAGCGTTTTTAGTCGTTTTAGTCTTTCCTCCTCAACGTTACGCTTGCACAGAGCTTTGTAGACAGCTCAATGCATTGTCTTTTCTCTGTTGCATATTCAGAACGGTGATTAATGTAGTGTTTCCCATTTTGGTTGCACACCAGCTGCAGTAGTGGATGAAAGGTGTTGATATGGATGAAGGCTGCCAGTAGCCTAGCCTATTGTGTCTGCTATAAAGCACATTGCATTCCATGTTCCATCTCTTTTGTGAGGAACCACAACCTCCTTTACACATTAGCTACCATAATGATCATGCTCCACCTTATGAATAAATATGAGATGTGGGATCACCGAGGATAATCTGATACAGTAATCGAGGGATTTGGATTGGATTGTGGTATTGTATAATTCTGAAACACCAATCATATGTATCTTCTACTCCCAAGAGAATTGTTTACTTGCATTCTTGAAGGGGAACTTTATACTTTTCCTTGTTACAATTCACAAGTTTTCTAACTATAGTTAACTAAATAACACACACAATGTTAATTCAGCTTGTTTGTGTTCCTTTTCACACTACTGTTTTCTGCCCTGACATACCATTCTAGATGATGGTGGTAAAACTGAAAAAGACAAAGAGATTAAAGACCAGGCCCCAGCTAAGGAGGAGGACACGAAGGAAAAGCCAGAGGGAGAAAAGGTGGGCGCACTGGAGCATCCTAACTCACTACGAGCCGCACTCAGGCTTACATTTTCATGCCATTTGTCAAGGTCCATAAATGAATGAAGATTTACTCATCACATTAAGAATAATATGTATGTATCTCCATATGTGAGCTAAGTCTGCAATAATGAGTCCCTCCAGGTTTTTGCTCGTGCCCATAGACAAACAGTGTACTTATAGGCCTTTGGAATAGTAAAGTCACATTTGTTAGAGTAGGACTGGAACAAGACCCTGCAGTAGTAAGGAGAGGAGTTTCACACTGCCGATTTGAATCATCCTCAGCATACCTAGTTTCTCTCTCCTATCGCCAATTTTCTGTTGTGACCTGCTGAAGGAGGAACAGGAGGGGGACGGTGAGGGTGGAGGATCTGAAGGGTCGGGGGGCTCAGATGACTCTGATGAAGATGATAGTGATGATGACAGTGATGATGACAGTGAGGACGAGGACGATGAGCAAGAGAAGGAAGAGGAGAACGAGTTAGAAGAAAACGACGAGCCTCTGTCATTAGAGTGGCCAGACACCAGACGCAAACAGGCCACCTATCTCTTCCTGCTCCCCATTGTTTTCCCGCTCTGGCTGACAGTCCCTGATGTCAGAAACCCAGTAAGCACACACGCATAGCACCTGACCCAAAACGAGTCTTAAGACACCACACTCACTATGGTTCCCTTTCTTATACATTTATACATTTCATGTTACTTTGACTTATGAATATGCTTTAAGCTTGATTGGATACTTCACCGAAGAACATGAGCTTGGGTGATGTTCTTGTTCTCCAGGCATCCAAGAGGTTTTTTGTCATCACCTTTCTGGGCTCCATAGTGTGGATTGCGATTTTCTCCTACCTTATGGTGTGGTGGGCACATCAGGTCAGTGCCACTGCTTTTCATTAGAGCCAGAGGATCTGTAGCATCATTAAAATGTAAAGATACTTAGTGTTTGATAAAGCACTAAAGTATATTTAGACAGCTGGTCCTCAGATCAGGTCAGTGCACTGTTTTTTTGTTTGTTTGTTTGGCTGTTTTGTTTGTTTTTAGCTGAGAAGCAGTTGTTACTTTTCTGTAGAAAAAGACACAATTTGATCTGAAATCACAGACTGGCAGTTTCCTCCGAAATGGTTTACTGAGGTTATGGTTGACACATTACAGAGAGACCCACTGTTTCATCATCAGGGCCAAGGTGGTTCTGAGATTTGTGCCCTTTGTGATTGCTTTACACCACAGTGGTCTTCAATGGACTGAAAGCTGTGCTGTGTAGTTGTAAAAGAACTATAAAAGAAAAAGAAAACAAAACAATTACGTTGATTAGGATATTCTCCCTCAAAATAATGAAATAATCATTTAGATCACTTGGATCCCTGAGGCTAGGGCCAAACTGTCAGTCAAAATACACACAATCTCCACTCTTTCAGGTGGGCGAGACAATTGGCATTTCAGAGGAGATCATGGGTCTCACAATTTTGGCGGCTGGGACGTCCATTCCCGACCTCATCACCAGTGTCATTGTAGCCCGGAAGGGCCTGGGAGACATGGCTGTGTCCAGCTCTGTGGGCAGCAACATCTTTGACATCACCATGGGGTAATTTTCTCTCTGTGGTATTCTGACCACATACTAACATTAAAATAAGACTGAAATAATACAGGCATGGCCTTAGTTGTGTTTTTGAAATGAAACACTGCCTTCTAGTGTTTTGTTTCTGTATTTATGTTGTTGAATGGTTTATGCTGTGTTTGTTCACTTTACATGACTGATCAAAGAAATGATTTTTGCAGTATACATATACTAATACTTCACTTCTCTTCTCCTCTCTTCTCTTCTCTTCTCTTCTCTTCTCTTCTCTTCTCTTCTCTTCTCTTCTCAGTCTTCCAGTGCCCTGGCTGTTGTATTCTTCTTTTCACGGTATGGAACCAGTGACTGTAAGCAGTAATGGGCTCTTCTGTGCCATCGTCCTTCTCTTCCTCATGCTCCTCTTCGTCATCATCTCCATCGCTGTGTGTAAATGGAGGATGAATAAGATGCTTGGCTTCACCATGTTTGTGCTCTACTTTGTGTTCCTGGTCCTGAGCGTGATGCTCGAAGATCGCATCATTATGTGTCCTGTGACAATATGACCGCTCCGTTCGCCAACATCCATTTAAAATTCACAGCTCTGATCCAATCAGCTCTCGGTCTTGACTGTGAGGAAATACCGCGAACACAGTCATTCTCAGTGTGTCATTTCACATACCCAGGAAAAAAACTTGTGCATCTAGAGTGTCCTTGGCTCTAGTTATATCACTTTACATTTCAGTGCAAGCACATTATAGACTTTGATATGGCCTGTCAATGATCAGTGTATAGCTAATGCTGATTACAGTAACTCAGACCCATAAGTAGATTAATTGTGTCAGTATACTATGTGTCACACATACAAGAATATCTATATATTTGACTATTACATCCACAGTCAGTTTCGGCAAACACTGATGAACTGGTAAATTCAGTTCAATCCTCAAAAGTAAGAGTAGTGTTCTGTTTGACCACTAAACAACATGCTCCAAATGTCTTTTACTCAAATTCGTATATTAAATCAAATCTGTAATTTGCTGTCGAAGTTTGATCCAGACGTTCTCAAGAAGATTTAATAGAGGGGAAAACATCTTCCTCTCAAATGTGCTTTGCCCTTATTTACAGTCATGGATGGAAATTATAGTTCTATTATGTATTATATTATAATAATATTCTTAATTATACATTAAACATACCGCTCTTAACTGCTGTATGTGTTTATGGTTTGGGTTAAAGGTACAGATTGTTTAATATTGTTTCATGATAAAGCATATGAATACATTTCAGGATTTTCATTGGAAAGAAGCAATGCAAAACTAAACCAAACTTTGAGAGGATAACATGCTTTGTTTCACCGATGTTTCACTCTGATGTGAGTATTAATCTGTCTGATATTGTAAACATTGAAATGTCAGAGTGAGAGATATAATTTGAAAAAAGAAGTAGAATTCACTGAAATGACAGTTAAAGTGTGCTAAAAATCAACAACTGTAAATGATGTAATTTAAAATAATACTGCAACTGAATTATTTTTGTAATACTGAAAACTGAATGTAATATTAGTCAGCTTGCAGTAATTTGAGTATTATGTATTTTCTTTTCTTTTTCCAACTTCTTTTTTTGTTTTTCCATCTCAATCATTGTAAACCACATTTAATTAGATAACCTTCAACCTACTTTGTTGGAAATATATTTGGGGATGCCAGGGTTTTTTTCCCTTTTTTTTTATTTGAATACAATTGTTCAAGAGAATTTCAAGGAATTGTTTGCAAACAGAAATACACTGACAGAGAGTGAATACATAAAGAAAATGAAGGAACAGTCCATTCTGTAGACATTTGTCAATATGTTTGTCACAAAAAGTAAATGAAATTTCAAACACTGTCTTCATTGTTATTTCCTGTCTCTCTGAAAAACAAGTCGTAGGAAGCCAGTGATAGTACCGGATGTGTTTATTTACAATAATAAACATTTTATCTGCACACACAGTCCAGATATAACAAATGAACAAATATACAAATATAAATAAAATAAAGACAATGAGTGATATGTGTGAAGTACATTGGGCTAAATAAATTTTGTTTATAAAACTCACATAAGAGACATCATCCTTCAATCATATCTAATTTAAGACACGTAATTGTTTAATTAGCTTGCCATACAAAAAGGACAGTTGTTTATAATTGTCATGGTAATTGCTTGTGTGGATTTAATTGGCGAGAAACAGTAAACAGCCAAAACATCTGCATTCAGTAGGGCAGTGTCTTAGGATATTTCACTCTATGGTTGTCTGCAGCAGCAAGTCAATACATCTAACAAAATGTAAGTCTCTGGAGAATTCATAAAAATTCATAAAAGTTCTGGTGGTATTTTTGTTGTTGTTGCTGTTCGTTTGTTTTCATGAAGAGACACAGATTAGCCATATAGAATAATTCAAAGACTATTCTAATTGTTTTGTGAGTGTTAAATGCTTGACCATAAGAAAGCAGCAGCATAGCATGCTTGACGAGAAGCATTAGACTTGGAACAAAGTGCGTAAATTTTCCAATGCTCCCAAGCACATAATTGTCAGCACTGAAGTTTTGCAGTCTCTATATGTTATTCACTCTGTGGCAGTTCATCTGCTAGTTAGTATGCTATTTGTTAGTTTATATTGTTAGAGCTCATTTGTTCTTCCTCTGACCTTCAGTATATTAATCATAACTACAGTTCAAGTACCTTCATAATTATGTACCATTTCTGACTCTAGTTTGATGTTTATCTCAATTGAATGGACAATAATGATAATAATACTAATGGTCTGCATAAGAATTATTGCAGTTAAAAGTCAAATTCACAATTCAAATCATTCACAATAACAGTCTATCTTTTCATTGGTCCTTTTTTGTGGCCGCTTTCCACACTTCATATACACAGGGAAATGCCATTTTCCAATTCCATTTTTTTCTGGTATCGGTAAAATAACATAATAAAGTCTTAGTAATAACAACATAACCGTCATATAATGTGTATGACTCAGTAAACATTTGGTCCAGTTTCCATCGCAACCCATGGGCTATATAGGAAAGACAGCCCATCAGCACCCTAACACACATCTTACCAGGAATGGTCTCCAGCACCGGGCGCACAAACGTCATTCCCCCAGCACAAAAAAAAACCCCGAACAAACAAAAAACTAAAAACAAAAAAAACACAGCGACTAGAATCTTTACAGACAGGGGAGAGGTCGATCATAACAAAAACGCCATCTTAAAATAGTCCCGTGTAATACAAATATTCTTAATAATAGAATAATAGACTATATACACAATATAATTTCTTTGTATGTGACATTTAAAGACAGGGGTCCCTGTAATATTCTCACAAGGAATGTGTAGAGTCGGTGTGAGGAGGAAGGGGGATAAATTTCGTGATGGTTAGGGGAGGGGGAGAAGCTTTGTGCTTATCTAGTATGTGCCCTGTATTTAAGATTGTTCTGTGTTTACCTGTTGATTCTATTGGTCCCCATATCACCCAATGACAGATGCAATGTGTGTGCAATCTACCAGTGGGTGATGTCTGACCTGAGCACTGTGCTATTGCTCCTACTTCTAAAATGACCTCTGTGGCCAGGACATTACCTGAGTGGTTATAGGGTTTCACTGTGGGTTGGTGTGCTCAGTAAGATGAGGGCGGGGAGAATGAAGGGAGAAATGTCGGAGAGGACAATGCGAGAAGCAGTGTTTGTTTTGCTCACACGCTGCTCTTTAACGTCGGGGAAGCTTTGCAGTTTTCAGAGAGGATGATAATAGGTGAAGTTCACTGATGCCAGCCAAAGAGAATCTGAAGCTGCTCTCATCCTTTACATTCATTGCTTCATTATCGCCACGGTTTGTCAATTTGGTGTCAACTGGCCTCTCTAAAAAAGTCGTTCTTTCCTTCTCTCTCAAGTTTAGCAGAAGTTGTAAACACAGTGGCTGGCTATCAAACATTAAGGGAGTGGGTTAACAGACAACAGAACTTTGTGATCACAGACACAGACGAGTAAAGTGTCCACAAAGAAAGAAGCAATGCCACAGAATACTGGTATTATAAGTCTCAAGAGTTGAGTCTCCCCTCTGGAATGCAGTCCTTGCTACAATGAACCTCATAGAGGTAGCTTTGGTTACATTGAATATTTGAGATAAAGTTTGCAAAATTCTCCTTCCTTGGTTGAGTTCTGAGACTCTCTATCTCTCCCTTTCAGTAACGGAATAAGAGAAACGGGGGACGAAAGAGGGGAAAGGGTGCATGAATCACAGACTGGGCAGCCCAAAAGTCCTCCTGCATTCCATGACCCCAGCGCTGGGCGGCCGGTCACAGTTGTGCGTCAGTTTGACTTGGCAAGGGGTCAGTCGGTCGTAAGCCATCTTGTATTCCCGGTCAAAGGCATCTGGGAAAGAAGAGCATAGTTAGAGTTTGTTAGAACTTGTTGAAGAACGCAAATGTTATGGTGTACAAACACAGAAAATTCAAAATTATCTGGAAAAAAAAAAGACAAACTCACCGATGTTAATGTTGTTTTTGCCTAAAGCCACTAGAGACAAGAACAGGATATCTCTATATAGGCTCCTGTGAAGAGAAGGAAAGAAAAAGGAAATTTACCTCACACAAAGTTACACCATATCAGTCTTGAGTTTAGCACTGGTGACTGCCACAGTTTTTCTGTCACTGTTCTTTTGTCGTGTTCCTGTCTCACCTCTGCCTGCTGATACCCAGCTTGTTCCCCAGCAGCTGTAGTATTTCACTCATAGGCTGGTACACATCATTTTTCTGAATACTCTTCACCAAACTCCTCAGCAGCTCCACACTGATGGCCTGCTCCTCCTTCCACAGCGGAACAGACACAGCTGGACTCACACCTGCACAGACACAAAGAGGAGCAGCATGTCCATGGTTATATACACACAGGGTTAAGGTTTAATCTAGGCCATGCCTGTGTATCAGAGAGAGATACACGTACAAACGCGCGCGCGCACACACACAAAACCACAACCACAACCAGATACACATGCATATAGACACATAACTCACAGTACGTGTTCCAGAGTGTGTAGCAGGATGGGATGGGGTCCTGGTGCAGTTTTGGATTGTCCCACAGGGTCTGGACCAGAACGTTCTTGCTGTCCTCGGAGGCACCGCTCTGTGCAAGCTACAGGACAAGCATTGAGACATGATCATTGAACAGGAATCTGAGTAAGAACAAAAAAGAATTGTGCTTTGTTCAACTGGCTCTTGTCAATTAACAGTACACACACACAGTGCCAGCTGTGCCAGCTGATGGGTGCCAAGAGATGTAATTCAATTTAGTTTGATTTGCATAATCCTTTTTACAAGATCCACTGATGCACACAGCAGCATTTGATGAAAAAAAAAAAAAATCCCAGGCCACAGAAAATTGATGTGTGCACATTTTGTCGAGTTATTGTCCCACCTGTTCAACAGAACTACAGTGCTGGGAGGAGAGGATGAGTCCAGGAAGGCTGCTGGGCAGGTCCAGCCTGCGGAAGAACCACACCAGGTTCCAGTACACAATAGGATGATGATCCACAATAGCAGCTGAGGACACAGCCTGTTCACCCTCGTTCTCCAGCAGGCTCTCCAGCTCCTTCCACAGCACCAGTGGGCTCAGATAGGGCACAGTCACTGGCTCCTACAGCACAGAAACCAAAGGCTGGTAATTAGTCTATCAGTCTCAAATTAAACAATACTGCAAGAACGCTGTAACAGAGTGGACTCATATGGGAAACAGTCTGTCTTGTCTGGAACGGAACAGAGTGTAGGCTTTTTGTTCCAATTCGCTTCTGCAAAGCTGTCTCTAATATTCAACTGTGTTATCAAGCCCTCGCTGACCTTGGTCAAGGGAGAAGACTATAATGCAGGATCTCTCACTTAACTGACTAAAAAAAACAAGAACAGAGGTCAAATTGAGGAGTAGGAACAATCCTGGTGGACAGTTTTGACTTTTGTCTTCATGTTACCCAGCTAATTTTGAAATCCTGTTTTGTAAGTTTAGCTCTCAGGTGTGTTTGAATATGGTAGGAGGAAAAACAATTGCAGATGATACTTTGTATCTTTTACTCACACATAGACCAATTACTGCACTGTGGATGAATATGCCCATGAAATGACTCACCCTACTTCTGCTGGCTTGGCTATTCGAGCTGTCTGTGGGGTTAGGATCACTGGTCTTGAGTGAGTCCTCCTGGTTCTCTTGACTGCTGGAATCGAAACCTGAATCTGGTCCTTTCAGTGTGTCACATGTTGCCGGCTGGCCTTGATGCATCACTCTACTGACACAAACAAGGAAGAAAAGAAGTTCACCAGTGCACAGAGTATATGTATATGCTCTGTATTTTGTGTTTGTGTGTTCAGGTTTTACATATTTTACAGAGCTCTGTGTGAGAGCAAATTCACATGTGTGGAAGTGTTTAGTGGATGCTGTGCGTGGTAACGTTCTTTACCTCCGCGGGCCGCTGGGGTCTCTGATGTCCACGTTAAGGAAGGGCAGGAAAGGAGAGCCACAGAAGGGACAGGTACTGTTGAGGTTGGAGTCATCGGCTGTCCATCCGGCCATGATCTCTTCATCATACACCAGACACTCACAGGTGTTACAGCGCGAACAGCTGGACATCCGCACCTGCACAGAAAACCTTCCCATCAGCCCTCTTTTTTTCTGTCCTTTGATCTCTCCCTCTTTGTGTCGCACAATTCAGCTTTGCAGAAATAGCAGGAATCATATGATCACTGACACTGACAATAGTGACTGCAATCAATGTGAGCTGCATCTGCATATTGGTCCTTTCATTTTATTTATGTGTCAGAATGTGTCTAACTATGTGTTTGCTCTTTTTAGCATTTTAATCATTACTGTGATCTTTCCTAGAAATTCAGAGTAACTTTTGAGTTAAAAAAAATTAACAGGCCATCTTAGATGAAATGACAGTTGTGTTCAAGTGTATGCACGGCCGTGAGATGATAGGTGTGTTCAAATGTATGAATGACATATACCTAGATTTTCTCAGTGATCTAAGTGACTAACTGTGGGCTGTTAAATCCACTGAAACTATGTAAAAATAACAATCAGAGGGACTGTGACCCGTCTCTTGCAGCTGATTCTGATTTGGAGCTATTTGAAGGCTGTGCTCTGGTGGTACACAAACCTCAATGGCATAGCTTTGTAGTGTGAGGTTAGCTTCAGACGTGTCTGGGGTCTGCACTGGTTTTGAAAGTACCAACGAAGAGCCTAAAGAACGAGAGAACAAACAGCAAACATGAGATCACTGTTTTTAGCATAAGTTCCAAACAACAGCTGTCTTGTAATACTTTGGACTTGGACATTGTACACTGTGAGCCTGAGAGTAATTTCCCCGTGGATCACTCTGGAGGCTGGACCCATCTGGGGCTGGCTTTTTCTGAGGACGCTGGCGCACTCAGAGAGAGCTCCTAAATGCCCAGTGCTGTTAGTGAGGAGAGGGTCTCTACAGATGCCTCAGATAAGAGGGGAATCTCATCTGGCTGATTGCTAAGGCTGTGCTACAAACAGAATCCAGCTGATTGAAGAGCCTTATTCAGGGCTTTGCATTAGAGCTAGACACACTGAGAACACCATCAGACATACAGGCTCTGTCGGCTGGCCTACTTCGGCTGTTCCTGCAGCAAAAAAAGCCCCTCATTTCCACGATAAACCACCACACCCTCTTACTGCGAGAAAAGAACCAGTAGACAACAGAGTCTCTGTGTCTAATAACATATTGTACTTTCCATTTTTGTTATATGAATCAATCAGATCCAGATGAAACATGCTTTTAAATATTTGCACGGTATATCTTCCCCTTATTTGTTTAAATTCCTTTCTCAGTGATATAAATACACCAAACTAATCCAAAAGGTGTCTATAATCTTCGGTAAAGAAAGAGAACTTTTGGTATTAGACATGACTTGTCTTTCGAATACTGGTTCTGGCATTGGTTCATGGTCTAGACAGCTGGGTCATCACCCAGATATCGGTAAAAGTTTTTGTATATTTCTTTAACCATAGTCTCTTTTTACCACACCCATCACCAGTTTATAAAACTGGATGAAATCACTGTTCAATACTCAGAGTTCTTTCTGCTTAGTGCACACACGCACCAGTAAGGACGGATTGGCTGTACAGCCGTGGTGGAGCACATGGGCTCTCCAAACAGCGGCCTGCCTTCCTGGGGCTCCTCCTGGGCTTTGTGATTGGCTGCGCCACATCCCTCTGGGGCGAGCAGAGCCCCTCCGGATCTGGGCAGGAATCTCCGTCAAAGAGAGAGGAACAGTCAGGGTCCCCAGATCCCAGAGACGAGACACTAATCTGGTCAGCATTCACCTCCTACAGCAGGATTGCCAGAGAGAGGGGGATAACAAAGATATAAAGAGGACTTAAATACACAAACACAATAGCTTCCATCAGGGACCTAAAAGTTCAAAGACTTCATCTTTTGCATATGAAACGCTTTTCTTTCCCCCCAGCTGACTGGGATCTTACTTACTGATCTATCTTTTAACTGCCTCTCTTAATGATTTAAATATTTGCAGAAATCTTTGGCTGGCCTCTGGTAATGCAAATTTAATTCAATGAGGTCATGAGTTTCATGTTCTAGAAAGCACAGAGCCATCCTTTTATACATTCTACAGGGACCAGGATCAGATACTAGTATCTGAGATCAAAACAAAAATCAACATTGAGGAAATGTGAATTTGCCTGGGTTTGAGTGCATAAAATGTATTATCTCAGTGGATTACATTAGTATTGCTAGAAGCTCTAACAGTCCTCGGCGCTTGAAGAAAGGATTATAAAACGATTTAGACTGATCAATGGCCTACTAAACTTGTGTCAAAGAAACAGTGTCGGGCGTAAACCATCATCTTTTCCTAGTATCAGCCACAGGCTAAAGATGTGTATGAACTGACCTGTGCTGTGGAGGTTTGGGAGGACAGTCTTGAGTAGAGTCGGCTGGCTTTTTCCGCCACCCCCTTCCCCGCGGAGAGGAAGCTGCTCTTAAACACGTCCAGTGTGGGAGTTAGGAGTGAGTCCATGGAGAAAGATGAGTTGTATGGGGTAGGAGAGGAGGGGGAAGCCAGGGACGCGGGTCGCTCCTTGTTCCGGCGCGGCCGACCTTGGGGGATTGACGGGGAGGAGAAGAGGCGACTGCGAGGCAGGGGTTGGGTGGGGGTCTGAGGTTGGGTATGGGGTAAGGTGGGGGTCTGGGCCGGAGTCCGAATGGGGTTCTGGTTGGTACGGTGGCTGCACATAGCAGAATGGCGTGGGGAACTGTGGGGGGACGGAGTGTGGAGGCCTTTCAGGTCCATACTGAGTGAGCGGTTGCAGACCGGGCTGCTTAGAACGTCCATGTACAGCTGGATCTCTTCGGCCAGGTGGCGGCTGGCGCCAGGGGTTTCGGCTGTGCTCTTGCCCTCATTCTGCATCGGAGTCTCAGCGGCCATGAGTGACAGGGGGTCAAACCCTGCCTCTATCCCCGTTCTCTTCACCAACCTGCTTAGAGCTCCGCTGCAGCTCATGCTCCTCTCCATGGCAACATGCCCACCAACGCTCGTCTCCATGGCAACGGTGCAACTGATACTTCTCTCCACGGCGGGCTTCAGGGGCTTCAGGTGGTCTCCTGCTTCCTCTTCCTCCGTAACTGATTCCTGTTTCTTACAGACGGCAGAGCTGTCATTGCCTGGCATCATGCCTGGCCTTCCTTCCCATGTCTGGCTGAGACTTGACTGGTTGAGAGATTGAAGATTTAATGTGTTGGGCCTGGCAGGCTTGGAACCAAAAATGTCCAAGGTGTTTGGTCTCTTGCTCTTGGGCAGAGTTCCTGAGAGGACATTAGTGCTGTCTGTTGTGGTTGAATGTGGCAGTGCTCCAAGCGCAGGAGATGAGTCCTCAGCTTTCTCTGAAGATCTAGACACTACATGTACAATGCCATGTGCACAAAGTTAGAACACGATATAAAAAATAAGTCACTAACCAAAACAGCTGATACAAATTCTGTATACAGGAAACATTACATATGGCTAAATGATGTTTACACAAGGGACACAAATCCAAGATGACCTTCAAGCAAGAGAGGGCAAATTTTCTACTTATTCTTTAGAGCACCTGTAATTCCAAGTTAAACAACTTGGTGGCAGCAAAGAGCCATTTGGTAAATGAGCCACTCTCCACTGAGTCGTGATTCAGTGAGATATTATATAAAACTCACAAGGACTGGAGTCTCCTTGTTTTTTCTCAGATGTGTCAGGAGAGCATTCCTGTTCTTCACCTCCTCCCATCCTCACTTCCTCTTTGGACAGAGAATCGTAACCCTGGTCAGACTGACCACCTGGGACAAACACAAAAACACACACACACACACACACACTCAGTGGGAGGTATTGCTTAACAGCCACAGAAGCAGATGTGATTCACATACACAAACATGCTCACACGCACAGACACACATGCATGCAAACACAGGGAAACACACAGCCTCACAAAAGATGTTGCAACAAACTCTTTAAAAAAAGACCCTTCAACTGCTTCAAACAGATTATGACTGATTCTGAAAGAAAGAAATTGTTCTCACTGTGTAGGCTCTAATAGGACTGTCTCTCTCTCTCTCTCTCTCTCCCACCCACACACACACATATACACACACATAATCAGAATGCACTTCTAAGCAACACAGAGGAAGCTACTGGAGCATAAGGATAACTTCGCAGTCATGTGGGGCCTCGAGAGGTGAGCTAAAATAACACCATTAGTCACTCGCTCGCTTCTTCTCGTTCTTTCCTCCACCTTCTCTCGCTGCGTTCTTCCCTTTTTCTCCTCTCTGTTCCCTCTCTGTTCTATCCCTGTCAGACTCCTGCTAAGCCACAGCTGGAGTCTCTCCTGTCAGACCTCAGAATCATCTCCTTTCATCTCCTCAGTGAGAAACACTGCCTATAGCTTTACATTCCTCCGAGAAGACTCTTATACGCAGTCTTTCTTCTTTCTCTCTCTCTTTCTCTCTGTCTTTGTGGTGACATCCCCATTTCTAAGAATGTTTTTAACAGCATACAGAGAGCAGATGAGCTAGCGTCCTAGGATTAATGAGCGGACCAAAAAAAAAAAAAGAAAGCTGTCTAGCAAGAAGTAAAAAAATCTCTAAGAGACCCCACTTTTAGTCTGAGTTTGAGAGCGAGAGCAGAAAGGGAGTAAGAGAGAGAGAAAGAAAGAAAGAAAGAAAGAAAGAAAGAAAGAAAGAGAGAGCTGGAGGAAAATGGCTAATGACAGGTGGAGGGGATGACACAGAAATGAAGGACACAAACAGTACCTGTACTCAATCTATCATCGCCAGAGTCCATTTTAGCAAAGTCCGTGTCAATGGATCTGCGATCTGCCAAGTCATTGGAACTGTCCAAGCTGCCGTGGCTGACACTGTCAAGATCACTGGCATCTGTCCACACACGGACGACGCAGAGTACAGAAAACAGATGAGTCAGGACAAGAATAAGTGAGTCCATAACTGAGACAGGACACATCACACGTCTTTACACAATACAATTTACAATTTGGCATTTAGCAGACGCTTTTAACCGAAGCGACTTACAGTAAGTGCAACAATACCTAAATACCCTGTATCACACATTGCTTCTACATCTATGTACAATCACTAGTCAATCAGGGTTGGAAAATATAGTACATACTGACAGTACTGTACTTTTTAAATAGTTCTTATCTGTAGTTATAGAAATACTTGTAGTAATACAGATGCTGCACAATCTCTTTGAAGTACATAAAAAAAGCAGTGTGCCGAAGTATTTCTCTCATTTCCCCTCCATATTCAATCAGTAAATACAATCTACCCTTTATTCACCTTGGCCAACGAACAAACTGTTTCTTTGGCTGTAGAGCTAAGGCAAAGTGAAAATGACTGAAGGCTCTCGTGTGTTTCCAGTTCTGAGTGATTAAAGTGAACTGTGGGAACGGGAGGAGATCGCATTGAGAGCACTTTGTGAACTGGGACAGCTGGGGAGGCTACTATCGCCTGGTATCTTAATTAGGTCCATTAATTTAGCCCTGGGAATGCGGAGAGACTAGCAGAGGTTGTATCCGTGTGTAGCAGTAAGGAGATGAGGGACTCGGCGATACTATATCTGTCTTAGGGACCAAAACCCGCTGAGCAAGACAGCTACTGGTTCAGTGAAATACGTGGCAGAGCAGCAGATTGAAAAGTCAGTTGCGAGGAATGAGGCATACAGTGGCTAACATTTGCTATTGTTTGCTAACCTTTTGTTATGTTATACATGAACATTGTTGGAAGAAACGCGTTACTGTAATTCCACTTCTTTTGGTGGTAATGAGTGATGTAACTGAGTACCTTTTCAAAGTAAATAACGCAATTACAGTTACTGAAATCGAAATGGCCTCGTTACTCGTTACTGTTGTCTTGCGTGAAAATATTAATGGACAACTGCAGACTACAGCAGACACAATGTACCTTATTCCCGCAGTTTCCTGTTTATGATCTAACGTCACCCGAACTTATGGTGGTGCAATGAATAAATGAATCAATCAATCTGCATTAGCCCACACAATAGCCAACAGTTCGGGCAATGAGAGCTTGCTGTCCTGGAAATATGGACATTAGTTTTCCCTACTAGAGATGTACAAAAATATACTGGAGAGTTGTACCCTAGTGGAAATTCCAGTTGAAAATCCAGTCTATTGGAATGAACTGGTCTCAAATGGTCTGTACTGGTCTCTACTGCTTCCAGTTGGGTTTTCAGATTCTAATGGTTTGCCCAGTTAAAAATACCAGTTGAAATCATTTAAAACCCATTTAGACGAATGTGCAGGTGTGAGAACTTTATCCACATCAAAGAATAGTAGTTCTAATCGTCTGAAGCACATGGTAAACCAACATGCTTCTACAAAGCTAATCGTGAAAGATTCCAGCGGTAGCGCAACTCTAAAATAATATAGCAACGTATGCATTAATAAGAGAATTGAGGCAAACATTTAGAAGTAATGCAGAAGTTACTTTCCCTAGTAGCTAATTACTTCTATATGAAGTAATTGGTGAAGTAATTCAATTACTTTTGAAAGAAGTAACTAGTAACTGTAACTAATTACTAATACGTTAGCACTAGTCAGCCATCTACAATGGCTATGTGTGATGAAAAAAAAATCTCAAAACGGTCTTTGTTATCCTTGTTGCTATGTCCACACATAACTACGGAGGAACATTGTGGTTGAGGAGTCAGGTACGCCTGTTCCTGAAAATCACTGTTTTTAACTGTCTGAACACTATGGAATGTTCTGTCTGGATCGCCAAACAGTGTCAGCTGTGAAATGTCACAAGTTTGTCTGGTTAGCTGAACTTATGTTAATGGAATCAACGCTTTAGTGAATGAAAAAACTTCTGAATATTGCTGTCTCCCCCCAGAAGAGACCCTTCCCTTGATGAATGAACAGGGTGAGCGAACTCTAATGTATGACAGTAAAACACTCTGAGTAAAGGAGAACACTGACACTTGACTCGTGAGAGATAACATCAGTGCGTTCAGGATAGGACTAGAGTCCGAACAATTTGTACTTCTTTCTCACAATTTATGTCTCGACATATTGTCCACTGGCTGTCATCCAACCATTATTGCTGAATGTAATTTTTCTAAATTGAATCTATCCATTTTTATTGCGTTGTAAATTGTCACTGTATATTGCTCTGAGAGGGAGTTGTGCCGTGGGGTGAAAACCATACCAGATAGATGGGCTTCTTTGGAGTGGTTCGGCTGTCTCCTCCAAACCTTCTTGAACTGGACCACACCCAACAACACATTCCTCAGCTTCCCCCAGAGGAAATAGCCCCCTCTGGTTGTGGAGGGCCATGTACTCTCCAACACAGCCTGGAGAAGCCAAAACATACGGATACGGTGAGGAGGAAAACCCACTCACATATATGCATACTCTCTTTCTCTCTCTCTCTCTCTCTCTCTCTCTCTCTCTCTCTCTCGCTCAAGCACAAACACACACACACACAGATTAATAAAGTAATATATACACACAGATTAAGAAAGTAATTCCAGTGTGACATCCCACTCATTATCTTAAGCAGACTGTGTTTTCTCTCAGTAACTGGCTGTAATTACACTGAGAGAACTGGAATGACTCTCAGCAGTACAAGCGTGTGTGTGTGAGCATGTGTATGTGTGTTTCAAGCTTTCTGAGACTATAAATGAGGCAGAGGGAACATCCAGCCCTCTCTGCTGAGGTTGTCTGGGAGGACATACATTAATCATACAGTAATAAGTACATTACATTTATTGCTTAAGCCCACACCGGTTTACGAGTCCTTTGAGGAAAGAGATTATGACAAACACTGGAACACTGCAGTGCAGGTGTCAAATGAGCTTGACTGGCATTTTCAACATGTTTCACACTCTGTTCCCTTATTAGTGAGGACACAAGAGCATCCTAGAACATTCCTTGGAGGACAGTCAGATGGATCGTTATTTAACTGGGAGATTCTTTCACTAACCAGACATTCCGTAGATAAGACCAAACTGATGTACAATGTGGTACAAATTTATATACATACATACACACAAACACACACACACACACACACATATAAATATATATATATGTATGTGTGTGTGTGTGTGTGTGCCATATTCACACACATATTCACACACACACACACACACACACACACACACATACATATATATATATATATATATGTATGTGTGTGTGTGTGTGTGTGTGTGTGTGTGTGTGTGTGTGTGTGTGAATATGGCAACAGTGCAATACCTTACCCTGTTATAGTATCCATAGGTTATGGCATTGGGTTGTACCCCAGCTTTCTTCATCTCAAAGAGAACCCGTACAGCCAGAACCGGCTGTCCATACTGGCCACAGAGTTGCATCAGAACCCGGTAACACACCTACAGAGAGAGCGGAGCAGAAATAAACTGAATGTCACACAGGTTCGTTGACCGTGAGCGAGGCCTTTCGATCAAAACGACTGGACCAGCTAAGTGCTTACAGTACGAGGCGACTGAACTCATTGTTCTGCAACAAAACGGAATTGATCCGGTCTATTCTTAGTCTCCTACCTCGTCAGGGGGCTGCAGATTCTTGTCCTGCGTCTGCCTCAATACTTCATAGGCTGTGTGCAGCGCCCGCACCTTTGAGTGACAGGCACTGACGTAAGCCGGCAGACAGATGAACCACAGGCCGTGGCAGTGTCTTAGCAGGCATTTGGACCACATCTGAGGGATGGATGAATAGGTCTTCGCCATCTTCTGCGCTGATTTGATCTCCTGATGGGAAGCCAAGTCAGAAAGGGCAAGTTATAAAACCAAAGTCTTGAAATAGCCTATGCTTTTGTTGCATGTAAGCTTTAAAAAATGGGTTGTTAGACGAGAAAAGTGAACGCAGGCACACCTGTTTGGAGCGTCTAAAGATTGCAGTGATGTTTGTGGGGCTGCCGTGCTTTGTGGTTTTGGCGGTCGTGTTGACCGTAGATCCCTCTTGGGGCTCACAGAGCTCAGGGTTTAACACCGGAAATCCAACGTAACTGTACAACACACACACAGAACTGTTACATACTCTATTATGCTCTTGAACACACACACACACACACACACACACACAAAAACAGTGTGTCATACACTGCTGGATATAAAGAGGTCTTATCAAATTAAAAAAATAAAAAGGAGTTTTTCAGCTCTGAATTTCAACATTTTAAAGAGAAGCATCAGTAGTAGCGTTCTAAGGGCTTTATTCCATAAACTTCTGTGAAACCTGTGAGTCTGGATTGCCAGAGGAGGCCTGGAATTAAGTATGTTAGCCTAACACAATATAGGATTGAGTTCAAAAAAAGCACAAAGCTTTGGCCTTGATGCACTGGAACTTTTCAAACCCCAGTATACAATGGTTGAAAGCAACCACATTGCAACTAGGACAAATCCTAAAATAACAGAAACACTTAATTTGATCTTGTTGGAGAGCTGCATTGGAAACTATGAGTTGGGAGTGTGTAGTTGTGAAGGCTCAGGTCCCCTGGTGAGATCTGTTGTAGATTCTGGATCCCTGTGAGCAGATTATGAATGCCTGGAGGTTTTTATTCATTAGAACGCTTTTGTAGTCCAGCGGGCTTTGTTATTGTCTTTGCATTTCTGTGTGTGTGTGTGTGTGTGTGTGTTTATGTGTGTGTGTGTGTGTGTGTGTGTTTATGTGTGCATGTGCATATTTGTGTGTGTATGTGTGCATGAGTGTGTGTGTGTGTGTGTGTGTGTGTGTGTGTGGACGCATGCATAAATGTGTGTGTACCTATACTGCATAGTGGGCTCCTCTCCCTCAGGCAGTGGTGGTAACTCAGGCGGGGTGATGTAGACCGTGTGCTCACTGCGGTGTGATTTGTCCAGTTCAATGAGTCTGGCATCCTCTGGCCTGTCGCTGTCCACCTGGGGCAGATACACACACACACACACACACACAAACAGAGTTACCTTCAATTTGTGTCAGCCCTACTGCATGCATACACTCCACATTAGAAAGAACATACTGGATGTGCTGCCAAGGGATTTGCAGTGTGTGTGTCTGGGCAGCCATTTGGCCCACAGACAGCCCTCCAGCTATATATGTGAAACGAGGAGGATTTCTGTGGACTCAAGCTCATTCATCTTCTCTTCATCACTGCATCCAACTGGGGGCACGTCTGTACCAAGCAGCCCTAGGTCTCCACGATTCCAGCCAAACCTCCCCCATCTCTCTGTCTCTCTCTCTCTCTCAGACATGCACACACACACACACACACACACACACTCAGAATGCACTGACCTGAACTTAATTCCGTAATGTCACATTGCTACAGAGACACAAAACCATTACTAGGCGCTGTATTGGCAGCAGACTAGCCAGTGGCTGGAAAAGCCTCTAAGCATTTAGCCCCAGACATCTCAGTTCATGAGGCTTTAACCTCACACCAGAGACACGACGGGGGAGCACGTTCAACAGAAAACGTGCCTGAGTTAAGCTTACAACTGGGTCAAGTTGACAAGGAACAATATAGGTTTATCATTAAAAACAAACAAAACTGTATCATAAATGCTGAACACGGTTCTATATTCAAATTGGAACATCTGTGTTTTGTACCTGAGAAATTGCCCACCATGACAAAAGTTTCAAAAAAGAATCAGTTCCTCTAGATGGTTATGGAAGGATAATTGCAGCAGTAATAGCCCAGGAGCACACGGGTGCTCTGGGCTTGCTGCGTGAGTTGAGCTAAGAATACAGCGAATCAATCCTCATCCATTCAGCAGGGAGCTACGGCATTGACTCAGACTGGAACAGCAGTGGTCTACTGCACATGTACATCCATGGCCTCAAACCTCAGCTCTGTCACATAGCTCCATCGTTCACGAGGTTCACATTCCACTTGACTGACTGGATGATCTGATCAACTTTCCTTCTGACTGAAATATCCAGCAGGCCTCTCAGTATTACACTGTTCTCTCACTATCCTCCCATAAACCAGCCATCTCTCTGATCCTGCCCAATGGAGAGACCTCAATCTCTGTCATCTCACACGACTGGGCTCATTTTGACCAAGGAGCTAAAGCTCTACCCACACACGCATTCAAACAGAGAAGGGCAAGATGCAGCACGAAAAGTGAGACAAATTATTTAACACTAACTGCATCCTCATTTAGAGTTAGAGTCTGGGGACACACTGTCTGGAGCCCAGAGTAAAAGTAGAAGGGCAGGTGAGGTTTGACAACAGCTTTCTCACATCCGGAAAGAAGCAATGAGCTTTTCATCCTATCACTGTCAGAGCACGGACACATTTTTCATAAACTCACAAAAAAAACGCTACTCACAATTTAAAGTCAATTTATATGTGGTCACTGCTTTGAAACAACAAGCAGTTCACTGTAATTACTGTTCAAAGTGTACAGGTTGCCAGTTTCATGAAAGGTTGACAGGACCAATGGAGAACATAAGGAAATGCTCTCTGACATACCGGACTCATTTATGAATTATTCATCCACAAGGGCTCTGACTGTCTTTGCGGTTATGCAGAGAACCTTCTAGGCTGGTACGGTAATGGTGCTTCAATAATGCACATCAATAATAAGAGTACACTGGGAGAAGTGAAAGCGTCAGAGCTTTGCTGCTGAAACAGGCACTGCCAACACTGTGCACTGTGCAGAGTGTACTGTGCCAACATAGCACAAAAGGGAGATCCTTCAGAAAAAATCACCATTCACCACTTATTCACATCACTTATTTTGCTTACAGGAAAGGCACTCCAGAAATTTAATCTTCCAAAGCCTCAAAAAGGTTTTCACAATGCTGTTTTTTTTTATTGAAAATGTGCTATTTCTGGATTTTACAGCTAACAGATTTCTTCCAAATATAATATTTATGTCTCTTAAGACAACTTAAGAATTCCTGAAGGATTCTAAAACCCTAGCTGTGAATAGGATCAACAATCTTTATTCATCTATGAACAATCCAGGCTTTTGCAAAATGTCTTGGTGATGTAGGGAGAAAAAAAAAAGCAGCACATTTCTACATCTTACCTTCCCACTTTTCTCTGAACTGAAAAGCTTTCCACGCAAGCAGAGTGAGAGAAGAAAGAAAAAGAGCAGAGCAAAGCAAAGACAGCGAGAGAGAGAGAGAGAGAAAAAAAGAAGAGAGAGAGGAGAAAAAATGATTAAGAAAAGTGTGGAGGCCTGAGAGCAAGTGAGACTATCTCCCAGAGAAAAAAAGAATTAATTGACATGAACAGTCCCCCGGGATCATAGCAGCACAGCTAATAATAAAACATGTCCTCACATTGTTCTTTGAATTATCCAGTTTTCTGCTTGAGAGTACTCTTTTGACTTTTCATATCATTTTTCCCTACGCTTAGCATTTCCAAGCGAGAAAAAAAAAAAAAACATTTGAAAAGGACTGCGGCAATTTATTCCGTCTCTTTTTAGTGTTTCTAACTTGGAAAAAATATGCTGATACAGGGGCCAGTGTATAGTGGAATTAAAGGTACCTTGTCCACACAGTCATCAAAGAAGGCCAGACTTGCATCCTTATCACTGACAAAAGAACACTCCTCTATGAAACGAATAAACATCTGAGTCTTGGTCATGAGGGAGTAGAACTTCTGATGGGAACGATCACGGCTCTTCAAGAACCCTGCAAAAAAAACCAATTCCCCAAGTTTAGAGCAGGAAAATCGGAAAGGACTGGGAATGTTGAACAAAGAGAGACTTGTGTTTTAATAAACATGTCGTGTCAAAGTCATTCACAAAAAGTACGATGACCAACAGAATTAGTCCTGATTTTCTTAGTGGGACAGACTTCATTTGAATAACAAATTTATCAAAATAATTCTGGCTGACTGAAATTTCACTTTATTAACACCTCAGCACAGGGCTGCTGCTTTGATGTAAATTTCTCATTGCAGTGACTGACAGACCGGTTATTTACAATCAACCTGCTGCCGTGATTAAACATTCAATCAATCTTCACAGTCAGAGCTGACATTTACTAAATGATACCGAAGTAACAACACTGCCTGACTGCCTGAGACACACTCCTCCACCTCTAAAACATTATGTGAAGAAGAGTGGAACCGATTTCTTTTTCAGTGATTATATAAGAGCCTGCAGATGTAGGCTGAGTCTTTCTATTAATCATTTAAGTTTGACGGACATGTCAGCAATGCTTCATTTCCACTGAGGCTTTAAGAAAATCACCACTCTAATTTCAGGGCTGATTTAAGCCAGACTTGGCCGGCGAGGTTCCAGGAAATCGGCATTCTGACCAGCTGCGCAGTTAAATCTCCGGACTAATGAACTGCTGTGGACCCTCTGAACACCACTGGTTCAAAAACAGATCTCTGGGGACTTAGTTCCTATTGTTCTTCACATGGCTTTTCCATCGCTGCTAATGAAACACCGCAGTGACAGTCTGCATCATTACAGAATGGCTTATGAATAATGAGTTGCAGTTTTTATTACGGACAAAAACAACACAAAACCCCAACCCCTCCTCTTGTATTATTATTCAACAGCTCAATATTATTCAATATTATTCAACAGCTGAATTGTCTGGAAGTTTCCGTAGGGTTCTATGAGATAGAGAGCTGAGGAGGCAGTACCTTGCAGGTCAAAAAGGGAACTGGCATCTGTGGCTTTCTCAGACGGGGCTTGAGTGATGGGCAGCAGGTAGGAGCGGTACCCCTTCAGGATGGCTGCCATAAAACGGAGGAAAGCCTCCTGGATCTCCAACTCTAAGGTCTGCAGACTCTTTTCACCATTACCCAGGTCTCTCTCACACAGGGTGGACTCCATTTGCCCATCCTCAGGGGTCATCTGATGACCTGTGGGGAATTTACAGTCGTGTTACATAAGAGACAGTCTAATAAGTAATATCAGAGACAGGCATGTCCACATACACCCCAAGAAACATGCTATTCACAAAGTCATCATTATGTAAGCACAAAGAGTACTGATAAAAACACAGTCTACAGGGCTATGAACAAAACCATACATGGTAGCAGCTTGCACTAGCCCGTGCTCATCTAATGGCCATGTTTTCGTGCTCAGTCAAGAGTAATGGTCAAAGCTAAGTTACCCAGACAAAGCACATGAAGACACAAGATCCACAAAAAGCCAGCTAAACACGTATACACACAAAGTCTTAGCAAGAGACATAAACATTTCTGTCACAAACGTATCATTTTATCGTAACGCAACTTTGATAACTAGTATGTGTTAAAGCAGCTTTATACACAAGATAGGAGATCTAAATAAAATGTTCAGGCTCAGCTGAAGCTCGCTGTCCTAAATGCAACCATCACTCAACACACAGGATAACATTTCACCGCCAAACGGGAATTACAAGCATCGCCGCATCTCAGGGCAGTCAATTTCTCTGTCTGCAAACCTCAGAGATTCTTAAGGCTGAATACCTCTGCGTTTTACTTTGTCAACCTCTATTAAACCGATGGGTAAGTGATAAAATGATTTTGCCTCAGTCCACAGAGCAAAGCAAATAAAAAAAAGATCACTTCCACTAGAGGGTCTTTGTGTAGTGAACTGAATGAACTTGCTTTTGAATGGGAACCTGTGAAAAAGAGCTTGTCACTCTCGATTCAGAGGGAGGGGTTAAAAAAAAAAAAAAGATATATTTCTCTCCTGCACTGATGTAACATTGATTTTGTACACTTACACTCAGCCAGCTGCTTGTGGAGGTTACTAAGGGTGTTTATCAGATGTTTACAGGCTTTTCTTGGCAGGATCTTCCAGGTCAGAGCCCTCCGTTCCTCTTTACTGAAAACACCACACATGTTCATCATTAGAAAGGGGAGAAACCGCAGGATAAACGAAAGAGAGGGGAGAGGATCGAGCCAATCCCTCAGACACCAGTGTTGAGAACTACATATGTGTTTGCTGTGGCCTTCTTGACCCCTTTAACTTTTGAACATCCACAGACCCAGAGAACGAGAGCATGTGGTAGACATGTGTGATAGTGGTTATCTCATCTTCTGCAGTACATTCCTCCAGATCATTCTTCACAGATATTATGTTATTGTCATTTAAATCATCCTAAACATCATCATTATCATCTTGGCTTGCAAAAGCATTGAAGAACTATTTCCCCACATACTCTCTAATCCCTGAAGACAAACAAAACACTCGCTAAAGTAAACCATAAAGGGTATTTTCGGGAAAAAAAACTGATTGAGTTTTGATCAAATATTTGTTAAACATTCTAGCAAGAGGTGTTTGTTTGTGAGGGATCTTAATACCATTTAACGTTTGAGAAGATGTATCACTACCTCTTACGGCAGATGTCAACAATGCACAAGTCAAAAGGTCACTCACTGGGAAATGGTGTTGGTGTCCAGGTCCACACAGCTAATATCAGCAGGGGGCTCATAGAGGTCAAAGTAACGGGAGTCGACCCCCACAATGAACGGGCACGGGGCACTGAGCACGTCCGCCAAAGCGAGCGGGCACAGAGGAATGTACGGGCACGGCCAGTGGAAGGGGAAAATCATCTGAAGGACAAAGACATAAAAACATCAGTGCATTAATGGCTCCACTCACTGAAGCTGAAGGCTGAATTAAAGAGTCTTTTTCTTGGAGAGTCTAAACATATCTATGCGATTCCACTAATCAAGGCCCTGATGAGCGCCAAACATTAAAATTAGATGTGTTAACTTAGGATTCCAACAAAATTATCCATGAATGCAGCCTTTCAGTCCAAGGACTGTAAAACCCAGGTTTGGGGAGAGAGAAGAGCAAATAAGCAAAAAAGAACATCTATGATCCTGTCAACCGAAACTCATGCACTGTCTCACTGGATTATTTAGCTGCATATGGGAGAACTGACTTGAGCCAGTTAAATTATAGATGCCATAAGGAAAGCAGATCTCTTCAGCAACATCACTCTCAAAGACAGAGCACGTGGCTGGCTGCCTTAAGAGACCCAAGCTGTGTCAGCAGACTGTCTCTGTGAGAGAGGGATGCACAGGTAGACAAATGGAGCCGTGTCCAGAGGGACTCACCGACACCAGAGCTTCAGTCACGCTGGTCAGCACAGCCGGCTGAAGGGAATGTACCAGAATCTTATGCTCAGTGACCGCCAAAACCAGTAGGGTGACTGCATTCTTAGGGCCGAGGTTCAGCAAGAGTGTAGAGAGACGTCCACCACTAACGGTCGGGAAAACGCACACCCAAACACACAGACACCCAGACACACACACACACACACACGCACACACGCACACGCGCACACGCGCACACGCACACACGCACACACGCACACACGCACGCACACACACGCACACACACACGCACACACACGCACACACACGCACACACACACGCGCACACAAACAGAGGGGGAGAGAGAGAAAGAGGGAGAGAAAAGAGCTCATTTAAAATCAAATAAGATAGAACAAATCTGTAGAGAGTATTTGAGGTGTGTATTTGACATGGCAGACATGGTGTAGTGTGCATGTCCTACCTCAGAGGCAGAGGAGAGGACACTGGTTGGCTCAGCATCAGGCTATCATGTGGAGACAGCTGGGCAGCGCACACACAGACACACACACACAGACAGACACACACACACACACACACACACACAGTATCAGACACAGTCCAGCTAACCACAATACCTGTTCAAACAAGGTAGCTCACTGTAGATAAGCTAGCATACTGGAAGCAGTTTGTACTTTCTAATTTTGAATAATATGTGAAACATTGTTCATTCAAACGGTCATAAAATCACTAAAATGACAAATGAATATTAAGTGTGTTACAACTGTACAAAATGTGGTGCATGCACCATTTTTGCATTGTTCAATATTACCTACTAGTTTTTTATATAATGTTTTTTGTACAGTGCTCATATGTCATAGACAAAAGTGGTTTAAGCTTAAGTTTCTTGACTGAACAGAAGACGCCACTGCAAATTATTTAATTTTGAGCCTTGATAAGAAACCTGGTTAGGAAACAGAAAAGGTGTGGGAAAAAAGCTCACTTGGACCAGAATGCGTGGTCTCTGAGATGAGGGGAATGGAACCTTGTGCATGAAGTGCGAGATATGCCTGTGGAGAGAGAAGAGAAAGATGTCTAAATATCTGAAAGATTCTCTCAAAAACGACCTAAAACTGTAATAAAACCCCCCATGGCTTTTTCACTCACTTCTCAATGGGCAACGTGTGCGGGCCCGAGATTGAGTAACGGTAGAGGAAAGTGAGAAAGCTCCGGAAAGCATCAAAGAAGGGCCAGTGGGAGAGGAGGCAGATGCTCTTGTTGGTGTGTACCGTCATGGAGTTGTCTTGCCCGAGGGTGCTGCATGGTAAACCCAACTGGATTCGCTGCCTTTCAGTCAAACTCTCCGAAGGATATGCCTCATAGAACTGAATGGCTGCTCCATACACCTGTATGCACAGTAAACACAGGTAGATTACCACACAGACACTCACACCTTAGCATTACACATGCATTCCTTACTTATGGACGAATAAAATGAGAAATATGTCAAGAGACTTGCTTCTGTTTAATCTGTGTAAAGCTTGGTGGTTTCATTTGCATATCAGAATGTTTTTGCTCTTTTTTATTTTTGGTTTCTCTTCTGAGCCTGTGTGAATTTCACACTAGTTTCTTGTCATCAGAGAAATGCTGTTTTTAGTTGTTCTTTTACTGTCTATCAAAACACAACAGACAGATCTGAAATATCTCAGCCGAGACATGCTTCTTTGAAGTCACTCACCTAACTGAATAAATTATGAAACGATGCATTGTGAACTGTCTGGAGACTCCTGGGTTTAACGGGGAGAATGCAAAGTGCATTGGAGCGTTCACCATTCCTCATGCACTCTACCGCATCCCAAACAGACATCCCACAATGCATTTTTAACTGGACCAATCACAAATGTCCCTCTAACATTCAGTTCTTCCTTTGTAGTCTGTGAGTATTTTTGCCATTCCAAACACAGGTCTCTAGCTATTTAATATTCACAGCACAATTTAAAAACAATGTGAATCAACTTAGTTCCTGATTCTCCTGAAAATAATACATGTGCCAGAGTAGATAAGACAACCAGGACCCTGAGGGGCTGTGTGTGAGCATGTGTGTGTGCGCGTGTGTTAGAGTGCGCATGCAGCGTCACCTTCTCTCCAGAGGCGCCAGTGAGAACGAATGTTGAGAAAATGGGCAGAGAGTATTTGGTGTGAGAGGGCCAACACTCTATGGATGCTCCCATTGGCAGACAGAATAAGGGCACAGACTCAGGGAGAGGAAAAGACTCATAGTCTTCCTCTGGGTACCTGCACAGTAGACCTACACACACACACACACACACACACATCATAGCTAATTAGTACACCCATCTCTTTAACATCTGGCATGTAGCATAATCAATACTCAGTGCAACATAACTCATTACAAATTCATGATATAAATGACACAAAACATGCGGAGTTTGTAGGTAGATTGTTAAAGTCATAATTCTGGTATGACATAACACATAGCTATGTACCGCAGAAGAGGAATGTGTTCTGACAATGCCAAATATGAGTCATACATTTGGGTTGCCTGAAGAAAGAATAACTGTCCCCACCTCCAAACATTTGTCTCACTGAGGAGACGGCGGTGTCTCAAAGATAGATTAACTTATCACACACACACACACACACACACACACACACACACACATGCGCACGCGTGCACGCGCATACACGCACACACACACGCACACACGCACACACACACACACACACACACGCACACACACACACACACACACACACACACACACACCTTTTCCAAACCCTCTGTTTCCTCCAAACAACTCAAAAATAAAAATGCAAGATGATTTTGCAATCAGAAGTACCTGCTTTGAATGCAATTGTGTTGGTTTTAGCCAAAGATTTCTTGTAACACAGGTACACAGAAGAACCCCACTGAAAGAGGAGAAAGAACACAAACGCCCACTGAGAAATGACACTTACATTACACACAAATCTCAGTAGAATACAATACAAAATATGTCCGCTGAAAAATGAACACTCCTAATATTTCATCCTTCAATTCCTTTTTTTTTTTTTTTTTTGGCAGAGACCATGAGTAAGGGGCTGGGATTTTCTCACCATGCTGCTGTTGAGGTTCTTGTCCACTTTGCAGAAAGTGTGGGGAGGCGTCTCTCCTTTGCCAGGGATGATGACACAGATGTCTGTGACAGCCAGCTGGGCGTGGGAGTGGCTCTCTGCCGCCCGCCGGTATGTGATGTAGATCCTCTGGGAGGAGGAACTGCTGATGTTGGCAGGGCGACCGGAGGGTGTGGTCTGAATGATCTGACACCCTGGCTTCAGCTTCTCTCGCCACTCATAGAGAACGCTGAGCAAAAAAAAAAAAAAAAAGGTTGAATTTTAATCACTGCATTTTCCCTTGTTTCATCTTGTTTATTGTTACAGTATTAGTAGTCAGCAGCACCACCTCGAGGGATTTCTCTCTAACAGAGCTGAATAGGAAAGTGAACAAATGGGTTCCATGCTGAAGCTTTCTTCTCCCTTTCACTAAGCAACTAAAAAACGATCGCTAGTATTAAAATATTAAAACATTTCCACAGGGAAAGTGAAATTTATGGCACACCACGTATTAGAAAGGCATTACAAATCTTACAGTGAATACATAAAGACATAACGAATGCCCACACCCTCTGACTGAATTCTAATGGAAACAGGAACAATAGCACACAGTGACCTACAGTAGCTTAGACAACAGTGTCTTACCCCAGGTCTGTTAGGGGCGGTTTGTCTCTGCCTCTCCTGTAGCAGAGGAAGATCTGTGGTCCCATAAGACTTCCTCCAGTCAGCTCTGCAGGCAGACCTGACGGGGTACAGTCCAGGCAGGTATAGCCCCGTGGCACCTCCTCCCCTTGAGAGCGAATGATGACAGCCACATCGGTGATGGGAGCCTTAGGCTGCGCCGCAGCCCTGTGACAACCATCGTCAACGTGACTCTCCTCCTCCAGAGGTTTAGACGAGTCCGTTAGGCCTGCTACCACAAAGTAGTCTGCTACGCGTGGGCTTTTGTCCTCCATAATTTACCTTCCCCATAGAGAGAGGACTGTATATCTGCAGGAGAGAGTGAGAGAATAAGGGAGGGTGTGCGTGAGAGAGAGAAACAGAGAGAGAGAGAGAGAGAGAGAGAGAGAGAGAGAGAGATTTGGTCAGGGGTGTTAGCCAAAAGTAGAACACACCCGTTTTACATTACAGGATGTCAGTCATTTGAGAAACTATACAGAGCATAGCGATTAACAGTACCAGGTATATGGCAGCAAGAAAAGGCACATATACTTGACATTAAGCAATAGCTGGCTCTCACTCAGACTTCAAAAGATCTACATGAAGGTGCATGACTATATGCATGACTGAAGCCAATATGAAAAATTCATTGCACACATCTCAGCTCCAGGATGTTTAAGTGAAAAAAAAAAGGCTGAGCTGTGTGTTTCATGGTTTGACCATTCTGTGAGAGAAGCTCTGGCCTTGCAGATATAAACAGTTACCATATGGTAAAAGGTTTATAGCACTGTGTTATGCCATGCTCCGCATGTTTGGGTCCCTCGTTCCAGAAATGTTTTGTTGTAGGACACATTCACACAAAACACAAACACAAACACACACACACACACACACACACACACACACACACACAAACCCATAACCAAACAGACTTGCATGCCACTAGTTTCTTATGAGGCACAAGACCATATGGAATCAATCACCAGACATTCCTGCTGTACATAAAAGCATTTTTTCCAGTTATACATATTGTGGTGCTTCCTTTCTGCTACATTAATGTTTTGAGAGGAGACCAGTCCTTGGACTATGCTGTATCTACTTCAGTTCAGTTTTCTCTCAATTAAATTTTGGCAAAGAGCAAATGACTTCTTAAAATCCACTACCGTCGAAAGCATAAAAAAAAGAAAATGAAATCATGCTCCCAAACAGAAGACTGGAGAACATAGAGACTCAAGAACAACCTTGTAAAAAAGACACTGAGTGACAGACTTGATAGACGATGGCTGGCACTTAAACTCAGTGCCTAGATGAGTGTGATTGAGTACCACAGTCTCCTCATGGTGCCATAAATACCTGAAAGATGCAGTCCAGTGGTGCAAAGCCATGTTTGCCAACCTCTCTGGACCTGTTTTCTCTCCTTTACCAAGTCACTCTGGTCCACAGACACACACACACACACACACACACACACAAACAAACACAAACCACACCGCACCACACCACAACACACCACACACGCACACACACTAGCAGCTGGTTCTGTGACCTTCTGGGTTAGTGCGAGACATTTGCAATAAAACCATCCCTCACCACCAATAACACACGGTAACAGTCTTTTAGTGTACCATCAGCGTTACTGCAGAGGAAAACAGATGCTTTCTCCATCTCCCACTCTCTGGGGGCTTTAGGTGGAGACTAGCTCTTGGGTGGAGATGCTTTTCTGGGGTTTATATTAGCGAGAGGCAAAGTCACGAGACCAAGCTTAAGAGCTTAAGGGAGAAAACTGACCTACTGACTGGCTTGTTTGCGATGCCCAAGGATTTCTTTCAGCCTGTTCAGGACTGAAAAATTCGTACTGAAAACGCATGCAACATGAATCTTTTTCCAGTTGCACTCATTTTAAGGTCAGTGGAGAGAAGAGTTCAGTTTTATTGATCTCAGATGGACTACGGGATTAAGTGGATCATACGAACCTAATCCCCCTCATCCTTGTAAACCCTCAAAGCTAAATGAGGTCTTTCTTGAACACTCTCACTCGCTCACTATATCTCATCCATGAGTGGTAGCAGAAAAAAAAAAAATTAAACTTCATCTACCTCTCTATTCTTTACTTTATCTTCCTCCCATGATGTCTCTCTGGGCTGGATTTGCAACTAATCAGACACATTTTTTTTTGTTTGTTTTTTTCTCAGATCAAACGGACATGGAAATTTTTCCTTCCATCTTCTTCTATCATTGCACGGTTCCGGTTCCTACATCCACCCACTCCTGCACATGCTCAGGTCAGAGGACTGCAGAGATTCTGCTAAAAATACAGAGGCGTAAAACGTAGCAGATGTGTCACATGTTACACAGCAGATTTAGGATTATATATAGACATAATCTCCCGGTCCAACTACCACACCATCCGCTGAGGCAGACTCTGCCCCCTCACCAAGCCAGCAAGAGCAGACCTCTCAGAAATTATAATCCTCACCATGGCAACAGAAGGGGAAAAAAACAGCAAATTTTCGTCATTCCGTTGAATTTAGAGGAAAAATTATGCTTCAGTTTAATCAAATCTCAGGTTATCCAACTAAGTTTCATAATGTGTGTGATGGCCTCAAGTCACATTGTGTAATTCTGTAATAACTTCTGATTGTTTCCTGACCATTTCATCAAATTATATCTGCCTATTAAAAATGGGAAAAAAAAATTAGATACTTTAACCTTTGTTACGTGTCGAATATTCAGTAAGTTGCTGTTTAATAACACAATGCTTTAAATTATGCTGAAGACAATCACAGATGTTGTGTTTTGGTACCATGTTCATCCACAGTACAAAACACATCCCAGTCTATACAAACAGAGGAAGATTCAACAAATGTATTTTCAATACTATGTATTCTCAATACCTTCCCTGTACTATAATGGAATTGCATGATTTGACATCACTTTACTCTAAGCTAAATAACAACTTTAACATTCATCAGTCACTCACAATGATTTCAAAGGGAAATGATGATGGAGGAAAAAAATGCTTTGATAATCTGAGGAGCTGCCGAGAAGCGTGTGTCTTCTGCTTTCATTATTCTCCCAGGACTGACTCATGAATTTCTCTAACTATACTCTGCAGCCATATGAGAGCGTCAGCGCAGGGGAACTTATATCCCCTGGTTGAGAAATACCATGGTAACATCAATGAGAGACTGAAAAAAAAAAAAAAACAAGAAAAACCAAACTCGGAACCATTTCCTTCAACGGCAAAACAGCATGGATCCCACGCAACGGAAATCCTTTAAGAGCTTTCAAAAGAGACTGCCTCTATCAGAGTGTGAGCTGAGTCCATCCACTGACTATTTTAGCAACAGGGAACTCCTGTTTGACGGCTGACGTGTTTCCTGACACTCTTTCTCAATGTGAAACACTGAAATAAACACAAAATTTAGTTGTACAATTTTTAGTTCCCTTTTCCCTTTAAGATGACCAGCCTAGAATGAGTCATACCTGACGGTTAGGAAGAATGATATAAGCCAAACCACAGTGCAGCAATTATGGAACATCCCATTATTTAGGCAATATCACCACATTAATATAGTTTTAGTGGCATTAAGGGGCACTCTGTGATGTAGGCCCATTTGACAGACATGTTCACCGATTTATTTTTTCTGCAACACTGATCTTACCTTAAAACAATTTCATCAGCGGGAATCTGATGTGTTCAGCGGGCTGTGATGGCTATATCTCAAGATGCTTACTTCAGTGTCTCTGCCACTGAAAATTATGGAAGTAATGAAGCCAAGATTTCAACTAGCCATCCATGGTTTTGTGTGTTCCTACTGCTTCCAACAAAGGTTGCTAATTGTCAGAATGTTGGCTATCACTCGCAATGCAATTCATCAAACTCCCACAGTGATTTTTTAAAGATAACAACCGAAGAAAACCATCTTTAAAAAATGGCTAATTATTCCTTTAATGTAAACAAACATTCTAAAAGTTTCTCCTTTTTGATAAGCTGCTGATTAGTTGAGACATGTCTTAAGGTGTTGATATCTTTTGCACAATTCATAATTGATTTAATTACATCACTTATTTAAAACATTCCTTAAATTTTAAACTGGCAAACAAAAGAGAACAACAACAAAAAAAAAAGGCGAGAGAAAAGCCACAGGACAAAGCACTCTAAATATCCATGGGCGGTACATGGCAGGTTTACTCTGTTACTGTGGGTAAGATAAGCATACCTCCTCTCTGACCAGTCTGTGGCTCTGGGTGCCAGAAGAGGACCAAATTCAAGAGTCTGTCAAGAACAATGAACAAGATATCATCCAGTCGAGTGAGAGCCAAGGCCTGTGGCCCCCAGCCAGAGTACCCTGGATCAGGGAGGTTTCTGATAATACACATTACTGGAACAGGAGGGAGGCCAGGAGGAGAAGGCACACTCAAGGCTGGGAGGGGAACTAATGCAGCACATTTGCCGAACCATCTGGTTCTACTTACTCCGTGGAGGTAGACATCTGATTCCTTTACCCCATTGCAAGAAACATGCAGACATCCCAAGTATTTACAACAAGAGGAGACAGACTGGCCATTGCTAATCTGCAATGCTTTTGTAGATGAAACTGGTCTGGGACACATGTGAACGAGCAAAAATGTCAACAAGCTTGCATAAGAAAAACAACAACAGCTCAAAGCAGCCCCTTTAACGCTGTAATTTTGATAATGTCTGCTCGCAAACACCATAGCAGAGCACATGAAAGAAATCCTGCCATAAGGTTGTCAGTGTTGACGTCAAGTCTAATCATACATTTTAATAACTCAACTCCAGACACCCACGTCTCATTCAACAGGCTCTGGAAGCTTTCTGTCAGAACAAGAACTTCCAATAGCATTCTGAGTCATGCCAAAAACTTTTACAGATAACATAATTATGTTAATTTGTTTAAATATTACATTTTTAAATAATGAGTCATTTCTGAGAGTGCGTTGCACAGTTATTGAGAGTACGAATTAAAATAAAGGATAGAATAAGCCACAGTAAGCTGTGGACACAATATCTGAGACATTCATAAAATGCAAGTACAGTCCAAGACAGCTGGTTTGGGTTACATGGGACAGGCCAAAATGAACTCATACACAGAACTGCTTACAAAACATCATTCCAGAATGGATGACCATTCACAACACTCTGATTATGGCTCTACATAAATGAAGATTCTAAGAGCCTCTCTGAAGTTGGACATGACTTATAAAGCACTTGTACCCTCAGGTCAGGGCAGACAATCAACAGGCGACAGGTTATTCATGTCTCTTGACCCTCATTATCTGTACAGCCTTTGAACTTATCCACGGTTCCCTTGGCAGCCCATGAATCAACCGAGTTTAGGAGATTATGGAAACCAACACGGGCACATAAACTGCATCCTCAGTTGCGATGGTAAATAAATAATACGAAAGGTATAACTTAAAAGCTTGTAATAGCTCACTGTGTGTTGATAACCAAAACAAAAAGAAAAACACAGGATGAAGAACACAGGTCCAACATTCTTGCGTATTAATCGTACCCTAGCAAAAACAGAAAATTACTGAAACATAATAAGCCCATATGGCCAAAACCAGGAATAACATTTCATCTGGACCAATAACATATACTGAGTAAATATGGAGGAGTACACCATATGATGTTTCCAGTATATAGACAATTCGTTCTGAGAAGACCCAAGCGAAGGACTATATTTTTACAATATGGTTATGTGATGGTCTGACCCGTGGTAACACAACAGTAAACGTGTGCGATTTGGACACACATTGCCCTTGTAAACATTAAAGCAAAACATTCCACCATGAAGTCTGAATCACGGAACTATTCGAGTGTTGGCTTTACAATAACGAATCGTAACCAATAAAATCGTTCAAGAACGATCAAAAGCCCTAACCAGAAATGACACAGCCTTTAACACGTTTTACTACAACATGTCTTTTCTACATCCCTCGAAACACAACAGAATAATTTCACAGTTATACATTAAACCACCGATACATAAATCTGTACAACAAATCTGGACACAAAAACAGAGCCCTCAAGCTTATAGCAAATGGCAGATGTTGATTTCATCAGATCATATTACATGTTGTGCAGAAAATTATTCGTACTTACAATCTAGGAGCGTAGACGCCGAATTTTCACAGATGAGCAGATGTCTCAGGCGCATATGTTTGCTATTTCATTTTCGTCGGACTGTGTAGATCCTATTAAAATTTCTTTCATTTACAGAGAAAATAAATTAATTTTCCCTTCTAATATGATAATTCTACGTTTGCCTCCCGTACTATATCTCACGGCATCTACCTCGCTCTTTAGATGCGCTCAGTTAGATCACAGCGCAAGCGCTTATCAAAACCTGCTATCCGCACACGTGACAGCCCACAAACCAAAAGACGTCACTTGGACTGAATACGTTTAATCTCGATCTGCCATGGCTCTGATGCAAAGGAAGTACGGCAATCGCGTAGTGTTGTCAAATCGGAAAATTAGCATTTAACCAGTTGTGTTGTTTCGACCTATAGCCTATGTTACCAAAATGCTTTGAATTTGTAGGTACGGTTTATGGAGAGCCTAATGTGATTTTGGGAGAGTAAACCATAAAGTGCTACGACAAATCTGATTTTGCTGGAAATTTTGTGGACGTATGTCGTGAGTTCTACAAGTATCATTATGAGGAACAGAACCATAGGCTTCATTGGTTTTTTAAGTCATAAATTACAATTTCCGATCCACTTACATTTTATACTCCCCTAACAAGAATTCAGTTGACAGTGATTACAACCCTGGTTGGTGGTTGGAAGAGGAGAGTGGTGGACTACTGTATGAAAACATTAATATGATTGTTTTTGCAGACTTGTAATTTACCTTTTCGTGTTTATTTTATTAAGATCTCATAGTCAAAAGATGCAAAATTGCCAAGAGTTTTACTGTCCCCAAGTGGTCTTTCGTGAACATTGCAGCTGTTTCAGCCGGACTGGCGCTCAATCAAATATAACAGTGAATTTGTCCAAATAAATGTACTTGGTGTTGTGGCCTCATTTACCATTGTCTCATACATAATGTCGTTTGATTATGTTAACAATCTTATAACGACATTACATTCCACGTCTCAGTTTCAAACGAAGAAGAAAAGATGTTTAGGTTCCACCGAGATTTGAACTCGGATCGCTGGATTCAGAGTCCAGAGTGCTAACCATTACACCATGGAACCTCTTGATTAAATGGCAGTTGTTTTCAACCTTCAATATAGCAGATTATGCTGCAGCGCCTGACAGAAATCTTCCGTCAACAGTTTTCTTTTTTTCTTTATAGGAGAATGAACGACCTTATTTTCATATGGGATGTAATCAACGTCCATAAAAATGGCAATAATGTAATGTCTTAATTTTGGCGTTGTTCATACAGTGAGACTTAAATCCTGTGGAGGACTTTTTTTAAAAATTATTTTCATTATTACTGAAACTTTTGAGATTCTTTAAACGCTGCCACATTTACGCTCCTGAATCTTAAACTATTTTACACATTTTGTGGGTATCTAGCAGCAAAGGGCGGGACCTCTGTTTTCTTTCGGTACATTATTAGCTGTATGACTCATGTGTCTTTTATTTTGACAATATCACTTATAGGAAGTCTATTTGATGATGAGCTAGCATGGCTACCGCTTAATCATCCACTTTGACTGCAGTGCAGAATCAGCTGAGAAGATAGCTAGGTCCTCTCTCTGTTGTTTACCCTTTTTGGACGTAAGATGGGGAATAGAGATGATGAGTATGACTATTTGTTTAAAGGTAAATTACATATCTTTCTTTCAGCACGTTTTCTTTCGCTGACTGTGTGTTTAGCCATTTTTCGTTTAGTTTTGCGACTAGCGAAGTTACTCCGATACCCTGCGTCCCCACCTTGGCCACCTAGCTTAGCTCGTTATATTAGGCAGGGAGAAGAAGCTAGCAAATTAGCCTCTCAAAAAGCTTTGATATACGCTGTCCGAGTCAAACTCGTATACCAATAATCGATGAAAAGTCGTAAGAGAATCTATTGAAATCTGTTTCTGTTCTGACTTGAGCATATAAATGAAACAAAGCGTATCTCCAGTGGTTGCTAACTAGACAGCCTGTTAGCCACCCATTAGTAAATTTTAACCATATTTTGAGATGTAAAGAACTATTTTGCTGTCAACGTTCCTTAACAGTCATCGTTTTAGTTGTTACATGGATAACGAAATTAACAAAAATCTCGATTCCGATAGCGAATCTTCTCCGTTTGATAGTAACCTCAGTTAACTTAATGGTCGTGGATAAGTGCTAGCAAGGGTTACGTATTTGCTAGCCAACGGCAGTAGCTTTGGTAGCGAAAAGTAAGCCGTAACCTCAAAAGGAAAATTAGGATGTATTGTTTCGGGACACTTGAATTGCTCCTAGAAGTGGCTGTCATTTTTCTGAATGATACATTGGTTAGGAAAAGTAAAAAGTCGTATTTAAAAGAAGAGCAGAAATGGTGTGCTGTGATTGAATTCACGTTATCTTTATCTAACATAGCCTGGTTGCCGAAGTGCTTCTTGCAAAGATATTGTTTTTTCTGGCAGTTACAAATCAGATAACTTTATTTGCATCCAGACCTTCTCCATAGTTTTGTATTTTCAAAAGTGAGTCACAAATCTCACAAATACTGGCTTCAAATTGTTGATGTATTTGAATAAAAATCTATTAGAATGACAGCTCTTGCACTTCTGCTTACGGCCATGAAGGGAGTGAAAGTCCCCTCCTGAAACTGATACAAAAAGAAATGTAAGACCTGCTCCATGGGGTTAGAAAACTGCTGCCTTACTAACGTACTCAAATGACAATCTTAATGTTTGGTAATCTGTGATGTTAGTCATTCCCAGACCAATGTAAATATACTGGCTGACGTATGTCTGAGCTTGGTAGGACCAGAGTTCCTCCTAGGACGATTTCTCCAGCTTTGATCTTAATCTGTTACACCTGAATATACTATTCAGAAGCTTATCATGCCCTTGATTTATCTGAATGTCATAATTGTATGTGATTGCCGCAAAAGCTTTTATACTCTGTATATCCACTCTATCAGCACTAGGCCTACCTACCCTCAAACCTTTTATCACGGCTGACATTTAGGTCACTGGTTACCCATACCAGTATTCTGCCCTGGATATAGCATCACATCAAACTGACTCTGTGCTTAATTTCTTTGATTGTGGTTTTTCACTTCATATTTGTATTATTAACAGTGTTTATTAAATGTAAAATGTACATCAAGAACATTTTTACAAAGGGTTTTGTATACACATTTGAAAATAGTTGTATTGATGGCACATCACTTTGTAATGCTCAGTCACCAGGGGGGTGTTCCAGAAGGCAGGTTTAGTGAAAACTCTGCATTAGTTAACTCAGAGCAAGTAGTACACCTCTTAATAGCAGAGACCTATGGTTTTGCTAGGAGAATTAAGCCATATGGTTTCTCTGTTAGGAGGTTTACTACTTACTCAGAGTTTTTCTAAACGCGCTTTCTGGAATACTCCCCATTTAGATGCTCAAATAGCCAAGTTATAGCATTCATATGTGATTTAGTGTCCTGCTGTTTCTCAGTATTTTTTAGATTTGATTTTTGTTTAAAAAAAAAAAAAAAGCTTATGCCTATAGATTGCCTTCTCTGAGGTGGAGTATGTTCCTTGACAAGTGTGTTTCTGGGGTGTTTCTACTCTGTGATGGGGGTATTTTAGGCTCGCGCACGTCATGGTACAAATGTAATTATGTTGGCAAGTCTGTGAATTTATTAAGTTTGAATGGCCTCTAAATTGTACTCTGACTTGCTTTGAGAATTACAGATTCTATGGTCTATTTTTTATAAATGCTTTTGCATTTTATACATTTTTCACAGATAACAGGGTTAGCCTATGTGTCACTGACTGTTACTAAGTGTGGTTATGAAATTAACATAGAATTTGGGGAAGTTTGCAGCTTGAGTTTCTCATACTCTTATATGTAATTGTAAAAGGTATTGGGTACACAACAAACAAATTTGGTCAGTAACATTGTTTAAAGATGCATTAAGACCTTTGTTAATATTTGTCCTGTGACTTAAGCTGTTGTTCACCTTTTTCACTTTAAATTTTCCCTTCAATAACAGTATAATGAACAAATGTAATGAGTTCTACTGGAAACTCAGAGGGTAGTTACCTTGAATGCAAGCCTGTTGTTTTGGTGGGTGAATGAAAGAAAATGTTTGTTTTTGTTTTTTAGTGGTTCTGATTGGTGACTCAGGTGTAGGGAAAAGTAACCTGCTGTCCCGTTTCACCCGTAACGAGTTTAACTTGGAGAGCAAGAGCACCATTGGTGTGGAGTTTGCTACCCGCAGCATTCAGGTGGATGGGAAGACAATTAAGGCTCAGATTTGGGACACAGCTGGTCAGGAACGCTACAGAGCCATCACCTCAGCGTAAGTGTGTGTCTGCTCTTATCAAACAGACCTTTCAAAATGTCCAACAAAGCTTATATGACATTACTGTTGTGAATTCTTGGCTGATTTAGAAAATGTGTTTCATTGAATTGTCACCACCCTGTCATTGCGATCCATTCCTTTTTGTTTGTGAGTGTGTGTTTGTGTGTGTGTGTTAAATGTTTTATCATGTGAAAGTGGGAGAACTTGTCACTGAATATTTGAATGCAGTTAGTTAACATTGCTTATAGAGACCATATCGAAGGTGTTGTGTTTGTTACCTGTTTGGACTGAAGGTATTACCGTGGAGCAGTGGGGGCTCTGCTGGTTTATGACATTGCGAAGCACCTGACCTATGAGAATGTGGAGCGCTGGCTGAAGGAGCTACGGGACCACGCCGACAGCAATATTGTCATCATGCTGGTTGGCAACAAGAGCGATCTGCGGCACCTTAGAGCCGTGCCAACCGACGAGGCACGGGCCTTCGCAGGTCAGAAACGCAGCCCACACGTACAACTGCCCCTCCAGATCTATACAGACTGTGTCCCCTTCGTGTTTACTGCGCTTGTCAGTGTGGAAAAATCTGTTGTAAAGGCTGTGGATGGGGGGGGGGTGGTGCTCTTGTGTATCAGTGTCACTGACATACTTTATTTCTATATGAATGTGTCCTGTGTCTGCAGAGAAGAACGGCTTGTCTTTCCTTGAGACCTCAGCTCTGGATTCGACCAATGTCGAGACAGCCTTCCAGACTATTCTGACCGGTGAGACAACTTGTTTGTCCTTTTTTTTCTTGGTCATCTTGAAGGAAGAATGTATTCCTTTAAAAAGCATTTTTCCCTCCTCGACTTCAGAAGTGCATCGTACTGGCGATCAGATTTGCATGCCAATGTGTAGGTTGTGTAATGGAGAGAGGGGATGGGAAGGCAGGAGAAAGAGAGGAGAGATAGAGAGAGATTGTTTGAGCCAGCAGCTTTTGGCTGAAGGCCATTTCCTTATGAATGAGTAATCAAAGAATTGGCCATGGTTGGGTGGGTCATTTGAGTTCTTCCAACCAGAACGTGACGGTAATAAAAAGCGTCCAAGTTGTATTGCTGCACTGTTGTGACGCCGGATCTAGATGCCTCCTCATAGTGCAGATTACAGTAATCTTAAACATTTTAAGAGCACTGCTATCAGTAATTACATTACCTCAGGCGTGCTGTTTTTATCCTTAAAGTGTTCTAAAGCAAAGACAAAGCCAGAATCAAAGAAAACAAAGGCTGCCAACAGTGCGCCGGTCTTCTGTGACCCTCTGCACTAATCATCTTGTCTCTTGCCACTCGCTCCGCAGAAATCTATCGCATCGTGTCTCAGAAGCAGATGTCAGATCGCCGAGACAACGACATGTCACCTAGCAACAATGTGGTGTCCATCCAGGTGCAGCCCACTGAGAATAAACCAAAGATGCAATGCTGCCAGAGCATCTAGCAGCCTCGTTCCACCTGCAAAGCCCCGCGCACCCCCTCCACCCCACTCCACCCCCCCACCTCCTTGCCCCTCCGCCCCACTTCTCAAAGACTGCTTTGGTTCAGACATGCAGCTGCACATCCAGGCTCAAGCACAGAGGCTGTGTTTCCATTCCTGGATCTCCAAGGGTCACCACCTGCAATCTGGACTTTTTTTTTTTTTTTTTTTCTTTAATTTGTTTTTTTCTGCCGTGGTAGGCTTTTATATCGCAGAATTTTAATAATCAGACGTGCTGATCTTCACAAAAATGTCTTAATATATAATATTCATGTGCAAAGTGTGATGATGTTTGTTCTCGTGTATGTCTAGAGCGTCTGGTCCATGCGGCTGTGGCAGGTTGCGAAGCCCTGCTGTACTGGATGGGTTCCAAGGAGAATAAAGGAGAGGACAGTGATGACACAGAGGAATAGAATAGAATGGAACCTTCCGTGGAAGACAGTAGAATGTTCTGTCAAACGCTCAGCTCCTGGATATTAGAATGTCCTCTCCTTCTATTATTGTGCTTCTAGAGGTGTGTGTTAGTTGTGTGCCGTAGAGAGAGATGATGTCTTCTGTTGCTAGCTGTTTGACTAAAACTAGGGCCCAAAAAGCCGCAGACCTCCCATCCTTTAGCCACGGCCAGTTTTAATCTATCCCTTCACATTGCGTGGGGTGAAAATTCTAGCAAAAGAACACTTTTTTTTCTTTTTTTTTTTTAGTTATTTTATTCAGGACTGACTTTATAGGGTAATCTTGCACATAAATTACTCTGATACTTGAGTGTGGTTGCACCTGTGGACCTGACAGAACGCACTTTCGTTCTTCATCACGGGGAGGAAATTTGATTATATTCTCTTATCTAACACATAGCACACATGAACACCATATGAAGGCAATACCGCTGACACAATGCCTCAGACTGACGTGTGGTCACTGTAGCTGCTGCATTTGTTTATTCAACATCCTCTATTAAGTACAGTAGTGGTTTCAGTGCCTTTTCTTAATGGAATGTTCCGGAGGAGTTGCCTTCCGTTGCACGCATGTGCTTACACAGTAGGGTTTTCCTCACCTCTTTTCCATTTCCAGCTCAACATAGATCACATTACAAGACAGTGAAGTGAGACCACTGGCACCTAGAACTGGTTTCCTAGATAAGGAGTAAGCTTGGTTCTGGACTGAATTTCATTTTTGAAGGAGGTTCCCCATTAAAAAAAAAAAAAGGTAGTTTAGTACAGGACTGCCCTTAATCATAGTCTGAGAAAGCAGCCCATAAAGTTTCCCTCGTTCTGTATCAGTGTATGTGTTCCAGTTCAGCCTTCTGATTAGTTCCCAGGCAGTTACACAGAGGTAATAACATGACTTACAACTATAATCCTTTTAACTGAGTCTGTTGTCTGAGAAGAAAAAAAAAAAAGACGTGTCAGAACTCTTAAAACAGATTTTAAAAAATGTAGGTTGGCTTCAAAATCTCAGTGTTTTCACACACGTTTAAATACACATCCACACACACACACACACACAGCCCTTTGGACAATGCCCAAATGAAACACTACCATGGGTTTAAGCTAGGGCTTGTGACCTTAAACCCATGGAGACTGAAAGATCATTGTAAAGCGTAGGAATAACAAACTTTGTGCTCTTCACAGAGTCATGTCCAGCCCATCCCCCCCCCCTCTCCTGGGCAAAATGTAAACCCCGCTACCGACCCCCCCTCCCCCTAGGACATACTGTTGTCTGTAGAGTCAATGCCTGTTGTGCTTAAGGAAAGTGAGCCAGGGGAAGTCTCTGTCACAGCGGCGCTGTCTGTCTCTCTGTGCACTGAGCACCAGATATACTAACATCACTACACTTATTAGTCTCTTAGACCTTAAAACCAGTATTTATTTCTGTGGTGTCCTATTGACTGCATTTATTACCCAGTGTCATTGTCCAACTGAAAAAAGAATTTCAAACTATGCTTGATAGTGAATGTTGAAAACAAAAATCAGTTAAGAGTGTATGGCACTGTGCAGCCTAGAAGGTTTAGGGTTTTTTTTTTTGTAGTAATGATTTTAAACAGACATTCCTTTGATTCCTGCTGACTGAGAAACCACTTTGAGCTGTGATGCAATTCTTTTGTTTCTTTTGTTACTGTCTTGTCAGATTGAAATGTCATTGCCAGGTTGAGGTGTGAGCAAAGACTGAAAAAAAAAACCCCGTTGTGTAATATAACGACACACTCAAATGACGGTTGAATCAGGAAGAGTTTATTCTTTAGCTTAGTTGTCTTTTGCTCGTGTAGTTTCACACCAGACACACTTAATGACAAGCCTTACCGGACCAACCCACGAAAAACAGACTTTACCTACCGCCATTCAGATAAGTGGAGAACACCCCCTAAAAAGGGTGAGGGCGATCGTTAAGAGCCCCGTCAATCTAGCAGTGACTGGAATTTCCCTCTTAATATTACGATGTCAGTACAGAGTCAGCATGAACAGGGCAGAAGTAACATTTCACCAGTTCGATCCGCGATTACGCAGCGAGAGAGTCAAAGCCCAGGTTTAAATGCCCTGTTCAGAATCTACAATGGCTACAAGTAAGGAAAACGGTGTGTAGCCATCAGGACTGAGGTAAAGAGAGGAAAGATGAGAGCCGCTTGAGAAAGATCACTGTGTAGGTCTCTATGCATTCTGTATCTGATTCTGTATCTGTCCACCCTCGTACTCGGGACCCTGATGTCAACACATGACTGTTGTTAGAGGCTTCAGTCTTCGGTGCTTTTTTGTTTGTTTGTTTGTTTGTTGTTGGGTTTTTTTTTTTATTTGGCTGGCAGTGCCAATGATGTTAGGGCACAGGATGGCACTGCCAAACCTTCGCCAACCACTGCAAAGAACGCCGTCGTGTCCTAGCACGCTTTTCTCTGCTACCTTGATATTACTGCTATGATTGTCGATGATCTTTCACATATTGCCTCAGTTCTCTTTTGTTTAATTTCAATGTTTAGTCTGTGCTGCACTGTGATTTTCATTTGTGTTATAAATATATTGTTATTCTCTGTCCATTGTAATTCCCATTGATAAAGTGCAAATAAAAAAAGAGAGACTGCAAAGTAATTTAGAGAATGTGGTTTTGAGAATGAGCATACTATCTTAATTTTTTTTTTTAGAATAATTGTTGAAATATACAGTAAAAAATAATTCACCTCTGCTTTATCAATCTCAGATTACCTGTGGTGTGTTAACTTATCCAAGCATTCACTCTGCGGTGAATAACCATTTTTGCCTCACTGGGTCATTCAGAATTTGTTGGACTTCCTCTTTATTTTTCACATCTCACTAGAAAGAAAAAAGTGGTCCAGAAGAGAGAAGCGTTTTTTGTTTTTTTTTTAAACATTGAGCTGTAATAAACAGTTGACACACTGTAGACTTGAATGCTGTTAATCTGTAATAGATGTGTCATCTTAAGATTCACTTAGCAGTTTTTATTTTGCATTTTATAAGAAAACAACAAGTAGCATTGAAATGGAGGAAACATGAAACAATTTGACTGATAGGGCTCAACATAAAACTAATTTATATACAGAGTCAATTACAGGGGAAGGTGGCACTTCCTCCGTGGAACCTGTGTGTGTGTGTGTGTGTGTGTGTGTGTATGTAGGCTTTTATTCCAACCCTGCAAACCCTTACATACCCAAACACACTGGATTCAACAAACTGTTGTATTCTTGATTAGGGTTGGAGGAGACGCTGTATCTTTAGATGAGGAGGGTTACCTGCCCCTTGGCTTGCTGAGTGAGGGACGGTAAATTACTGTCTTTTCTCTATGCATGATTGTCCATTGTGTTATTGCTTCTGCAAGGGGAAAACCCACTGAAAATTAAGCAGTTAATTTAAGTTTAAATGAAGTAAAACACCAACACAGAAAAGACTACTAAAGTCAAGTCTCATGTGAAACACAAGCAAACTGAACACGCCAGTTGAAATGCGGATCCGTCTTTTAGTGTAATATGTATTTGTGATCCCTGCCACTTTGAACACCCTTGTGATACAATTACTCAGACACGAGAGCTTAAGATACATTTTAGACTTTTTAAATATCAATTATATACACAAATGGTGTAATTATGAGGAAGGATCTGTGTGTCAACTGAGTAACTATAATTTTTACATGCGTGGTTTTTTTTTTTTCATTGTTTTACCTTTTCACTAAAAACAAAAACTATACCGTCACTTATGTAAATTAAACCAATAAATAATAAAATTCATTATAAATACATGAATACAAAAGAAAAGAAACCCTTCTGAAGGCCCCACCATTCAGCATTTTAAATATGTAAACAAACAAATAAGAAACATAAAGCATGTTTACAAAACAACAATCAAGAGATGATTTTTTTTTCATAACTATCTTTAAATGGTTTTCATTTATTACTATTTCATCATGCGTTGTCACTAAGGGCTGGAGATTCTCTGTAAAATTATGAATGCTAAGGAGTATGGGGGAGGACCCTAAAGTTCTCTGGTTACCAGTTTTGATTGGCTTTAGTTTTTATAACTCGCCCCAGTCACAGTTCACTTCTCTCTGAAGAGAACAGACAATACATATGTTTTCAGTGCTGTCTTGTTCTACCGGTATCCGCTGATTCATACAGAGCCCGTGAGTTATCACTTTGAGGGGGTGTCTGAATCCATTATAGGAAAGATGATCAACACAGCATTGCTCTTCCGGCCCCCCGGTGGAGAGGCACTGAGGGAAACAGAGTGTCTGCTGTTGGAACCTTATTAGTCGCTTATACTGTTCCAGACAAGGTAAACTCTTTCATCCATGAAGGTGATGGAGGCGAACAGTCCTAGACGTGAAGATGACAAACGGCCGCTGGTGTCCAAGTTTCTGAAGGAGAGGAGCTCTCTCCAACTGTTTTTTTTTTTTTCTTTGTATGGTCCCCTCAGGTCAAACTCAGTTCTCAGTGTAAACAAACGGAGAGCGAGATACACAGCAGCTCCAGCTCTCACTCAGAATAGAGTCATCATGCAACAGAGAGAGAGAGAGAGAGAGAGAGAGAGAAGGAAGGATAGAGAGATGAGAAAAGGCCCTGTTGAGTTGGATGACCATCCTGGCCAATTTCACCACTGTATTTTCGGTCGGCAGCTTCAGTGACTGTGGTGGGCCTGGCTTTTAGAGCAGGGAACTGGGGGGGCTGTCAGGGGGGGGGCGGGGTATGTGTGGGGCTGTGACGCATGGGAAGTATGTCGTAATGACTGGGAATGTGACTGTTCCGAGGAAGGTCGTATGGATTCTGGGAAAAACCTGTCGCCAGTCCGTTGGGTCCCTGGAGAACACTCACTGTTGGCTCTGAGAGAAAATGAGAGAGAGAGAACAGAAATTTAGGGGGGAACATGAAATGTAAGAAACTGATGCATATCCTGCAACTCATATGGGCTGGTGTCCCATATAATCTAATTTAATCCTCAGTAGGTCTCAGCACCAAACACTAGACTAATCTTGACAAAACATCATCAGTTCTTTTAATTCACTGATGCAAGTGCGTTTGTGCAGAGTCAGCACACTTCACACACAGCTGTAAGGCTTGACACCATGACCCTCACACTCACCGACTTCATACACGTTCCTGCTGGCCGTGGGGAGGGTGGAGCCTGAGGTGGTGCAGAAGGACAGGTCCCGATGTGTGGGAGACTTCATCTCTACGTAGCTGCTCTCAGTGTGTTTACATGTCAGGCTTGGGGGGTCTCTGATGGTGGCATAAGGGTTTTCACTGTTCAGGGAACAGGAACTGGTGCTGCACATCGACGCCTTGACGTAATCTACAGCCAAAGATAACACGGCAAGCTTCAGAACACTGCTGGACTAAAACGACATTTTCTATATTAGATGATCTTTTAAAAAAAGCTTGATTATGTTACATCATATTGCTACACATCAGATGTACATTCCGGATGTTTCTGTGTGTCTGCGTTAGAAGATAAACTGATGAAACGTTCAGGTGAAACTAAGGCACAGGGCACCAATAGGGGAGGAGTAATAGAGACACAGGGCACCAATAGGGGAAAAGTAAACTGAGACCCAAAGATATAAGTGTTCCACTGAGTCCTTCATAGAATCCACAGTTTTGGCTCAATAGGGAGGAGTGCACAGTCAGGCTGCAGGGTACACACTCACATTCCACACTGCAGTGTCATATGGAGTCCTGCATAATCTCTGGTCTCTAGCCAGGCTCTTTATCAGAGAGCAGGCATATACCTACAGAACTAATGCTACAGCAAACCAAATGTTAATGTTAAGGAAAGTAACAATGGGAAACTTCAATTGATTTCTATGAATTGATTGTATTTCAGCACACCAGGCAAAACTCAGAAATTTACAGATAATATATGGAAATCGGAGAGAGCAACATCACATGCAAACACCAACCCATTATATAAATAAATTGCTTTTCCAAACCCTTTTTCATATCCAGTGCACAAGTAATTAATGATTATGAATGATGATGAATTAATGAGAGAGCACAAAAAATAAAACCCAGCAGATAATTAACGATGGATGTCAGAGTTCAGTTATTAAAGAGTTTTCATCCAAGATCTAGAGTCATAAAAACTCCTTATTACTCCAGTCATGCCACTGAGCTCTGTACAGTATGCCTGGCTCTGTCCTCAGTTTAGACTGGAGCAGCGGACAGACCTGATGTTAGTTCAGTAGGTCAGTTACATGAACAGTGAGTGTTTGAGGGGGGCTAAAGCGTGAGCAGGAAACACAGCATCCACAGACAATGGCAGTGCTCTGTACTTTTGTTTTAGCTCTCAGCTGTAACACACTTGACTGGAGTAATCAACTAATCATAAAGTTCTTGAAGACTCGAGTCAGGTGTGTTAGTGTCAGACTGGAAGGAAAAAAAGGAAACACACAGTACAGGGGATTCTCATTACTGCAGTTGAAAAACATCTTCCAGCTTTAAAGGAAGAAGTAGTCTGTCAGGAAGGGACCAGCGTGAAGCAGATTACAGAGCAGAATCTCACAGAAAGATAACAGACAAAAATACACACACTGGAGAAAAGGATCGTTATCTTAATGAAAGAGACAGGGAATGCAGTCAGACATGTGGGCGCACGCGCGCGCACACACACACACACTCACACAGATTCTGAGGTTGGCTTGTTTTATTGTGAGATCATTACCTTTAGAGACTCTGGTTGTTTTGTTATCCCGTAGAGTTAATGTGTCGCCTCTTGATACACCTGTTTGAGCACACACACACACACACACACACACACACACACATTATAAACAATTATACAATGACATAAAATGAACTTTTTAGTCTTCTCTCAAAGAACTGTAGTGTAATCGTTTAAGAGAACTGTTCAGAGTTTTTGAGAAGAACTTGCAGAAGAATCCATGTGATGATGAAAGAATGTAAAGTGGAGCAGTATTTCAGCATCACTGACTCCTGTGTGACCAGGAGGATGATGAGAGCATGCTGAAAAACACATTCTGGGTTTACAGTGGAGAGACTGAGGGTTGAGGACTGATTGTGTCTGCATATGGGGTAATCCAAAGGTGGAGGGACGCTGATAAACACAAGTCTTCTTGCACTGCTCTCCACAGAGGATTCAAACTCTTAACAAAATCGACATTACAGCAGGCATATCTGGGTTATGACATAAAGAACATGTTTCTATAGAAAACGAGTGTCAAGATTTCAATCAATACTGGACACACGGAGCTGTGTACAGCTAAGGTTAAAAGTCTGCCTGCTCGACACACCCGACACTACATGAGATCATTACACATTTTTTCAGTCCAGTTTTTTTAAAATACTATTTTCCTTCAGGACACACATTCAATGAAACCGACGCACATATGACAGATCATTACACAACAAAACGTGAAGATCATATGACTCTCAAATGGAGCGGCTCAGTCCTACAGGCGAGATGAACTTAAGCTCCAGTCTAAAACTCAGGAAGTGGCTTTCAGCTTTCATTCCGCCACACAGATCAGATGTTGCATCTGTAACACCTAAAACATGACTCTGGCCAAGGGATCCAGCAACCAAGCTGGTTTTATGCTCTTTAAACTGTGCTCACCTGTGCTCACGCCTCAGGAAAGGCGAGAGGAAACAACAATGGGCCTAAGTGCAACAGCTCTGCTCTAACAAATTTTTTTTTTCTTATAGGAACATTACAAGACTTTCAAGCTAAGGCTGAAAACTTTATCACTGTGGAATTTCAAGTATGTGTGATAGGATTCAAGGGAGTATTTGCATTACTTCCCCCATTCTCGGTAAACTGTCTCCATAGTGACATGATAGCCTTTATCGGAGGTTTACACAGTCCCAGAACAAACTGTGTTTGTCCTCCTCATAGCTCTGGATTGTTCTCTCATCGTGTCTACAAGGTACTTGACAGGAGCAATTCAGTGCAACGTGTAAATATCAAGTTTGCATTTATGTAAAGTCATTGTGCATGATTCATGAATATTTGTTGATGAAAAACATTATGTTCATCATGCTGATATGACTAATCTATCAAAGTGTGTTAATACAGAACTTGGAAAAATTAAGCAATCTATGATACAAATGGGATTTTAAAACAAATGCTGTGTGTTACTGTCATACATACAAACATTTGACCTTGATGTAAAGGGAGGCAGTGTCTCATTAACATTGCATGTCTCATGCACAAAGCAAGGATGAGGAGTGAGCTAATGATTTAGAAACCATTTTTTTTCCCCAACATCCTAGACTCAGACACCTGAACTGCTCCACGCATCTGGCAAACAGACTTTCTCTTTAAACTTGTGGTCAAACAATTGCAGATCCACTTTTCTTACTTCCTTTTTTCAACTGCCCATTGAAACTGATGGAAATACCCGACTCAGAGCTCAAATCTCCCGAGGCCTGCCACATCATGCTGCTCTGGTCTTATTTCAAAGCTGGACATAATGGGGCATTCAGCCTCTGGGGAGAGAACCAATGGACTAATGAGGTCCCTGCTCCCTGCCCAGAGTGACCCTGGGTAATGTAGTCTGAGGATGACTTTAACTCTCCTCTCTCTCTCTCTCTCTCTCTGACCTACAGAGAATTCTCATTAAATCAGCAGCAGGGGAAGATACACTCTAGTGCCAGAAGCCTCTATCAATGCAAAGGAGCAGCACTGAGAGCTGGCTGTTGCTCAGTGAAGGATGGCTTTCTCTCATGCTGCGTGGCTGCATATATCTGTGTGCCTGAGGTGAGGGAGGATGCAGCGGTATGACAAGTCTAATTTTATACTCAGACTCATCATCTGGAACGCCTCAGTACAAAACAAGAACCATCTATCCTGCTCAGGGTGAACAGACACAATTCACACCGAAAGTGTTCATGAAAGGCATGCGTTTACAACCCAGATAAACAGACAAGAGAGTGAATCAGATTTCTTCAGAGGTGGGGAAGAGGAAACAGAAAGAGGGAAAGACAGAGAGAGAGAGAGAGAGAGAGAGAAACAGAGGAAAAATGAGAGAGAGAGAGAGAGAGAGAGAGAGAGAGAGCGAGGGAGAGAGAAATAGGGAGAGAAAAACACTAACCTAAGTCATTAAGATTGCAGTACGCTCTCCACTCTGAGCTATTCCTGTCTCCCTTCTGTAAAAACAATGATAACAACAGATTCAGATAAGAGAACAACATTTCTTTTGGCTACACTTCATTTTCATGTTGCATTTGTAATTTTTAAAATGTGTTCATATTTTGGGGCATGGAAAGGAAGCAAGCAAGCGAGAAGGAATACAAAATGAAAAGAAAGAAAGAAAGAAAGAAAGAAAGAAAGAAAGAAAGAAAGAAAGAAAGAAAGAAAGAAAGAAAGGTGACCCGTGAATACATATGAATGTGGGGCTACATGCACTTGCCTTCAGAGTCAAAGTGCCATCCAGGTTATTACTGATGGATGAAGGGACAGTGCACTGGGCCACAGTGTGGTAACTCGGGTTGGAGAAGCACTGGCCACTGCTGCTACTCTGAGACGTGTCTAAGGGACAGACGTAGAGAGAGAGAGAAAGAGAGAGAGAAAGAGAGAGAGAGAGAGAGAGAGAGTGAGAGAGAGAGAGAGAGAGAGAGAGTTAGCTGTAGAGCTTACACACCACCTGTGTACACAATCTCCCCATGTACCGTCCACTTATCAACCCAATGTGAGTAAAAATTACTACAACTAGTAGTTTACAAGAGTAAAATGTCTTGCAGAAAAGTGAATACAAAGATGTTTCACTCAAATACAGTTATTCTGTGCTGAATTATAAGTATGATGTAAAGTTTTCCACAAACACATAACTTGTACAGAGTTTTTATCGAATCTCAGTTGTTATGTGCTGTCTCTCAGTAACCACTGATTTAGACACCACAGCTACATGGCTAACTCACACAATTACAGCTAATTGAGATGTTTCTACTTTTCCCCATGCTCTTCAACAATGTAAAACATGTCCCAAAACATTTCTCCCATATAAACCCGCTTGACATCCCAATTAGTCGTTCTGAATCAAACATGTGGCAGCCTCAGCAGTGCTCATGTTTAATTGGTATACAGTGATTGGAGAGTTAAGATGGGATAATTGGTCAGTGAGTTATTCAGAAAAAAAGTGCCAACCTCCTGATGCCAGAGAACTGAAGTAAAATCAAAACAAGTCACAAACGTCTGGACAAAAGAATCATAAGTATTAGTTAAGCACTGTAATTTTGACATATACACAGACTTCAGAGAGAAGATGGCTTTTCAGCTCTATGGCTGGGGAGAGAAGTGAGTCATTCTGAATTTCGTGGGTATAGTGCATCCTCTCAGCCAGATTTCTGAGATGTAACACGAAGAGTGTGTAGACACTCCCATAGTGCAGACAGTCCGAGCCAGTGAGAAACATCCGAGTTCTGCTGTAGTGTGAGTTTAAAGAGCACTGCTCTCCGTGAAAAGGAGTTAACATCAGGGAAGCTGAGCACGGTGACAGATGGATCAATACCAACATTAATGCCAGCTCTACACTCTGCTACAGGCCCAACTTACACATGGAAAATTCAGTGGAAGGTTAGCACTGGGGCTCTGTTTCAGTGAACATTAAAATCTAAAAAAAAAAATCAATGTGCAAAAAAACTGCACTTTTTAATCTTATGATTTAAATGACTGGTCAGGTAATAAACAAGTGAAAGAAATAAATGAAGTAAATATATTAAACAAACCAATAAAACGAGATTTAAAATAGCAATTAACGGGTTGACACAGTAACGGATGAAGTATTGAATGGCAGTTGGTACCGTGTGTGGGAATGGTGCCTGTGTGGTGGAGTTTACCAGAGATGGAGAAGTCTGTGTTAGTGATGCGCAGGGCTGGTGTGTAGGAGACACTGGGCATGTCCTGACCCTTATCCCTCTGTTTCTGTCGGTACCACACAAACAGACTCAGCATGGCCATGATGATGAGGAGGAGGAAGATGATGCCCATGACAGCGCCGGCAGAGTGTCTCTCAGAGCTCAGGGCAGGGCTGATTTTAGTGTAGGGGTTTAGCTCCTCCATCATCAGGGCAGCTGGATGGACAAATAACACAGGTTATACTGTGTGTGCGTGTGTACTTGTACAGCTATCCTTGTGAGGACTAGTTTGAGTTTTAGACCTTGGGAGTGAGGACATTTTGGGAAAGTGAGGACATTTTGGCTGGTCCTCACTTGGGGCTGTTTGAGGGTTAAGACTTGGTTTTAGGGTTCAGGTTAGAATTAGGTTTAGGTTAGGGTTAGGGTAAGGGTTGGGGTTAGGCATTTAGTTGTGATGGTTGAGGGGCTTGGGAATGCATTATGTTAATGAGTGTCCTCATACAGATAGAAGTACAAGTATATGTGTGTGTGTGTGTGTGTGTGTGTGTGTGTGTGTGTGTGAATGGCAGAAAAAGAGTGAGGCAAAAGAATCGTACCCTGGTCACAGCGGATGCCTTTGTAGCCTGGACTGCAGTAACATGTTCCAGTCACATAATCACAGGTGGCATTGTTCATGCACTCACACAGCTGCTGACAGCCATAACCAAACGTCCCAGGAGGACACTCTACAGAGAGAGATAGAGAGAGATAAATGCCACACACACACACACACACACACACACACACACACACACACACACACACAAAGATAAGAGCACTTTACAATAGAGTCTGGTGCACTATGGAGTTGAGGGTGAGAATGAAGCACTCCCAGACATTGCAATGGGGTTGTGTGCATGAGACAGACAGTGACACTCACTCTGTTCACAGCTGGTGCCGATGAAGCCTGTTCGACAGGCACACTGACCAGTGATGTGATCACAGTCTGCACCGTTCTGACAGCGACACACCTCAGCACAGTCCCGCCCATAAAACCCTGACGGACAGCCTGGAGACAGTGAGAGAGAGAGAGAGAGAGAGAGAGAGAGAGACTGCTTTAGCTCTGGCACTTACTACAGGCATCTAACTAGTAACTAACCAGCTGGCTTATTTGCTGGCTCGAGTCAGACCATCCAGAGGGAGAGAGAGCGTAAGGAGAATTGCTATAAGATGCTCTTGACTTCTGTCAGTGTGTTGGTTTAAGTCACACTCGAAGCTAAACTTCCTTGGACTGCAACAACAAATCACCAGACTGAACAATGTCCCATAAGTTTAGTATATCAACTTTAAATTTACAAAACTCGGGGTACATCCAAAGTCAGTGAGCCTGATCAAACAGCAAGGGAATAACTGTGTTCCATGCCTCAGTCTCCAACACCGCATCAAAGTGTCAACAGTGCTTCAAAGCAAAGCCACAAATACAAAAGGAATACACACACGGGTGCGCCCGCGCCTGCACACACACACACACACAAACACGTACGCACGCACACACACGCACACACACACACACACACACGCGCGCGCACACACACACACACACACACACACACATTGCAGCAGAGCTCAAAATGATTACATCATCATCCTTCAAACAAAATGAAATACGCGGTCATGAAAAATGAATGAGAACGCAGTGGCAGCAGAAAAATGGCATCGTTGTCTCAAAAATGTTTATTTTATTGATGAGAGATTCACTGCAATTGGGTTTTTTTTTTTTTTGGATGTTCCAGTGGCTTTTGGAAAGTGTTGAGATAAAGACATGAGATCATATAAACAATGGGATATGAAATAGGAATATGAAAATGATGACTAATGTGCAGTTTCGTAATAGCGCACTCAAATACAGTTTCTAACTGTTTTGTTTCTTACTGACGTACTTCACTTTCCAGTTTATTACTTTCATGGGACCAGTACCAGTTAGAACAGTTCCACAGGAAGACCAGCAGATGTCACTGTGCATCTGTGAAGCGAGTGTGTGACTGTGTGTGACTGTGTGTGTGTGTGTGTGTGTGTGTGCGCGTGTGAGAGACTCACGCTGTGTGCAGTAGAGGCCTGTCCAGCCGGGACTGCACCTGCACTCTCCGTCGTAGGCACTACACTGGGCTCCGTTGTGACAGTTACAAGAGTTCAGGCAATCAGGGCCCCAGTGCCCAGAGGAACATGCTGCAGACGCCAGAGACATGGTCAAATGAGGGCTATGGTTACACACACACACACACACACACACTCACACACTCACACACTCACATACACACACACTCACAGGCATACGCGCGCACCTGCATGCACGCATACACAAAGACGTGCACGCGCGCACACATGTGCACAAATGCACGCACACACACACACATACGCACACACGCACGCACGCACGCACGCTCATGTGTGCTCTTGCACACACACAGTAACATACGCTCTCACACATCCACACATACACACACTTTTCCTTTATCACGCCATCTCACAGGCACTTTCACGCACACACACATGCATACATACACGCATACATACATACATGCATCTATGCATACTGACCCACAAATCCAGTTCAGTCATTCCACAATACCTGCATTGTCAGAGGATGTTACATGGTTGTTGGTAAAACTATTGAGTACTGATACATTATCTGCTGCACATAGAGTGGTACTGATGCTACCAAGACAGAATGAGAATCAACTTCAACTCAGATGAAATGAGACACTTTCAGTAAATGAAATCAGGGCCAGTCATTTGATAATGTTATTTCTATTCAAGCCAATATGTCCATTCACTTTCACAAAACAAATTCGACTGAAGAGAAACGCGACTCCTTATTAAGTCATAAAACCAAATGGAATATCTACAATGTCACAAACTTCATATTCTTTACAGTCCTTCAGTGCCACACAGATAAACAACGCGTGTGTTGCTCTAACACCACTTCATCTCTTTCATCCTAGCTATTCTCACTTCAGCACTAAAGAAAAGAAAGATAGAAAAAAAAAAAACAACAGCAACAAACAAACAAACAAAAAAAAACCAACTGTCACAATATCATTTCTACTCCTAACACTGGCCCTGGGGTATGATTCATATCTTAATCTACTCTATGGCTACATAAATCAATGCGAGTGTGCAGTGAGGTGATTTATTCCGGAAGCGGGTGGTTCCCATCATGGGCGCTGGAGGGCCATTTTAAAAAGATATATGACCATGGGTATGATTTGCATGGTGCTGTTGTGACATGAGCTGAACATGAATGAAGGAGGAGAGGAGATGGAGGTGAAAGCATAAAGAAAGCACAAAAGAGAGAGAGAGAGAGAGAGAGCGAGAGAGAGAGACAGAGAGACAGAGAGTGAGGGATGTCCATACCCTGAGAGCAGTCGTCGCCGATCCAGCCTGGGTAGCACTGGCAGGATCCGTCAATGGGGTTACATGTACCATTATTGGTGCACATGCACACCTCAGCGCAGGCCTTGCCAAATCTGCCACTGGGGCACACTGAAAACACACACGCACATACACATAGACACACACAAAGTCAAACGTGGACATCCTGGACATGTAACAATTTTGCCCGGAGCTAGCGCCTCTGGGTCGGACATCGTAGCAAGGGAGCAACAGGCTCAAACCTCATCACCACAGCATATTTACAGTGAGGAAGGTTTACCTGCAGTACTGTTTGTGACTGCCACACTTTCATTACCACGCCCCTGCCCCCACCCCCCAAAAAACCCAGAAAAAAAATGTCAATTCCAATCCAAGTCACGAGGTGTCAAAGGTTCACCATGAGCCAGCCTTGAACCACCAACCTTTGAGGTGGGGAGTCAGACACCCCAGCAGGTGACTTCTAAGTTCAAAGCTGTTGCCCGATTGCCATGGTGTCTTTAGAGGTGGGATTGTTTACTTCTAGCACTGCCCTTGACTAAGTCACCTACAGTAGAGATGCAGCTCTCAAAAATACAAACAGGGCTGGCTTTGTCAGAAAACAGGATGACAACAAATCCTTGACTTGCACAGTACCTTGACACATTACTCTTTTTTAATCAATCAGTTCACAGCAGATTTGAGTACCCACACATGATGCTTAAATCTCTGTTTTTTGGGGGGGGTTTTTGTTCTTCTTGTTGTTGATTTGTTTTTTTCTAAATTTACAAAGAACTTTTGTTGTGTGTGGAACCTCTAGCAAAGAGATTACTAGCGGAGAAAAACTAGACAATGAAAGTCACAGACAGAGGTAAATGCTAAATGCATGCTTCCATATATCTCCAAAGACATATCTACAATGAGGAAAATGTACATTTATCACTTTGCTCAATTAACCATCTGTTCCACCTCCTATCGGCACAGTCTGGGATGTGGGCGACTGATGTTCTACAGAATTAAAACAGAGCTTGTGTACATTTTTAATAAAACCAATAATTCAACTTGGGTTCTGACACGCTCTCCAATTAGAGATTTCATTTTAGATTAAAGTCCCATCGTGCTTCTGCTTTTTCTCACGGAATGGGGAAGAAAAAAAAAAACATTCAGGTGGTAGCGCGTCATTCTTCCAAAGACACGCGGTGGCCAAACGGACAAAAAAAAAAAAAAAAAAGAAAGAAAATATTGGCTAACACAACAGAATAAGATAGAGTGTCCCTTTTGTTAGTGAAGTTTAAATTCAATCAAATTGACACTTTTGCTTATTTTAACTATTACATTTCCATAGCTCTTTTCTCTCTCTCTCTCTCTCTCTCTCTCTCTGCTGAAGGCACTTTCAACTTGCCTCAGAGCTGGTTCTTATTAGCTTACAAGCTCTCTATCCCTCATGCACTGGCGCTAAGTTCAAGTCTAAATCTAGAGGTTCATTAGCACTGTGGAGAATGCAGGACAGTTAAGGACGCCAGCAGAAACCAAACTACAGAGAGTAGGTATGTAGGCTGGTGACTCTTCCCCAGAGCTCTGCCTTTCTTCCAGTAATTATGATATGGACAAATTAACTCAAATCTTTTTTTTTCTCCCTCTCTCTCTCATTCTCTCTTTCTTTCTCCTTCTCCTTCTTCTCCTTTAACCTATTAAACATTTATTCATGAGAAAGCTCTCAAAGATATAAAAGTGAATTCTATATATGCCCACTGCCTTTCCTTAATTCATGAAAAGAGTTCGTTAATTATTATGAGAAATAATTTCAGTATATCATTTGGAAGTCTCTCCTCTGTTGGCTGTAACTGGAGCGGGAAGCCGGTTGTTATGTTTCATTAGCCTAGAGTTGGTGATCCTTTTCCTTTTGGACTAAAACTCAACTTCAATGTCGGCAGCTGAGTTTTCTGGCAAAGTCACATTTGAATCACTAATAACCATCATTGTATATGTTTCAGAGGTTGAGGGAAATGCTGTTTTGAGATATTGTCACTGTCACCATAAGAAAAAAAAAACAAAACAAAGTGTGTACTCACTGGTTCCTGTGAAACAATGGCTTGACAGTAACTGGAGGCATGGTTTGACGTCTTTTTTTAAAGCTTGATACATTATTTTTTTAGTGTTGTAGATTCATAAATTCTTTATAATACAAATGAAAAATGCTGTTATCTGTGCAGTTGTGTGATTTTTTTTTCATTGAGAGAGACTGATGTGAATTCACAAGTTACAGCCATGCCAATTAACTTAAGAATAGCTGTGAGTAGGAACAGATTAAGGAACTGATTTATTACAGCCTGTCTCATATGTAGATTTTTTCAGCTCCCACTAAAAACAGTGACCAGGACAGTGATTGGCCAAGACATCGTAATGCACCAATGACGTGTCGTGCAATTGGTTTTCTCATATCCACATTAATGCAGGCAAATGATGAGCGTAAATCTGTCCCTTAGAGAGATATACCGCCTCTTGTTTGAAGCGTAATGCCCTTCACGCCTGATGCAACAACTAAGGCTTCTTCTGCCAGGGACTGGAGTGTGAGTAAAACAAAAATCAAAGACTGATATTCAGACTACAGTAAAGCCAGCAGAACAGTCGAGCCCTCGGGGCATTTTCGGGCTGTCTGCTTTTTCTCATGGTAGTTCAGTTACAGTTATTGGTTGTGAACACAAATGTCACAGTTATTTTTACAGCATTTAAAACTTGACAACATGTAATGTTACATCTTCAACAAACTGATACATTTGAAAAAATGATGAGACATTATAAAAGGCGTGGAAAAGACTACATTCATAATCGTCCTTCAAAAGTTAGTATTTCAGTGTTTGTTGAATATTGCTTTTGGAAAACTGAATTCAAAGATTTTTTTTTTTTTTTTAATGTTTAAGACATTTCTGCTTTACCGAGAACTCACTCAAACAGTTCTGAGCATCCATCAAAACACAAAGCTATAACAATACTAAGGTCTCTTACATTACTGAGAGCCAAAACTGCCTTGTTATTCCCTCCCAAAAACTTTCTTTTCAACTTCCAAGGATACTTGGATTCTCTCGTTTTTCTTTGATCGGCATTGAAAAAGAGAATGCCAATACTGAAGTGACGCGTGTCTCAGGCAGAAAGAATTGTCTCAGCAATATTCAGATTTCGTCGGAAGGTTATTTGTCAGAGCGTCAGCGATAATGGCAATTATCTGCGGCGTGGCAGCAGCACAGATTCAGCTCGACGTGCCTCAATCGGGCACCATGCCCTCTTCAGTACCAATGTTTCTGTACCACGTTACTATGCCACCCTGGATGGGTACAGAAAATTCTCTATAAATGATCTTATGATAGGAGACTTACCTTCAAACGTGATTTGCTGCGCCAAAATTCCTAACGCTTTTCTAAAAAGTCTTTTTCTCTGTATCTGGTTAGGAGCGTATATTCACACTCACTTGCATTTTGTGTTTACATGAGTTCATTGAGCTGAAATTCATATTCAAACGGAAAGTCAAAGATTGCGCACTAACTATTGTATCAGCCCAACCTGTAAATTCTGTCAGACAGAAAAAAAAAAACTTTATGAAAAATAGTATCTTGTTTTCACTTGGCACTGTCTAGTTGCGTTTGAAAATAGAGCTTGAAATATTGGCCTTAGTATGTGCAGTGTGTTGTGTCTCTTACCTCTTGTTACTGATATGCTTAGAGATAAGTGGCTCTGACAGCCAGCAGGGACCTGGATTAAAGTGTAGGAGGCAAGTGTAAAGGAGGCAAAGGGGAGACTTGCCTTGGTTACACAGAGGGCCAGAGAAGCCGGGCAGGCACTCACAGTGACCTGTGACGTGGTGGCACGGTCCGGTACTGTGCACACACTGTGGGCATGTCTGGCTGCAACGGTGCCCATAGAACCCAGGAGAGCAGACTGACAGAGGTTGGGGGGGGGGAGAGAGAGAGAAAAGGGGTGGGGGGTGCAAGGAGGTGGGCAGGAGAAGGCAATATGAAGGAATGATGAGATCACCATGGGAGGTGGCAGGAGAAAGGAGAGAAAGACAGAGAGAAATAATGGCCAAAACAGACTGATCATATCAATCAATGATACATTTAACAACACAGCTGTAAAAACACAAGGCAAACATTATATTCCCAGGACAAATATTAACTAATTCATAATAACAGTCTCTGACAAATTGATTAAGCAGTCCAAACTGAACTGATAATATCTCTTAAGACAGCCCTTTTAAGGAAACTCAAAAAAAGGTACAACATGGTGTTAGTCTAGGTACTATAAACCATTTCAGCAATAAAGAAGATACATCTACAAAATGGGAACGAGGGGCTAGAGAGAGCTGTAATTTTCTGTGTACTTGATAATCTCTCGCTGTTTCACGTAAGGCATGTTTGATGGGTGAAGAAGCACAAGGAGAACGAATGGTCATTTATTTCATCTTCTTTCCGCTTATTGTCATCCACTGCATGTACCTCTGTGTTCCTATTTCTTTCAGCCCTGTCTGTAAGAGCTGTTCTCAGGTCATTTTTCTTCATTAGAATCCTAATTTGCTTTAATTGCTGTTAGGCTAAGTAGTGGGAGAGAGTTGTGGCGACTGACCTTTTGTCTGTGGGTGGTGGGCCTTTGTAATTAAGATAATTGTAGCATGAGCGGTGTTGGGAAGATTAATCACATCCCTTCTTCCTTTATTTTCCACTTTTTATCCTTACACCAACTCTTTCTCTTTCACTCACTCTCTGTTGCTCTCTCTATCTTTCTTTCACTAACACACACACACACACACACATACACAAACACACATGTTGTCTATCAGTGTTTCAGCCTTGCAAGCCTATACACAGACACACACACACACACACACACTGTCTATCAATGTTGCAAGAATACACACAGACACAGAGACACATGCAGCCACACTCAATCAACCCCCCCCCCAAACATAAACATAAACACAAACACAAACACAGACACAGACACACACACACATGCACACACACTCATATCCATCCTTGTCCTTATTTCTAGCTTCTATTTACTAGATCCGGCCTCTGAAGATGGCAAGCAATCAGCGGGCACAGCACTTGAGAGCAGCGACAAACGGTTATGGATAGGCCGCAGTAAAGCACTCCCAGTGCGGCAGACTGATGAGAGACCCTATCAGACGCTGCAGGGGAGCATGGCCTGGGAGTGGTCGTGTAGTGATTAAGATAGGGCCCATGATTAAGGGTTTGCTCTCTCACATTTATGACTCACTGGCTAAGTGGCTCTCCACAGCTAGCCCTCTCCAAATCCACGTCCTCTCAACTCCACCAAGGGCAAATGTCTTTCATGGAGCAGACACAACATTCCCAGATTCTGATGACTTGTTTTTGTTTTGTTCTTTTTCTTTTTTTTTTCTGACCGCTCCAATTCATGTTTGGGCGAGAATATGGTGGTATGTGTTTCTGACCGCTCCAATTCATGTTTAGGCGAGAATATGGCGGTATGTGTTTCTGACCGCTCCAATTCATGTTTAGGCAAAAATATGGCGGTATGTGCCCTGAATCAAAGATGTTCTATCATGTTGCTCTGTGTGATAATGAGGCTACACAGACAGGATGTGTGTGTGTGTGTGTGTATGTGTGTGTGTGTGCGTACATGTGTGTGTGTGTGTGTGTGTGTGTGCACGCGTGTTTTTTGAGACTGCCGTACTTCTCTTGCAGGAGGTCCCACGGTAGCCGGGGGCACACACACAGGTACCATCCTCAGGTGAGCAGGAACCGCCGTTTTGGCAGGAGCAGGACGAAGAGCAGTTAGGTCCCCAAAAACCTTGAGGGCAAACGTTGTCACAGTGAATCCCTGCAGAAAGTCCCAGGAATCGACATTAGTGCATCATGACAGGAATGTTTGGCAACTGCCATATTTATGAAATCAGAAAATCTGAAAGAAACCAAAACATGCCATATACACACACATGTACTGCACACACACATATATGTATACATTTATATATATTTATTTATACTTATATATTTATCATTTTCATATCTATACACACACACATATATATATTTATCAGGGTTTCCACTAGGATTTTTTCTTGCCAGTAATGTGTAACATAGACTGTTATTGGTAAGTTTCAATTTTGTCCAGTAAAATAAATTCTTTCCGCAAATATAATGTACACCTAGGTTGATGAAAGAATGACAACAAATCAGTTTAGCTATTTAATGAACAGTAACAAGCAAAACGAACAGTAATGATTGAGCAAAACCTCAACATTAGCTGCTAAAATGTAGGCTATTACGAAACATTTGTAACCTGTAACATCTGTAGACTATTTAAAAAAGGCTAGGCATACATGGCATCAAATGGAATGGCTACCAGGTGACATTTTATTTTCTCTTTTTTTTCATTGCGGCAAAGTCTTCTACTGCCTACTTGAAATCAAACATGTCCAACGTGTCTTTGCAGCTTGCAATGCTATTAACAGGCTGTTTCGCTGTCAAAACACAAATGTCTTGTTTAGGGATAGCCTTCGTTATAGCTATGTTTTGTATGAGCATTATTACTGGACATTTTGATCGGCAAGTTTTTAATTTATCATTTTTTTAAATAAATTTTAACAGGCAAAAATCAGTAATTACTGAGAGAGAGAGAGAGAGAGAGAGAGAGAGAAGAAAAAAGTCGCCATTGGATTTGGAGCCTCTGGAGGCAGTGTTATGATCTGGGGTTGCTTCAGTTGGTCAGGTCTAGGCTCAGCAACGTTACGTGGCAACAAAATGAAGTCAGCTGAGTACCTGAATGTAATGAATGACCAGGTTATCCCATCAGTGGACTTTTTCCTCCCTGATGCCTCAGACATATTCCACGACGACAATGCCAAGATTTATCGGGCTCAAATTGTGAAATTCAGAAATTTGTGAAATTTGTGATTCAGAGAGCATGAGGAATCATTTTCACATATGAATTGGCCACCACAGAGTTCTGACCTTAACCCCATTGAAAGTCTTTAGGATGTGCTGGAGAGGACTTTACAGA